>NC_134542.1:4395000-4695000 GCF_050624435.1 Tenrec ecaudatus
CTGTATCCACTGGGACTGACACTGAAATGACGGAAGCTGCCACGGCTGTCCCCACTCCCCAGGGCCCTGGGTTGGTCTCTCCTCGAAGGCACGACTGGGGCTGGGAGACGGCTGGCTTTGTCTCACTGGTCTTGGATGGTACAGTCTTGAAGATCCAAGACCCACCGGACCCTGAAAAGCCAGCACAGGGAGCTGGGCCCCAACCCCAGATCAAAGACCACTGGCACCAATGTGTGCGTTTTCTCTCTCTCAACACAGAGACCTCACTGCTGAAATTTCATGGCTGAATGACCTCTGGCCTGCCACATCAAGCCCTCATTGTCCAGCCTGTCCCCTTTTATGCCCGCATCTGGCTTAGCTAAGGGTCCTGGCAGTGCCCAGGTTCTACCCTCCTGCCTCCTCTATGTCTGTCTCCATCTCTCTGACCAGTTTGGCCTGAGGTTGGAGTCTGGTCTGTTGACTGGGCCAGGGGGTGGGGAGAGGGAACCAGCTTTGCCAGGGGGATGATGAGAGTAAGTGCCCGGGCAGGGTATGATTCCCACTTGCCCTGGTGCCCTCAATACCTGAGTTGTTCTTACAGCTCTGAACCTACTCTCTCACCTGGGCATGAGGCAACACCTTCCAGTTACCCTCTGCCCAATTCCTTTGACTGACTCTCCCCTCGGTCACTGAATGGCACGGTTGAGGAAACTCTGTGTTGAGGCCTGCCCCTGCCCGCTGACCACTGGCCAGTCTGTGTTCTCATCTCTCTTCCTAGGATGACCTGTCCTGGGGGATTTCCCTAGGAAATTCCACCTTGGTCATCTAAAAAAAATTGGTGTAATTCCCATATCATAAAATTCACTCTTCCTAGAGTGGAGCACATCCTGGCCCACCAAACCTTGAGGACAATGTTCCAGCTCAGAGCAGCCAATCCACAGAGAAGACCACATGGCCGGACCCTCTATGAGATATGACATCCCTCACTGACCCATAGCCCTACAGGGGACAACACTGGATGGAGACACCGTGTGGGAACTGTGCCCTACCTGATCCCACCACACCGAGGCAAAACACTAGGGCATGCAACAGAACAGCAAGGGGAACAGAGCAACAAAGTCCCCAAGGAATACCGAAAATAGATTTGGGGGCCAGGGTTTGGCTCTCCAACAGACTCGACCAGAAAACACTCCTAGATGCCAACAAAGCATCCTTGAACTAACTACAAGCTGTTCTTTCTTGTTGTGTTTTGTTTTGTCATTGGCTTGTTGCTGTTGTTGTTTTGTTTTCTTTTTTTGCTTGGTTTTGCTCTGTCTTGTTTTTGTGCATGTTATTATCTCCTCAGGTCTGTCTAAATAAGATAGGCTGGATGAACAATCTGCAGGAGAAAACAACGGGACCGACACTTCTGGGGGGACATGGGAGAGGGGGAGGTATGAAGGGAAAGGTAGTGGTGGTAACAAACCCAGGAACAAGGGAACAACAAGTGATCCAAATTGGTGGTGAGGAGGGTGTAGGATGCCTGGTAGGGCATGATCAAGGGTAATGCAACTGAGAGGAATTATTGTAACTCTAATGAAGGCTGAGCATGATAGTGGGACAAGAGGAAAGTAATAGGAAATAGCTAGGAGGTAAAGGGTATTTATAGAGGTCTAAATAAGGCATATACATATGTAAATATATTTATATATGAGGATGTGCAAATAGATCTATGTGCATATATGTATAGATTTAATATTAAGGTAGCAGATGGACATTGGGCCTCCACTAAAGTACTCCCTCAATGCAAGAATACTTGGTTCTATTAAACTGGCATTCCATGATGCTCACCTTCCCAACACTATCGCTGAAGACAAAGAGGGTACATAAGCAAAGGTGGTAAAGAAAGCTGAAGGTGCCTGGCTATCAAAAGATACAGTGTCTGGAGTCTTAAAGGCTTGAAGATAAACAAGTGGTCATCTAGCTCAGAAACGACAAAGCCCACATGGAAGAAGCATACCAGCCTGTGCGATCACGAGGTGCCGAATGGATCAGGTTATCAGGCATCATCATAACAAAAACTCATATCTTTGTGAATCGGGGGAGTACGGAGTGGAGACCCAAAGCCTATCTGTAGGCAACTGGATATCCCATTAGGGAAGGGTCACGGGGAGGAGACGAGCCAGTCAGGGTGCAGTGTAGCAACGATGAAACATACAACTTTTCTCTAGTTCCTAAATGCTCCCCCCTCCCCCACTATCATGATCCAAATTCTACCTTACAAATCCAGCTAGACCAGAGGATGTACACTGGTACAATAGGAACTGGAAACACAGGGAATCCAGGACAGATGATTCCTTCAGGACTAGTGGTGAGAGTGGCAATACAAGGAGAGTGGAGGGAGGGTGGGGTGGAAAGGGAGAACCAATTACAGGGATCCACGTATAATCTCCTCCCTGGGGGATGGACAACAGAAGAGTGGGTGAAGGGAGACATCGGACAGTGCAAGATATGACAAAAAATAATTTGTAAATTATCAAGGGTTTGTGAGGGAGAGGGGTGAGGGGAGGAGGGGAAAAATGAGGAGCTGATGCCAGGGGCTTAAGTGGAGAGCAACTGTTTTGAGAATGATGAGAGCAATGAATGCACAAATGTGCTGTACACAATTGATGTATGCATTGTGATGAGAGCTGTATGAGCCTCTAATAAAATGATTTTTTTAAAACAAAAATTCACTCTTCTTAGTTGTCCCATTAAAGCTGTCAAGGATTTAGTCTTACTAGGATCCACAACCAATGTTCATGGAAGCAGCAGGCGAGAGATCAAATGGTGCACTGCATTGGGTCAATCCGCTGCGTGAGCCGTCTTCAAAAGGTTGCAAAGCAAGGAGGCCACTTTGAGGACTAAGGCGTGCCTGACGCCAGCTGTGGTGTTTGCAATCACCGCATACGCCCCTGAGAGTTGGGTACTGAACACGGAAGCCCAAAGAAACATCACTGCACAGGAATCGGGGTGTTGCTGAAGAATACTGGACGGACCATGAACTTCCGAAAGGACAAATGGATCTGTCTTGGAAGAAGTACAGCCAGAATGTTCCTTAGAGGCCACGATGGGAAGACTTCATCTCACATACTTTAGACATGCTGTCCAGAGAGCCCAGTCCCTGGAGGAGGACACTGTGCTTGGTACAGTAGAGGGGTGGTGTAAAGGGAGGAAGGCTCTCAATGAGATGGACGGACACAGTGGCTCAGACATGAGAACAACTGGGCGGATGGCGCAGGGCTGGTGGTATGGTATTCTCTTGTGCACAGGGCCACTGTGAGTCAGCACCGCCTCGACAGCACCTGGCCCCTGCTCAATTCAGTGTTTCTGTTTTATGACTTTTTACTATGAATTAGGTGAAAGCAGACATGGCAGGGCAGCTTTACATTCAATCATTGGCGTATTTCGTGTTTCATGCCACTGATCACAATCCCTGCAATGTAACATCCCACCTCCACCTTCCTCCCTGTGCTGTACCCTCTCCATTCCTCCTCCTCCCCGGACCCTCTACACTCTGTCCTTCGGTCAGTGCTGCCCTTTGATTGCAGGTGGGTGGCTATCCTAACCCATGCCCAACTCTCTGGTGTGAGCGCTCCCTGTGCGAGCAGTTGGCGGTGTAGGCAGACACCATCTAGTTCTGGTCTCAGGACAGTAGGGGTGATGATGTTGGGGTGCTCTTTAGCTCACTGGACCATCGGTTACCTTATGTTTCCAATGCACTATCCAGACGGGGTGCCATCATCACTACGGAATTCCAGAATATCTTCATCACCCCTAGGACACATTCGCATTCCCACCAGGCCCGGGAAAAGACTCCTCCTGTACCAGGGGCAGCCAAAAGCCAGGGCTCCTGTTGGTAGCCGGGTGGATTGGTTCTAAATAACACAGACACGGTTCAGCGTGTCTGTGATGCGTGCAGGGCTGCAGGCAAGCTCCCCCAGCAGCACACTCGGCTCGGAGGTGGTGCGGGTTCCTTCACACAGAAGGACCAGTCGGAGTAGCAGCTTCCCAGCACAACTGCTGGGCCAGTGACATTCAACTGGCTGGTCTAAGGTGGGTGGGGGGTGGATTCCAAAGGGCCACATCTTGATAGATTTTCCTGGAGGACGCAGGACGAGCACAGGGCTCACAGGGATGTTTCCAGAAAACAGAAAGCTGTTGATAACAGAGAGACCTGGGAAGTTTTCTTTCTGCAGACAATGCACTAGGAACGCGTGTGTGAGAGGCTATTTGCAAAAACAAACAATAACAAAATAACTCCAAGAACTAAAAACACCTATGCAATACACACATTGTGTGTGAAAGTAGGGTGTATACACACACACACACACACACACACAGGCTTCAAAAACACTCATGGAAAAACAGAATAGTAAGACACGGACCCTTCCCTGAACTTTTTGAACAAAACGCCACCCAGTCCTTCGCCATTGTCATGATTGTTCTTATGCCTGAGCCACTGTGGCAGTCGCCGTGCTGATCCAGGTCCACACCCCTCTACTTTGCCAAGCTTGATATCTGCCGATATACACGCATCCCTGGGCTGCAATTGGTTAACGTGCTTGGCTATATGAAAAAGGTTGGAGTGTCAAGTCCCCCATTGTCCCCGGGGACCTCAGAAGAAAGGCCTGGTGATCCACTGCTCAAAAAAAAAACATCCTTGAGTAACCTCTGGGGCAGAGTCCCTCTCTGATACACCCGGGGCCAGGGTCCCCATCAGTCCGAGCCGGCTGGACAGCACCTGCTGTCTGTGCAGACCTGGGTCACAATAGACCTGGGTCAGAGAAGAACTGGGTCACAATAGCCCTGGTTCACAGAAGCCCTGGGACACAATAGACCTGGGTCACAATAGACCTGGGTCACAATATACCAGGGTCACAATAGCCCTGATCACAATAGACCTGGTCACAATAGACCTGGGTCACAATAGACCTGGGTCACAATAGCCCTGGGTCACAGTAGACCTGGGTCACAATAGCCCTGCTCACAATAGACCTGGTCACAATAGACCTGGGTCACAATAGACCTGGGTCACAATAACCCTGCTCACAATAGACCTGGTCACAATAGACCTGGTCACAACAGCCCTGGTCACAATAGCCCTGGGTCACAGTAGCCCTGGGTCAAAATAGACCTGGGTCACAATAGCCCTGGATCACAATAGACCTGGGTCACAATAGTCCTGCTCACAATAGACCTGGTCACAATAGACCTGGGTCACAATAGACCTGGGTCACAATAGACCTGGGTCACAGTAGACCTGGGTCACAATAGCCCTGCTCACAATAGACCTGGTCACAATAGACCTGGGTCACAATAGCCCTGCTCACAATAGACCTGGTCACAATAGACCTGGGTCACAATAGACCTGGGTCACAATAACCCTGCTCACAATAGACCTGGTCACAACAGCCCTGGGTCACAATAGACCTGGGTCAAAATAGCCCTGGGTCACAGTAGCCCTGGGACACAATAGACCTGGGTCACAATAGACCTGGGTCACAATAGACCTGGGTCACAGTACCCCCTCAGACATAGCACACGGGACCCAGAGAGGAGTACAGGGAGGGTGCCAGGCCATAAAGGACAGGGACAGGACCAGGAGCGGCCTTCCACCTGCCCTGCTGATCAGTTACGGACCCCGCTCCCTGCCCCTGGGACACAAGGGTGTCCCAGTGCCAGTGGGGAAGAACACACAGTACCCTGCATCCTGGACCCCGGATCCAGGTTTGCTATTCCTTCCTTCCAGCATTCGAGAAGAAGAAGAGAGTGTTTCTGGGGTATACGCAATTCAAACAGCATGGTGGAGTTAGAGGGGGTGCTGTTTTTTAAAAGGCCCTCTGGGAGAGCTGGAGGAGGACAGGCGTCCCACCCGACTCCTCTGTCCATCCTAGCAGTGCTGCAGGTGCCATACATTTCCCTCTCTCGGGGATTCCCCGAACTCTTAAAACCCCCCTCCCCTCCCGTCATCGTTGCTATGGCTTCATGTCAAAAAGCAAATGGGGACAATGACTAGAGACGGCTGCCCAGTTGCTCAGCTGGCTCCCAGCATGCATCCTGGGGGTCCCGTGCCGTGGCAGCTGGAGGAACCCCACAGCACTGTTTGCCCATCTGGGTTGGAGGGGACAGGCAGGGACAGTTGTCCTTGCAATGGCAGGTTCCCACTCACTTCACCATGAGCTACCAAGTCCTGCCACCGCTGGACCTACACTTAGGAGTCTGTGCAGAATGCCCAGCACGATCCGGCTGGCACGGGAACCTTTCCCAAACGGAGCAGGCCGACTGGGAGAGCCATGGCTGACCTCGGGCCCGCCAGGAGGCCGCTCATGGGAGGAGCGGCGGCATCTGCTGTCAGCTGTAACCCGCGGCTGGCTCTGGATGGCTGTGGAGGCACTTCTTGTTCGTACATTTTCCTAATTGGCTTAATATTTATGGTTGCGTCTTTGTGAGAGCGAGGCCCCGGCCCGAGTAGACGCCAGCGTGTTCAGCAATGTGCTAATGAGACCCCGCTTGTCCAGAACGCCCTGAACGGCCTCGGAGAGAGCGTGCACCCACAGCCTGGTCCCAAGCCCCTCGAAGTCACCGGAACCTTGGGCTGAGTAGGCTGTCGGCCCGCAGGGCTGCAGGCTGCGTCAACTTGACCGGCGCCAAGTGTCCCTCCTGCAGTCGGATGGCGTGCCTGCGACGGACACAGCGGCTCCCAAGAGCCTGTACCGACCCTGGCCGGGGATCAGGGTGCCCGGCCGGAAGCGTGGCCCACTCTGCCAGCTGAGGCCGGGGCACGCCTGCCGACGGGTGCGCCACGGTGACAGAAATTGACTTTGAGTTGCAATTAGTGGCACTGTCATTTTCGGGGGCTCCTGCCAATTAATTAAGCCTGTCACACAGAAAAACCACCGTGTTCACATGATAATTTATATTGGATGAGACGAGCCTTGAGAAGCAGTCAGTGTGGCTGCCCGGACACACACTGCCCGGCACCCTCCCAGCCGGAGACAGGACCCATGCAGGACAACGCAACAAATGAAACAAAAGAGGGGTGCACGCGCGCAGACACACGAAAGTTAAAGCGTCCTTGTTCTAATGGTGGACACTTGGCGGTGGAGCTGCAGGCAGGCGGATTAAAACTGGGCAGGCGCCCCCCGCTCCCTGAACCCTCCGCGTCCATCCAGGATGATAGAATCCGAAGTTTATTCATACCATTAAACCCCAGAGAACTTAATTGAAAGAAGAGCAGAGCCTGGACCTTGACAAGCGGGAGGTCACAGTAATTGCTGCCGGACATATTTAACATTAAGATAATCAGGCCATTAATTACCCTTTGGATCATTAAATCAGCCAGTTGCAAAATGAAATTTCTGCCTCTATTACTCACTTGAGAGACCACAGGGGTGGCCTTTAATTTATCAGCGAGCTTGAGATACAAAGGCTGGGGCTGGGGGAGGGCAGCCGGGGAGGGGACGGGGTGCGGTGGTGGCGGCGGCGGGGGCAGGGCGCCCATCCGCCATGCTCGGTGATTGTGGTAAATTAACTAGGTAAGGGAAGCTCGCCTTCCACAGGCAGAAGCTGGGGGCAGGTAAACAGTGGAGGGCTGGCCGGGCGCTCTGCTCCGATCCGCTCCGAGCCCGCACCACTTAGCCGGGTAATAAAGGGAATCGTCCTTGATTATCAGTGCTAATTTGGACACTGCCGGTAGCTTGTTATGCGTGTTCTGAGTAGCATTTAATTAATTCAATTGCTTGTTAATGAGGGAAGTGACATGTGGGGACAGATGCCACGCGACTGCAGATGGGCCCTGGTCAGCATGGCAAAGCCCTTTCTCCCCCACCACTGTTTCTCTCCCTCCCCATATTTTATGTTTTAAAGAAAGAACGGGAAGAGGTGGTGAGGGGGCAGGCGCACTCCAGAGAAACAAGATGGGGAGGAGCCACCTGCCGGGGTGGGAGCCGCCAGGGGAGCAGTCTCGGAGCTGGGGGTCCCCAGGCTGTGCGGGTTCCCCAAGGCTCCATCCCTAAGTGTGCATCCTCAGGGTGGAAATTTGAGACCTCACTGGCAGGCTGCTATCTCACTATCAAACTCAACAAGACAAAGCCATGGCATGGCCGAGTGGTCTTGCTCTTAGGGTCTTAGAGCCAGCACGGGGTTCCAATTATTTCCCATTTGGATTCGATATCATCATGTGCATAAATCAGCCCAGAGCACAGTGTCTGCAATCAAAGGGTGCTGGCTGGGCCTGGCGGGGACCCACGTCTCCACCGGCTGGGGCAGTGTGCGGTGGCCTGGCTGCTCACAGAGCCTCCATCTTCCTCCGGGCAGAACGCCCGATGAGGTCTCGCCAGCTACGGGGACGAGAGAAAGGAGGCTGACAAAGGGGAGGAAGAGGTATGTGGGGACAAATACTGAGTCAGCACACTGGACCTTCTTCCACGAGACAGCCAAGAGGCCATGGTACTTTCCGAGGGTGCCTCTGTGGACCTGCAAATGCCCTCTTCCAGCAGGCTCCAGCCTGGAAGGAGCCCTCGGCTTCCACCCCAGGTAATCAGGTGCTTACACTGACACTGTCCAGGCTAAGTGCCCTGAAGTGGGGACAGAGGAGGGAGAGGGAAGCATGGGGACAGTGAGGGGGGTAGAAGAGGTGGAGTTGTGGGGACACAGGTAGAGGTATGAGAACATACAGGTGGAGGTGTGAGGACACAGGTGGAGGTGTGAGGACACAGGTGGAGTTGTGGAGACATACAGGTGGAATTGTGGGGACACAGGTGGAGGTGTGAGAACATACAGGTGGAGGTGTGTGGACACACAGGTGGAGGTGTGGGGACAGAGGTAGAGGTCAGGAGAGACCAGTCTCTGGAGAAGGACATCATAACACACAGGTGGAAGTGTGGGGACACAATTGGAGGTGTGAGAACACAGGTAGAGGTGTGGGGACACAGGTGAAGCAGTGGGGACACAGGTGGAGCTGTGGGGACAGAGGTGGAGCTGTGGGGACACAGGTAGAGGTGTGGGGACACAGGTAGAGGTGTGAGGACACATAGGTGGAGGCGTGGGGACACAGGTGGAGGTGCGGGGACACAGGTAGAGATGGGAGGACACAGGTGGAGGTGCGGGGACACAGGTAGAGATGGGAGGACACACAGGTGGAGGTGCGGGGGCACAGGTGGAGGTGGGGCACACAGATGGAGGTGGGGGGACACACAGGTGGAGGTGCGGGGACACACAGGTGGAGGTGCGGGGACATAGGTGGAAGTGTTGGGGACACACAGGTGGAGGTATGGGTACACAGGTGGAGGTGTGAGCACACAGGTGGAGGTGTGGGGACACAGGTGGAGCTGTGGGGACACAGGTGGAGGTAGGGGGAACACACAGGTAGAGGTGCGAGGACACACAGGTGGAGGTGCGGGGACACAGGTGGAGGTATGAGGAGACAGGTGGAGATGTGAGAACACAGGTGGAGTTGTGGGGACACATAGGTGGAGGTGCAGGGGCACAGGCGGAGGGCAGGTGGTGAGACCCTCTAGGCAGCAGAGTGAGCCTCCTGTCTGGAAGCCCACGTGCAGCACCAGCGAGCTTCAGGGTCGGCTATATGGGAAGTAATCCCCGCAGCAGTGAGTCCACCCAAACACCGCTGCAGGAAGTAGCCACAGGGAGAACGCAGAAGTGCCCGGCCGAGCGTCCGTGAGGCCTAGCCTCCAGGCAGAGGGGTCAGGATGTGCAGCTGCAGCACTAGCTGCTGTCCATCAGGTCCCACTCCTGGCAACTGCTGGGCCTTTCTTCCATGGGGGGGACACTGGGTGGGCTCAGAATAGAGCCATGTTTCCTGAGACGCTGCACCACCTTCAGGGGTGCTGGGGTGTTCATTTCACCCCTGAAGACATGCGGCCTGGACCTGGGCGAATGGAGGGGCAGCCCCTGACCACAGGGTTTCACGCCCTCTCATCTGCACTCACTCCTTCCCTCCGTCGCCTCTTTCCTACTGACCTGACTCCATCCTGATTCTTGGGGTGGGTCAGCCGGAAGCCAGCTGAAACCTCACCACCATGCCCCTGGGCTTCAACGCCTCGACCCGGGGCCTTCAGCCCAACAACACACCATACCAGGGGGCTTCAAAAAGTGCCCGGTAAAAGCAGAATGAACAGAGTATAGGATTTTCCAGCTCACATGCAAGGTCATGGAGCACCAGCACCTACAGGCAGCCAGCGCCCTCTCCTCGTACCCCTAAAACCTCGTTAATTCTGCCCCCACCTCCGCAGGATCCACACTTCAGGTCGATATTTTAAGTGTGTGCTTAAATGGTATCAATAGCAATTAAGGGGGGGGGGGGCTTCTGACCGCAGTCCAGATGTAGTTAATTGAGGTGGCATTGATCTATTCTAACAGGGCTTCTCACTGCAAATTAACCTTCTATTACTGAGGGGTGGGGGTGCATGAAGGCACCCCTTCTTCTCCTCTGACGATACTTCGAAGAGCGAAGGCATCGAGAAAAAATGAAAAAATGGCAGTGGCTCTGGCCCCCCCCACCCCCCCCACCCCCCCGTCTTTCTCCCATTCCTGGCAGTAATTAAACGATGCTTTTCTTGACTAATGATGGCCCTGTTTAGGGCTGGGAAGTCAATATCAGCTCTGCGGCCGTCAGCTTCCATTGATCATGCTGCAGCTCAAGTTGAACTGGCGGTTCTCTGAGAGGCCGAGCAGCGCTGGAACCAATTATGAGGCGTCCGAAGCCGCCCTCATCGGGAGCAGGGACAGCAAGCAGGAGGCTGGCCGGCTGGGAGCTCAAAGGCACCCTCTGCCCTAACTGGCCCCGGTCTGGGCCACAAGGATGCATCCTGCTTGCCAGACAGGTTGTTTCTTGGAGAAGAAATCGACTGTTGGACCAGTCCATACGTGTGTGTGGGGGGGGGCGGGGCGTGTGTGCACGTGTTTTTGGAGAGTGTGCACAGGGGAGGGGTGGGGACATGATGCACACTCCATCCCGCTGTCATTTGGAAAAGGAGCTCTGGTGGCTTAGCGGGTTACAGACTATGCTAACCTCAAGGTTAGCAGTTTGAAACCAGCAGCTGCTCCTCAGGAGCAACACAGGGCTTTCTACTCCTGCGAGGAGCGAAAGTCTCGGAAACCCACAGGGACAGTTCAACCCGGTCCTGTAAGCTCTCAGTGAGTCAGCATCGACTTGATGGCAGTGAGTTTGGTTTGCCTTGGAATTCACACCTCTCATGAAAACAAAAGCAGCACGCATGTGCCTTTGGACCGTATAAGGTTAGGCAGTAAGTAGGAGGGTGCTCCCAGTGTGTGGGAAACTGCCGCCATCGTAGCATGCCGTTTTCCCACGGACTTCTCAGCGCGTCCTTGGGAACTTGTTTCAACAGTCTTTGTGCCGCCCAACGGAATTGCGGGTCAGAGTCCACTTCCCACCCGGAACTGTCCTTCAAGGACCCGATAACTAAGAAAAACCAAAACAAGCGAGAAGGACATTAAACCGTGCACGGGTCTTTAAAATGCGGATGCCAAAGGAAAGGCACTTCCTGGAGACTCTGTCATTACCACCGTTTGTAACGAAGCTACTCACGCACACATTGCACCATCAAGTCCGGAGAAATGGAAGCAATTCCAAACAGCAAATGTACATTCTGGGCCTTCCTAGCACCCAGCCCACCCCCCACCACCCTCCGGGAGAAGCTGGAGCCACGTCGACTTGTTTCTGAGAGGAGTCAGAGGCAGGGCCCACCCACCTCTCTTCTTTCCTAGTGTGACCCAGTGGTAGGAACTTGCTCCTCACCTTTCACCTGGGACCCAGTGGTGGCAATTCCACTTGAGCTTCACTGTGTCTGCTCATCAGCCAAATCTGAGACAATTAAAGGCCCTCATGATGGAAGCGCAACCAATGCTCAGGGAACCACAGTCAGGAGATCAAAACACCCCTTGCCTTGGGTCAATCTGCTGCCCAAGGCCTCTGTAGAGTGTTGAAAAGCAAGGATGTTACTTTGAGGACTACGGGGCGCCTGACCCCAGCCGTGGTATTTTCAATCGCCTCCTGTGGATGTGAAAGTTGGGCACTGAATAAGGAAGACGGAAGAAGAATCGATGCAGCTGAACCACGGTGCTGGAGAAGAATGTTGAAGTCACCAGGGAATGCCAACCAACAAGCCAATCTGTCGTGGAAGAAGTATGGCCAGAGGGCCCCTTACAGGCAAGGATGGGAGATTTCATCTCACGTACTTTGGACAGAGCGACAGGAGAGACCAGTCCCTGGAGAAGGACAGCATGCTTGGTAATGTAGAGGGCAAGTGAAAAAGAGGATGGCCCTTGAGGGGACGGACAGGCACAGAGACTGCTACCCTGGCCTCACACAGAAGCCACACTGTGCGGCGGGCGCAGGACTGACTGGGCAGTGTTCCTTCTGTGTGCACAGGGTCACTCTGAGTTGGAACTGACTCGATGACACCCCCCAACAAGGATGGGAGACACACCTGTCAGAGGGCACCCCCATGAAAGCCAGCGTCAACTCTCCCCATGGCGGGCACGGGTCTCTCAAGTTGGGAGACCTTCTCGGTGGCAGCTACGGTGGAAGCTCGTCTCTTCAGGCACCGCTGGGCTTGGGGTGACCCACGGTGGCCCTACCAGAGGCCCCTGAAACAGGGCTCCCAAGAGGCCTTCTGATTTGGTCACCTCCTGGAGACATTAAATATGCATGTTTGTAATCGCGGCACATGACAAATGAGAAACTAAATGGCCTCAAAATAAATGCGGTTTTTACGCTGGGTAGCAATTAACATTAATGAGGAGTCGCCATACATTACGCCCTGCTTGGCTGATGAACTGGCTGAGAGAGGTACTATCACAAGATACATTCTGCCATTGGAGGGGGGAGGCGGGGAACACAACGGGCGAGATGCCTACCAAAGACATAAAAAATAATAGAGCTGAAGAATTAAAACATTCCTAATTAGTGCTAACAGCTCAGCTTACACCTATTAGGAATGTATTAACGAAAGTCACAGATTCGTGAGGTCGGGAACTTTGAACATTGCTAAGAAGGGGAGAGAAACCCACTCAAGGCCACAAGACAAACATCAAAAGTTGAGGAGTAAGAATGAGCTACGTCCAGCAAAGACCCAATTCAAATCTGGACATTCCGGGGCTCAGTTGGTCACCATCCTCCCGGGTTGCCCAGGCCACTCCAGGGGCGGCCATCCTCAGGGCCACTCCGGAGGTGGGCTGCCTCCGTGAGCACCTTCCAAGGCCCTACCTCGTGGAGTCCAGGGAGGGCTTCGTCCGGCCCTGGCGGCTTTCTTCCCAGACGCTGTTGGCCAGCTCGTTCCCGATGGATGACATCACTTTGATGAGCTCAATGGGCCAGTCGTCCAGGTCCAGAGAGCGGACACGGGACAGGTGGGTGCCGAGATTCCGGTGGATTCCTGAGCACTCGATGCACATGAGGGCGCCCAAGTTCAAGCTGGCCCAGTTTGGATCTGCAGAGAGAGGGGACAGGGAACCAGAGATGTCATTCAACCAAAGGAACTGGCTCCAAACGCTCTTGGATTCTGAAGGGCATGTATGGTCCGGGCACAGTCAACGAATGATGCCTGGCAGCCCCTTCTAAGAAGCACATGGAAACACTCCCCTTGGTAGATGATTTTGGGCATGTGCTGAAGCCAAAGCCTACTCCTTAGGATAACGGAAGTAATGGTAGAGATACTTTCTAACAGGTCAACTGTAGCAATCAACTCAAGAGGGAGGCTTCCACAGAGAAAGCTTTGTGTGAACTGGGGGCAGCTGGGCCGTAGGTGGGCTCTGTGTCACTCCCAAGCTAACGCGATGCCTCGAGGCTGTACCCGGCATGCCAATGTCTCATTAGCCACACGATGGACATGTCTGGACATTTCAGTGAGCAAAGAGGTACAAACTGCAAGCAAATCTGGCGCCTGAGAGCTTGTTTAAGGAAAGCCTCTAAGAAACCTGAACCTCTCCACTCTTCCCTCTTGGCACGATGGTGGCAGGGCCCTTGGGTTACGTTCTGACCCAACTCGAGCAGCCCTGAGTGGTGGCGTGAGGCCGTGACACTGGCCGAAGGGCTTGGGAGTGCAGGATAATGAAGGGATCCCCAGAGCAGCACCAGGGTCTCTGAACCGGGTCACTCATTATGAGAAACTGGCCGACATCACCAGGAGACCCAGGCCTTCACTACATGATTATCTGTGAGGATTATTTGCTACACGATTATTTGTGAAGATGTGTTGACCTTGGCAGTTAATGGTTTCTGACACTGATAAAATCAAATAAGGCTTCCATTTTCCCAGGAGAAATCAGTATTTTCCCTGAGTTCACTTGAAGAGCCAACTAGCACCACCACCTGTACCTCCACCTCTACCTCCACCACCTCTACAAAAGCCCACGCAAGCGACATTCTGTTTCTTGGGATTCACTGGGAGACACATCCCTATCCTGTGGATAGCAATGACCGGGAAAGGCCTGAACCAGCCAGCCCTTTTATTTAACACCAACCACGCACCAAGATGTCACTTGGAGGGCGAAGGAGCTTTGATATTTTCAGTCACCTCATGTGCGTCTGAAGTCTGAATGCCGGGTGAGGAGGTCAAAGGAGAACGGGTGATTTTGAGGTGCAGTGTTGGCAGGGAATCTTGAAAGCAGCGTGGACCGCTGGAAGGAACAAATCTGTCTTGGAAGGACAGCCAGAAATGCTCCTTAGACACGAGGATGGTGAGACTGCATCTCATGACTCGAGACAAGTCATCAGGGGGACCAGTTGTAGAGAGGGACCTCATGCTTGGTAAAATAGAAGGCCAGTGGAAAAGAGGAAGACCCTTCATGAGATGGACTGGCACGGTGGCTGCAGTGATGGGTGAAGCATCAGCAACAATTGTGAAGCTGGGACAAGTGTTCTGTTCTCTTTACAGAGGGTGGCTATGCGCTAGAACCAACTCCATGACCCACACCACCAAGAGCAGAGTCTCACCAGGGTGCTGAGCAGCCACCCTGGGGGCATATCAGAGAAAGGGGCCCACGACCTCACACTGGGAGGAGGAAACAGATGCCTGGACAAAAGCAACAAGGACACACAGAGGCCATGTGCCCAGGGATGCCCAGCTAGCACGGCGAGGCAGGCTGGAGATGAGGGCCAGGACAGCAGGCTGTGTGCAGAGGGTGTTTAGGGACCAGGGTGATGCGGAGTGTGACCAGCTCCAGCAAACCCAGCTCCGCCCCCTCTCCTCAGCTCTCCTGCTGTGTCTCCGCTGCGTCTCACAGCCCAGCTTCCGGAACACAATGTCTACACTAATGTTTTCTGTGCCCCTCAATCATTTGCAGGCCACCCCGCCCCTCAACCTGTCTGCTCCAGTCCTGGACGAATGTCCTGTTTGGCCCTTTACATAACTGGAATCGCCCCCTGGCCTCTCCTTCTGCACCTGTCCAGTGCAGTCCATCTGCAACGATGCCTGCAGCTCCATCTCCCTGAAGTCCAGCTCAGAGCCCTCTCAGCCCTGCTGCGAAATGCCCAGGGATCACCACTGCCTCACACGTGAAGGGCACAGGAGTTCCCTGATCTCCGCCCACAGTCAGAGAGAGACTGGCAGAACCCTAAAGCCCAGGATCCTTCCTTGGACACACTTCAAACCTGGACTGAACCCACCCTGCGACTCTGCTTTCTGGGCCTATTAGGTGACTGACTTCAGCAGAGAGGTGGCGCTCTTCAGAACACTGAGCCAAGAGAAGCTGCAGGGCAGCCTTTACCCAGGGAGGCAGGAGAGGGACGAAGGGGGGACGGAGAGGAGGGACACAGGGAGGAAGCGGAGAGGGTGCTGCTCCACCGCAGGGAGGGTTGTCGGCATCACAACACTAATGCAGTCCTCTTGTTGAATGGCAAACGGATGTAAGCCCTCACCTAAATCACAATACAAAGTTTGTATCTATCACTAGTTCACTAACTAAACGAACAGGTCTCCGCTGGGGTCACCACTCCCACTGGCGTGGAGCAGCTCTGTGTTGAGGGAAGGGAAATATGAACTGGAAGGTGGACACGGATCAGGATGCGTCCTGTGAGAGGGAGCCCAGTCACTGAGGGGTGCACAGGGCAGGGGTAAGCAACAGTCTGTCATGACCCCCACCATCCTGAGGTCACGGGATAATCTGCCAGGGGATATGTAGGTGGATGTGCAAACTGGACAAGTGGGCAGGTGAGGGGGCACAAATACACCATGAGCATGTACAGGTTTCTACATTTGTAACCAACTGTAAAGGCTGCAAATACAAGAATATCGTAGCGCACACCGGGGGCAAAGCTCTGAAAACCTCCTCGCCCTCGCCAAATACCCCAGGGAATGAGGCCTGAGGGGCGAAGACGGGACCAATAGGCTTAGGAGGACAGTAGGTCCACAGGCATCACGCAGTGCCACCAAGACAAAGCTCCACCCCCTACATTGGTGAGCAGTGACTGAGCCTTGTGTGGCAGATATGAGTAGCTACTATCTCAGAGGCAGCTCCTGGTCTCCCCCCATTTAGGACAAAGGAGAGGGAAAGAAAACAAACCAACCAAAGCCAAGATGCATGGAAAGGATTAGCCTGAAAAATTAAAGGAACACTTGAACCATAGCCCCCATGGCCCTCAGACCCGAAGCACCAGGTGGTGCCCAGTTCCCACTGCGCAATGTGCTGACTGGGATCACACAGAAGGTCCCAGGGCCCCTGAGAAAGAGTGCCCTGCCATTGGGGAGGCTACAGAGTGAAGGATGTGGTGTTCAAGTCACAACAGCTCAGTGCGTGCTGTCAGCTTCCCAAGGCTGGCCCTGGACTCTTGGCAGCCTAATGCACAGGGAACAGAGGCCCACCGGTCCTGTGGCACCACACGA
This sequence comes from Tenrec ecaudatus, assembly GCF_050624435.1. Lineage (NCBI taxonomy): Eukaryota > Metazoa > Chordata > Mammalia > Afrosoricida > Tenrecidae > Tenrec > Tenrec ecaudatus. Next base: position 4,411,863 of record NC_134542.1, read on the forward strand.
TGGGACTGAGCTGACCCAAGGGGCTTTCAGAGGTTGGTTGCCAGCTCTTTCTTCCTAGTTGTAAGGCTCTGCTGGAACCCGTTTAGCGGCCTCATGGCACACCAGCCCCTATGGGCAGAGGCGGGTGCCTGTGCCTGAGGTGCCCTAGCTGGAAGCTGAACCTGGGGCTCCCGCACGGAAGGTGAGCCCTCAATCAGATGCTTTCAGAGCTGCGGAATCCCCCACGAAACCTTGTCTGGCAAATGCCACAGACTTGCCCACAGCACGGCGGTGCCCCCTCCGCGTCCCGTCCCCCGCACGCACTTACTCTGCGTCTCGCAGTCCACGCAGTGTGAGTTCCCTCTGACGTTGCGTATTGACTGCAGGGCCAGGGCCTCGCTCTGACTGGTCAGCCGGGACTGGGCAGAGAGGGGGAGACAAACGCAGATAATGAGGGCGCTGGAGATCCACCGGCTCATCTACCACCCACGCAGGGAAAGCCCGGAGCGATCGCCACGGGCAAAGCGTGAGTGACCTTCAGATGCTGAGCACTCCCTTTAGGGAAAAGGGTAACTGAGGGTAGCCAAGAGCCCATTGGTTAAGCTCCGTGAAGACACCTGGAGAATTAACACTGACCAGATGAAGCCAATCCGACCAGGCCGCCGGAGCAGAGGGGAATTCCAGGTCATCTTCGGATGGCCAGGTGACCCACGGCCACTTGGTGAGTGTAAGTGGTTGGCCTGGACGAGATACTCGGCTTTGCGGGGGAGGGGGGGCACACCATCACACCATGGCTGTGCTGGCAGTGTCTGAGGGGTCAACTCTCTCTGCAGCCCCCGCCCCCCAGCATTTGTTGGCAGTCTGCCTTTCTCTACTTTGATAGCAGTGCTCGGGCGAGACGGTCTCATCTGCGTCTGATGGCTCTCACTGGCGCCCGGTCAGTGCTGACTCACAGCGACCCCGCGGGCTCCCGGGACTGACTACGTGAGTAGAAAACCCAGCCCGGTGGTTCTGAACTGCCGAGCATGTGGATCACAGAACAGCATGCCTCGGGTGGCTGGCGACTGAGAGCTTTCTGCTTCGGCTGAATGGTTGGCCACATGGATGTCTTCTTGGACGCATCTAATGGCCATTTCTTCATTGCGGCCTTTTGCAGACTTTAGTCCCTTGTCCGACACGTCACTATCTCAAACCACCCGAGGGTTTGCATTTCCCTCTCTGGGTGCTGATGTCCACCAGTCTTCTGCGTGTTGTCTGCGAGGCTTGCTAGTGTGTCTGCCGTTTACCAGCGCCCTCGGGTTCTTCACGGATGATCCCTGTAGTTCTGGGGCTCACGTGCAGGGCTTGCACCCATTTTGAGCTCGGTTCTGTACACAGGGTGAGGTACAGGTCCCGATTCAGTCTTCTGAAATGGAAAGTCCATGTTGCCAGCACCTTGTGGGTAGAGAGACATCGTCTCTCCTCCCCACCCAAGGTCTTTTGCCCTATGTCAGAAACTAGCTTTGTCTTTGGCGCACAGATTTATTTCAAAGCAGGAACGATCCCTGAGGATCCTCCTGAACAATGGTTGGGAAAGACCCTAGTGGGGACGGAATGAAGCTGAGCACTTGACACCCCCAAACTCAATGTTGCCATCTTCTTTAACAACGAAAAATAAGTAAGCAAGCACACCCCAGACTGTGCTTAACGCAGGAAACCCAAACATACAAGGGCAGGAAAACACAAGCTTGTATGAGCAAACACACATACGCGCACATGCATGCACCTCCGTGTCAACCCACGGCCACATCGAGTGGGTTCCGATGCTTAGTGACCCTCCAGGACAGAGCAGAGAGGCCCCAAGGCTCCTGGGACTATACATCTTCATGGGGGCAGACAGCCCCGTTTTCCTCTTTTGGAGGGACTGGTGGGTTTGAATCACTTTAGGAGCCCAGCACTTAACCTGCTGTGCCACCAGCGCTCCTTGGACCACCCACAACACAATGTTACCAACGTCTTCATACAGTGCCTTTGTCCAGCAAGTGCTTGCTCTGCGCACATCTACATGCATGTATGTGAAAGCCGCAAAGACAGCCCGTTAGGGACTCTGCCTCCGAAGCCGCCCCTGGCTGGCTAGGGCACCACTTCCTCTCCCTCGGTGCCGTCCTTCTCCATGACCATGTGGTCAGCCACCGGGGACACCCCCTCTGGTGGACAACTGTTCAGGCTAAAAAATACCTCCAAACACAGGCTCATGTTGGAAACTTGGCATCAGTCCATGATGATGTGTGAAGGAGGATCCCACCAGGTAGCGGGGCAAGGCCCCCTGGGGGTGGCTAAAGGATCTCATCAACATCATGGGCAATCATAACAAGCTGGATGGAATGCTGGTGCAAGAATTCCTAAGAATTCCAAACCCCACCCACGGCTGTGGACCCTGTAAGACCCAGCAGAACCGCCCCAGGGGGCTCCAGGACTCTCATCCTGCGGAAGCTGAGCAACTCAGTACCTCTCACCCACTCCGAGCAGTTGGTGGTGGGTTCAAACTGCCAACCATCTGTGGGCCGCCGAGTACTTTAGCCAGTGTGACACCAACCCAAACCAAACTCACTTACTCTGAGACTCTACAGCAAAGGGGAGAACTGCCCCTGGGGGTTCGCAGGACTCTCCATCTTTCCAGGAGCAGAGAGCCTCATCTTTCCTCTGGGGAGTGGCTGGTAGGTTCAAACTGCTGACTTTGCGATTAGCAGCCTGCCGCACAGCCACCAGGGCTGCTTTAAATCGAACCACATGTGTCAGATGGCTTCAGGTGGACTAATCTATGGCTCACTACAAAGTGATGAATTACGATGTATTAATTGTGAGGGCCTAATTATCATAATGAATTATTGGATTTTATAAACAAATTTCCTTTGGTTAGATACCCAATCATTCAAAGTTTGTTGAAAGGGCTTTTGCTGAGTTATCAGTATTTTTGCAACAATAAAAAGGGAGGTCTTTCTATTGACACCTGGATTTTGTCTGTCTGCCCATGTGTCTGTCCTCAAGTTATTAGATGCTGTCCAGCCAGCTCCCACTCATCGCGGCCCTGTCTGCCACAGAAGGAAACACTGCCCGGTCCTGCCCTGGCCCCACAGCTGCTCTCCCGTGCGAGGGCAGGGTTGCAGCCACGGTGCCCGTCCATCTCCTGGCCGGCCTTCCCCTTCACCACGCATGACATCCTTCTCCAGCGACTGGTCTCTCCTGACAATCTGTCCAAACCACATGAGACAGTCTCACCATCCCTGCCTCTACAGCGCATTCTGGCTGCACTTCCAAGACAGAACTATCTGTTCTTTCAATATTCTTCTCCAGCACCATAATTCAAATGCATCAATTCTTCCTTGGTCTTCCACTTGCAGAGGAAGCGATTGAAGAGACCCTGGCTTGGGTCAGGCACACCTTAGTCCTCAAAGTAGCCCCTTGTTTTTCCACCCTGCTCCCCTACCACTGACTCATCCCTGCATCGTCTGAGGGGCACACAGCACAGCCTGACCCTCACCCTGTGGTGTTTCTGAGGTGCACGTGGGCACATCCCACCGTTTGCACTTGGCCTCGCTGTGTCCCCAGACTCTGTGTCTTTTAGAAAGGGAAGGCCGGCAGCAGCAGGTCCCCGGGCACCGCTTCTCCCAGCAGCCACGCTTGCATCGTGTCCCTGTGTCCTGTGTTGGTCACCTTCACGGTATGTCAAGCATTTCCAGCAGGTTCGTGCAGTGTCAACATGTACTTCTCCATGCAGGGGCACCTGCGCCCCACCGTGCCCTCTTCTTGCTGACCTCTGGAACCGAAGGCCACTCAGGGCCCTGCAGGAGCCCGAACTCCTCTGACCTCCTGCTGCCCTGAAGGTGTCTCTATGGGGGAGGTGTCCTCTGAGAACAGGCACATCTGGGTGGGGACAGCGACTTCAGGCTGGAGCCTGCATTGGTCTAGTGGGATGTGGAGGAGAGGGCTGAGAAGAACCTGGCAGGGGTGGTGGGGGTGTCTCTCTCTCTCTCTTTTTCTCTCTCTCTCTCGGAGAGAGGGAAGACAGAGAGACCAAGGCCCAGAGGTTGCTCCGAGAATCGTGGACTCCCCATCACATCTGGACGTGCATCAGCCTGGTGAACAACACGGTCCCCTCCCCGGGCTGAAGAGCAATTCCAGGGCTGGGTGGGGGATGTGGGGACCAGGGGGCAGGGAAGCACCCCACCCTCATCTTGGGGGCAGGGTTTAGTGCTGCGTTGAGGTGCTCAGAACGAAAACAGTGCATTCTCCCACCTTGGGTATAAAACATGTTTGCAAAAGAGAAGCATATCACGCTCTAATAACGACGGGGCCCAAGCCCCCTGGTTAAGGAGGGTCACGAAAGAGCCTCTCTGAAAGCCAGACCCCTGTGTAACCACAGGCATCCACCACTGCTGGAAAGTTCTTGGCACGGTGAAAGAGGAAGGTGGTTTGGGGGCAGTGCCCTCTCTTGGCTTCTGGTTGATACCAGTTTGAAAAAGACCAGAATGCTTCTTGTGTGTCTACAACACTAAACCCACCGCCAGCAAGTTGGCTCCGCCTCACGGCCACCCTGGAGGACAGGGCAGAACCGCCCCTGTGGGTTTCCCAGACTGTAACGCTTTATTTCCCTTTTTGACGGCACTGTGGCTCTTGACAGGAGTAGAAATCCAGGCCTTTTCCTGAGCAGCAGAGAGTGGGTGCAAACTGCTGACCGTGTAACCAGGAGGCCTCCAGGGCTCCTAGTGTCTGCAACAGTCCAGCAAAGGTGCCAGGGCTTCGGAACACCCAAGCACCAGAAAGAATGGCATCGAAGCACCCGTGGTTCTTGGTCTGGGAAGTCAGTTTCATACAAGGTGGGTTATGGGCCAGCATGCAGAGATGCTGCTGAAGGTCTGTTTGTCTGTCTCCCTCGGTGGCACTTACATCATCTCCTGTCAATGTGAGCAAAGGGGTGGAGTCTAGCCTGTCAATCAGGTCATACCCAGGAATGCCTCTGTGTGGGCATGGCCTTCTCCTGAGGATTCTGGAAACTCCGGTCTTCCTCCCCAGAAGTGGGACGGACACACAGCCTCTCTGCTTCCTTCTTCCTGCTGATAACACTCAAGGAGTCACCTTGTATTCCCCAGACTCTGTCTTTTAGAGAAGAAAGGTCTACAGCAGCAGTCTGGCTGACCCCAGCCAGAGCCCTGGAGCTGAAGGAGCCACAAGGAGGCCCACACCAGCGCTGAGATGCTGCCACTGGATCCACAAGACTCCCCACTCACTGGCCTGTGATCTTCCTGCATTTGGCATCACTGCATGTGTTGCGTGAGTCTGAAGAGAAGTTTATAGACTGGTATTGGACAGATGGGTAGTATCAGACTTGATCGGGACTTGATCGGGACTGGGCTGGGATGCTTTCTTAATAAACAATTACTCTTTGATATCTATAAAGCTCTCTCTTATACACATGAGTATATCTGGATTTATTTCTCTAGTCTACCCAGACTAACATACCCTCTCTCTCTCCTTCATTCTGGCTAAAACAATGAGGAATTACCCTCATGACATTAAAGCTTGTTGAATTTAGGAACCGCACGTGGGCTCTTCCTCAGAGGCCCTGACGCCCATGCAGACAGAGGTGTCTGTTGTCTGTCCCCAGTGGGAGCTGACCTGATGCTGGATCAGGTAGGACCTGGAGCACCTGTAAGCAGTCAGTTTTACATCTTGGGTTCGTGGAGAGGGAGATGGAAAGGGGATGTCCGCTGACATGAATGCAGACACCTGGGGCACATGCGAGTGGTGAGTACACAGACTCGGTGTGCGTCTGACCTCGTCAATGATGCAGCTTTCAGTTCAGAAATGACGCCTAGGTCTGGGCACTGGCCTCCCCTCCCCTCCAGGGCATCCCTTCAAGGTCCACCTCCCGGGGGCGGGCCCTGGGGGGGTGGTGTCTCACCTTGTTCTTGCTGCTTTCACAGGACTGCAGGCTGGCCAGGATCTGGCTCTCAATGGCTTGGACCCATGCATCCCTCTCTTCATACGTGGTGGCTTCAAAATGCCATGTCTGGCCAGTGAGGGACACGATAATAAACTCAAAGTTTTCTTCTTGCTCTGAAACACAGAGGGCGAGAAAAGGGCTCAGCTTTAAGGAGATAGCAGTCGGCTACGAATGCTCAGGGGGGAGGGCTGAGCCTGGGTGGCCTGGTTGGCACGGGAGGTATAGTCGGCACCTGATGTTGATGGAAAATAACGGACGGCTGACCACTGATGTTTGAAACCAACCTGCTCGCTCGCCATGGGGCTGAGGGCTGAACTGTGACTTCCTGACCAGAAGCTGCACTGCTCCCACCCGCCCGCCACTGCGGCGCAAGGTTAAAGGATGTGCTCCTTGGGACCTCGGGGTGGGCTTTTCAGAAGCAGAGCACCAGGCCTTTCTTCTGAGGCACCTCTGGGTGGACTTGAACTGCTGACCTTAGGTCAGCAGCTACGTGTGTTCGCCAGATGATTCACCCAGAAGGCTTCTTACTAAAGTCCAGCCACAGATGATCAGAGACCTGGCCATGTCCCCAGGGCATCAAACTGCCACATTGCTGGAACATCGCACTACATTTGGGAAATCCTGGTGCAAGGCACACTGGGAATATCAGGATACATCTGGACAAGTAGTGGATACTTAACTGTACAATCAGGGTACATCTAGTCTAAGTATGCCTGGAAAAGTCAGGGCACACCTGGACAAGCACAGGACACCAGGATGATCAGGTGACAACTGGACAATCATTCATGGTCCAGTTCTGTGTCCCATTGGGTCATTCTTGAAACATTTCAACGTTGCCATGATGCCATTGTGTCCTTCAGGGACTACAGACATATCCCAAAACCCAACACATAGCCCTCGAGTTGATTCCGCCTCAGAGTGACCCTCCAGGACAGAGCAGAACTGCTCCTGGGGGGTTCTGAGATTATCACCCACCCCCACCCCGGCCACCGATTCTGACTCACAGCGAGGGGCTGGGAAGGAATGGAGCTCCCCCACACAGAGCTTCTGGGACTGCAGTCCTTGCTGACAGGAGCCCTGGTGGCGAAGTGGGCTAAGCTGGGGCTGCTAACCGAAATGGAGGTGCCTGAGTCCACCCGCCGCCCGAGGGCAAAAGAGGAGGCTTGTGACTCCTGTGAAGAGTGACAGTCTTGGGAACACGCAGGGCAGCACTTCCCTGTATCGTGCAGTGGTCACGCTCCACTTCCATCAAGAGTGACAGTCTGTCCTACAGGGTCGCCATGAGGGCTCCGCCTGGCTGCATAGGGGTCGCCAGGAGTCAGAATCCACAGTGATGCCAACCACCAGTTTAGTTTGGGTTTTTGGACAGTGGTTTATGTGGGAAGCATTCCGTACAAAGAGCCCTGAGGTCCCAGAAACTCACCCCAGGATCTGAGCTGAGAGCCTGTCCCTAAGTTTCACACACACGCGCGCACGCACACACACACACACACATACACACAAAAGAGCTCGCCCCTGACTTCTCAGAACATTAATGAGAAATCAAAGCCACCACGACCCCAAAGCCTGACTTTCAAACCCCGAACCCGGACTGCTGGCTGGCACAATGGGCGAGTGTGGCTGTGATTGGGCTCCGAGGGATTTAAGCCATTTTCCGTGTTTAACGGTTATTCGTGGAAAAGTCCACTATAATAGTATTTTAGCACCGTGAACCTGTCGAAACCAACCTGCCCAATTATGCCAAATGACATTAATAACACCGGATATTACACTAATTCTGCCCGCTTTCCATGCAGACGAGGCCCCGAGGGGCTCATTTGCCTCCTCAGGGGCAAGCCACGCGGCCATCAAACCGGCCTCACACGGAATCCCTCCTCGTTACACGAGTCCAGGCTGTCAAACTTGTTCCTTTTTTTAAAGGTTAATGGGCCAATCAGTCATCAATTATTTTCTGTGGCCTCCCAGGCAACAAAGGGTTAACGGGTTTGCATTGGGAAGCTGTTTTCAACAGGAGTCCTCCCTGGGGGGTGGAGGAGCGCTGGGGAAGAGATGGGCAGGTGGGCGCTGCGGGCACAGCTCCACTCTGTCCTATAGGGTCACCCAGGAGGCGCTGGTGGTGGCAAACGGTTATGGCTCTGGCAGGTTGGCTCCTGCTTCTCCGACTTGAGCTGGGCTTGGTGAGGCTTTCCAGCTCCAGGGCTGCCAAGGGCAGGGCTGGAGGTTCAAGTCCAATCCAAAGCGCCTCGGAACAAAGGCCTGGTGATCGGCTTCCCCAAAACATCAGCCGCCAAACCCTCTGGGGCAGAGCTGGAACCTGCCATGGGTGGGGCTACCGTGAGTCGGGGTAACTGCTGCAACATGTAGTCAAAACATCCTCTCACCACCCCCCCAAAATAACTGATGACTGATTGGCCCATTAACCTTTAAGAAAAGGAACAAGTTTGACAGTCTGGGCTCGTGTAACGAGGAGGGAGTCCTTGTGAGGCCGGTTTGACCCACAGTGAGTGAGTGGACAGGACGGAGTAGAACTCCCCCACACAGAGCTTCTGGGACTGCAGTCCTTGCTGACAGGGGCCCTGGTGGCAAAGTGGGCTAAACCTGGGGCTGCTAAACGAAATGGTGGTGGTTGAGTGTACCCACCGCCCCGAGGGTGAAAGAGGCGGTTTTCTACTGTGAAGAACGACAGTCTCAGAACCGCAGAGGGGCAATTCTAGCCCGTCGTATAGGGTTGCTATGAGTCAGCATTGACTCGATGTCCCTGATGTTTTGCTATTTTTCTGCTCCTGTAAAGAATTGCGGCCTTAGAAAGCCTATTTCCAAAGGGTCGCTCTGAGTCGGCATCAACCCGATGGCAGTGGGTTTGGTTTGCTCCTGTCCCACTGTCCTCCCGTGAGGGGGCTGGTGGGTTCAAATGGCTGACCTTCCCATTTGTAGCCATGCACTTTAACCTCTGCACCACCAGGGATTCCTATCATGCCTCCAGAGGTCACTTAGGTTTTGCAGGGGTCAGATAAGGAACCTGGGGTTGAAAGAAGGGCCGGTGCTTCGCCCAAGGGCTCCCTCTGGGATTCAGGCCCAGCCCCGCCCCCAAGCTTGGTGCCATTAGGCTGCTTTCCCACAGCGACAGCAGCATGTCCTGAACACACCGACAGACCAGTGGTGCCGCGAGTGTGCCGTCTCAAGGTGCAGAACAAATGTCTGATGCCCGCTGGCCACTGCAGAGGGGTGCTGTGAGGTTGGCTGGACGGAGCCTGGGTGACAACCCTGAAACAGGCAGCGGAGGCCCAGAGGGAACCAAGTGGACACAGTACCGGAGCCCTACAGTTACATCCACCTGACACGCAGTTAGTTACCCAGTGCACTCTGGCAAGGGGGTCTGGCCGGTCGGCCTGGGTTCCCCCACTCTCTTCCAGGCTTGGGCTCTCAGCTGGGGGTCCTCTCACCAGCTCTTCCTATCCGGCCATGATAACCGTGCCCACTAGTGGCCATCTGCCCTCTTTGGTCTCTGCCTCCGTATGTGGCAGGGAGGCACTACAATGGCCCTGGGAGGGCGCATGGTACACACAGACACCCAAGTATCCTTTTTCTTCTCCATTCTGATCTGGAAGAGTTGGGTGCAGCCCAGAGCCCTCTCAGTGCCCGGGTCCCCAGGACACCCCATTGTCCTGGGAGATGAAATCATTTGTTCTGTCGGTCTGAGGCGCATGCTCCCGGGGGCTCATACACAAATCTGGGTGAGCTGGCGGCTGCAGAGCGTTCTGCGGCAATCCCGCACGGGAAGCACTCATCAGAAGGACACGTGGCTTCTACACGTCGCCCAAGTGGGACGGACCGCACACAGGTAAGGCTTCAGTTCAAACCCAACCGGTCAAAGCCAGTTTGGGGCTTTTCAAACTTCATTTTCTAGTTTTTCCCACCTCTCTATAGGGAAAGAGGGGTTAAGGGGTTCAGGACAGAGCAGGACAAGACTGCCCTCAGACAGCTGTACCTAGAGCTCTGACAGTACAGCTCTGCTGTACAGACGTAAGGAAGACGAGGCTGGCTGCTCCCATGAAGACTGAGTCTCGGAAACTCTGTACTGAGTGGCAGTGGGTGCCTTCTTTTAAAACCATCTCGCAGAGCAGGTGATGCCCTGGGCTGCTTACCACATGGTCAGTGGATCAAAACCACCAGCTGTTCCTTGGGAGACAGACGAGGCTTTTTATCCCCACCATGAGTGACAGTGTCAGAAACCCACAGGGGCAGTTCTACCCTGTCCTATAAGGCTGCAGTGAGCCAGAAGTGACTCGATGGCAGTGGGTTTGGTTGATCAAGCAGCCCTGGGGGCACACGGATTACAGAGCCTGGCTGCTAACCAAGAGGTCAGGAGTTCGACTCCACCAGCTGCTGGGTCGCTAAGGACTGACAATCTGTGTCCCTAGAGATGACAGGTGTGGAAACCCCACACAGGTGTCTGAGTGGAACTGAAGCCCGGCTGGTATTTTGGTTATATATGAAACACACTGAGAGAAGCACATTACCGTTCAACTCCTTTTTCCCCTGAACTTTTCAAATCCCTTTCCTACAGGATGAGCCTATAGAGCCCTGGTGGTGTAGTGGTTACATGGTGGCTGCAACCAGCATGGTTGGCAGTTCGAAACCACCAGCCGTTCCTGGAGAGAAAGACTGGGCTTTCTACTCCCGTGAGCAGCTATAGCCTCAGAAACCTCACAGGGGTCCTTATGAGTCAGCATGGACTCGATGGTGGTGAGCTTGGTTTTCATTTGCCTACGCAAGCATCTCCAGGTGGCCTGGTGGCAGTGATGACCAGAAGGTCTGTGGGTGGGGCCAGCACCTCCTCCAATGGGAGAAAGATGACCCAGCCAGGTGCTTCCATAAAGACTGCAGCCTTAGAAATGGGACGGGTCAGCTCGGCTCTTCCCTGGAGGGTGCCGGGAGCCCGCATCTCCTTGATGGCAGGAGTGTGTTTCGGCGGCGGCGGTGCCGCCGCTCAGTGCACAATGGAGCTGGAAAGGAGTCGTTGGATGATGTAAAAGCTGCAGGTGCCGCCAGCCAAGGGGACGGTGAGGGTGGGCTTGTCAAGAGCAGGGGCTGGTTCATTTCAAAGTGAAGGCAGGGTTTCACGACGCTGGAGGGTCACGAGAGCCACTGAGTCGCTCAGTTCATGGAATCAGGAGAGCAGAGGAAGCAGACACTTCCCAGGAACCCTCTGAGGGCCCCTCGCCTACATCAACACAGCGGAGAAGCCAGGGATGGCCCACATGCCTGCCAAGAGAGGAACGGATACAGACACTGGGGCGGACCCACGATGAGTACAATGCACCCCGAAGCCCACGATGGCCTCAGGTCTGCTCTGCTGAGTCCACCACAGCGGATAAATACTGCACGGGGCCCGTCAGACGAACACGGAGACAAACTCCAAGCGGAGCATGAGTCCAGATGCAGGAATCCCACCAGCACCCCCATTCAAAGGGAAGAGTAAAGCTCAGTGTTGTGGACACGGCACGCACCCACACTCGGTTCTCTGGGGCCCATCCTGGCAGAGTCTACGTGTAATAAAAGACTCTTTTGAGAAAGCAGGAGAAGCTGTTTCAGCCGCACGAGTCACTTCCCAGGAGGAGACGATCAAGTGAGCGTCCTTGTCACTTGCCCACAAAAGGCGCTTTCAGCTCCTTCTCAAAGTCACCTCCAAGGGCCGTGACCTGGCTCCAGGCGTAAAGGCACCTCTCTGCCCTGGCTTCCATGGGGATCCAAGACACAGCTCCTGGGAAGACACCTGTCCTGCACCCGTCCCTGTCCCTGAGGGGTCCCGTGAGAGCACGGGACCCGGCTTTTGGGATCACTAAGCAGATGAGTGTGTCTACTCTGAGTTAGCAAGCACCAGAAAGCCCTCCTTGTGCTAGCCCTTCGTGGCTAGTCTCAAGTTCACGCCACGTAGTGAGTGCCACTGCGCAGGAGAAGACAGCACCTTTGGGCAGCAGGGGGCAGTGAAAACGAGGACGTCCACGAGAAGGATCGGCCCGGCGGCTGCATCCTCGCAATGGTCAGGACGGCACAGGACCGGGCCGTGAGGCCTTTTGCTGTACGAGTCAGAACCGACTAGATCGACAGCCCCCAACAACGACATGCTGGCCTGGCCCCTGGTCACTGCTTCCGCCAGAGGCCAGCACGGAAGTGCAAGGACACTGACCTCCGAGCCCACAGGAGTCCTTCTCTGGAGCTTGGCTCATCAGCGTCATTCTTTTAAAAGATAAAACTGTCTTTGAGTTGACACCAACTCTCTGACCGTACAGGTCAGCGCAGAACTGCCCTTGTGGGTTCCTTGAGATGGGAAATCTTTATGGGAGTAGAAAGCCTCATCTTTCTTCCTAGTAGCAGCTGGCAGTTTTGAACCACTGACCTTATGGTGTTGCCTCCTGGACAAAAGAAGTCTTGTGTCACACCTGGGTCCACCACTGTGCCCCTATCAGTTCTCATGCGCACTGCTCCCTTTTCATCAGGAAGGCGGTCCTCTTCCAGGGATGGATTCCGATTCCCAGGCTCAAAGCGAATGTTACCAGCGACAGCGCCGAAGCCCAGGCGGCAGAGCCTGGCTGCTTCCATGAGGCGCCTGCTCAGCTCTCTGGCTCTTTCTCAGGGGCCTCCATGCTGCGGTCGACCCAGCCCTGGACACTCGGGCTTAACTTGGCCCTGGGGGGACAACGACTTCTTGGGCAGGTCCTCTGTCACCTCTTACTGCTCAGGCTTTGCAGAGGGGACAATGAGAGATTCACCCTTATGGAAGGAAATTGGATCGCCAAGATTGCGAAGAGCGAGCTTCATTTTCATAAAGCAACGACGGCTCGTTGCTGCTGTTTTCATGGTGCGTTGTCACATGTGCATTGTGGGACTCCGTGTAGAGCGTGTGGGCGGGTTCAGAGATGACTGGGCTGAAAGGACAGAACTGGCGTGCAGGGAAGACAAAGTCGGTGTGCTGGTTCCTAACTCTGTAAGCACGCTTCCCAAGAAGTTTCATTTCGTGTGTGTGTGTGTGTGTGTGTGTGTGGAGGAGTCTTATGAACGTTAGAAGCAGTTCCAGGTTTTACAGGAAGTGGAACACAACCAGAGAGTCCACAGCTTCACTCGTCATTATTGTTCGGCATCGCGAGTTGGTTCTGACTCAGGGTGTCTACGGAATGAAACACTGCCCGGTCCTGTGCCGTCCTCGCAATAGTCACAATGTTGGAGCCGCTGGTGCAGCCGCCATGTCCATCCATCTCACTGAGGCCGGGCCTCTTTGATGGCTGACCCTCCACTTCCCCAAGCACCATGTCCCCTCCTGGGACTGGTCCCTGGGGACATGAGATGAACGAAGCCCTGCCATCCTCCCTTCCAAGGAGCACCTGGCTGTGCATCTTCCCAGACAGATGCGTTGGCTCTCTGGGAACCCAGGGGACTGTCTGTCAATCGTCTTCCCCAGTTCCCTTATCCAAGCGTGTCCACTCTTCTTTGGTCTTCCTTATTCAGTGCCTGGCTTTCACGTGCCCGAGGCACTGGAAACACTGTGGTGTGCACCTTAGTGACCTCCTTGCTCTCACATCCTTGACAGGTTGATTTGCGTTAGTTTTACCTGCTAACAAACCTCCACTGCTCTTCCTGGTGGGTCCCTGAGGGCTCTGGGGACAGGTCTTACCTTCAGGGGTGCTGCCTCTCCTTCGGGGTGTTCCCTGATCTTCTGCACTAATGTACTGCCTATCTGCAGGCTACCCAGAGGATGGAGGGGATGCCTTCCAGAGAACAGTGGTGTGGACTTCAGGGAGAACGGTTAGGGTACAAGGCTGAACCCCACTTTCCTCGTGGGAGAGTCCTGGGGTTAATCTCAGAAGCCCCCAACTGCATTCTTCCAGCCTGGAAAGGTGTGTACAGACATACACATACCCCTTCCCCAGGGACTGTACTAAAACCCACCCTGATGTGGGAACATACGCAGTAGATGCCCCCCCCTCCCACCAATCCTAGAACGGCCGTTCTAACCGTCCACCCCCAGAGAACTTCTATGCTACATATGGACACATATACACACATATGTATAGTATATATGGTGGCGTAGTGGTTACATATTGGGCTGCTGACCCCAAGTTAGCAGTTCACAACTACTGGTCACTCTATGGGAGAAAGACCAGACTCTCGTAAAGAGCTACAGTCACAGAAACTCACAGGGGCAGTTCTATCCTGTCCTACAGAGTCCCCATGAGTCGGCATCCACTCAAAGGCAGTGTGTGTGTATACATACATGGGGGAGGGGAAACCTGGGAATAAAGATCTCAATCACATCATCTTAAAAGTACCCCATGTGGGATGGGCACACGTGTTTGCGCGAACCCTAGTGAGTGGCACAATGGTTAAGCACTTCACTGCTAACCAGAAGGTGGGTGGTTCAAACCCACCGGCTGTTCCACCGGGAGAGAGACAGGGCTGTAGCAACCACAGCCTTGGAAACCCACAGGGGCAGGTCTAGTCTGTCCCGTCGGGTCACTACGAGTCAGAGGCCAGTCAGCGACACTCAACATTAATAACCACCACTCAGTCACCAGCCCAGGTCAGGGCCCAAACCTCATCAGGGGTCACTCTAAACAGCGAGAACTGGAGATGACTGCCCCCACTGAGGCTGGACACGTGGCTTTCTGAGCCTTTATTTTACATCATTGTGCAGATGCTGCCTAAACTGAAACCACAAGTGGCGGACGGACAGGTGCTCATCTTTATAGAAACCTGGTGGATGACGTTGCTGAACTGAAACCCCAACCAAGTAGCTACAAGCTGCCCGGAAGGAGAGTATGACGGCTGAGCACACAGGCAGGAGGGGGGGAGCTGCTGGGCCAACTCCCCAGGACTACTCAGAGGTACTTCCGGCAATCAGCTGGGGGTCCTCGAAGCTAACCGCTTTGGTGGTCCTGTCTCCCTGTTTCAGGCCAGAGCAGGGGCTGTGTGCTACCTGAATAGTCCAGGTGGAGCCCCCGGCACTCGTGCAAACAGCCGCACTTGAGGCTGGGGAGCATCCTGGCTATCTGCCCCGACCTCCCATGAGTTCAGGTTGCCTCCTAGCCAAGCTCAGGTGGAAAGAGTCTGCCCCCAAGACCGCTGCTACTAAGTGCTATCAACCCACCACCACTGGCTAGGACAGAGCAGACCTGCCCCGGAGTTTCCAAGCTGTCTCCTTAATGGAAATAGGTGGCCTCCCTTCTCTCCAGTGGAGAGGCTGGTGGCTTTGAACCACTGCCATTTAGCTTAACGGCGCTGATTACTTCACCATGACTCCACCAGCCCAAATGGAGGTCTCCTTACTGTCCATTTCCCCTGGGGTTTCTAAGCCCACCCCACTGACAAGCAGACCTCACTAAGCCATTTGCTCTGTGCTCCAAGGCCAGAAGTTCACCAACAGTTTGTTTGGACCAATGTATAAATGCGCAACAGGAAAACACCAAAAAGAACCATGTTGACCCACGGAGGTGAGATTGGAGGGAAGTGGGGAGCGAGGCAGCGGGCTCTGAGTGGCTGGGAGTGTGGGTGTGTGCGTGCATCAAGCTGGCAGGGAGCTCCTTAGCCACCTCTTTGTCCACCCCACTGGTGTCCCTCTCGGAGTTTTATGGAAAATACCCTCCCTGAAGGACAACCCTTCTCTCTTGAGAAATGGGGGGTGGTGGAACAGACGGTGATTACTGAGCCTCATAAGGGTTCTCAAGGGAGAAAGGGGACCTGAATTTTCCGGGTTCATTTAAATTTCCCCCCTCCTGGAGGAGGGCCTGGGGTTTGGCGGCACACCCAGAGTCATTGTGAAAGGCAGCAAAAAAAGAAAAAAAAGGGAGGGGGCAGAGAAAGGAAAAAAGGTTGGTACGATATAAATCAGCACAGGTTAATGACCGAGAGACGAAGAGAGGGTCTTGTTTACAGAAAGAGCATGCGATTTAAAATTTACAAGAGATTTAATGCCACCACTTGGCAATCGCGAAAATCAACAGCCCAGAAAACACTGGCATTAAGAAAAATATTACAGTTATAATCACCCCCAAATAAGTCAATCAGTGTTAGGGTGTGAGCTGGCCATTACCTGACCCATTTGGCTCGCGCTTAAGTGCAAACAAAAAAAGGGAAATAATAATAACATTGAGCTCCCGGCCTGTCGCGGGGAGCTGGCTGGCTGGCGACCTGTTTTGCATCGCATGTATGTGCGATGCCCCGGCCTCTCCTTCCACGCTCGGGCAGGGAAGGCTGGGGGGAAGGGGGGCGGGCTTCCCTATGCCTGGCATCAAAATAATTCTGACCCCTGACATTTATAATCATAAAAAAAATGGCAAGCAAGCAAAAGCAATTTATAATTGTGTTGTTCAAATGAAGGTGGGGGGAAAATTCCATCTGTTATTATACAAGAGCCGTGGTGGCTGTCTTCCACACACAGCACCACCGCAAGTCAATTTGTGAACTTTGGCACCGCCCGACCTTTAGAAACACAACAATATACAGAATTTACAAGCAATAGCAACCCATGCAAATGGCCCCGGCCCCGCTTGCCTTTGGAAGGGGAGCCGCGCGGAGCATTATGGAGTATGCTTCTACAAAACAAATTAAGACGGTTACTTAAATGTCACGGCACACTATTGTATTTGGCTACAGATCATTACACCTGATACTAACACTTTTAAAAACTGTAATAACTTGGGAAATATTACATTGGGTGCCCACATGTATAGGGAAAAGGGGGGGCAGAGGAACAAATAGGGCTCTGAAGTAATTTAAACATCGCGACACTCACGAGGGAAGGGAAAGGTCAAGTTTTAAGTAAGCCGAAAGGAACATGAATGGCAAAATAGAAGGCACACGCACAGAGGGACGGGAGCGGGGCTGCAGACAGTGGGGCATGCGATGGAGGCGCGCGGGCGTTACCTTCGGCGTTAGCGCTGCTGCTGCTGTAAATATTTCGCAGGCTACCCACACGGTTTAGTTTCCACGCCTTGCGTTTGGCTGCAGCGTCCCGAGAGCAGAGAGAGGGGGAGAGGGGAAAAGAGAGAAAACAAAACAGGAAGATACAACCAATGAAAAGGGAGACAGAGTAACGCAAGCAAAGCCCCGCTGAGCAGGAGGGAGGGGGGCTGGAAAACCGAGAAAACCAAATCAGCTGCTGTCACGATGGCCCTGATGCAGGGTGACCGCGCCCCCCCTCCTGCCCCCAAGAGTATGTCAGACCAGAACTGTGCTCTCTTGGCATCTGGCACACAGCCTGCCAGACCTTTCTGGTGAGGCTCCTAGGGGTGGACTCAAACCGCCAGCCTTGGCCTTAGTAGCAGCTGAGCAGGCTGACGCTGAAGGTGCCCATCACCCCAGTTAGGTCAGCACAAAACAGCGAGTCCCAGCCCTGTTGAGCCAGCATGCTGGTAGCCACAAGTCCGCTGACCTAGCAGCATGTGCGGTCACACCAGAGCCTGGCTGTTAGCAGTCATGTTGACAACACATTGCAAACAGCAGCTTGTTGGTACACACGGCGGTTGGAAAGAAAAGAAAAAATGGCGGGGGGGGGTGCATGCCTGAGAAAAGCATTGGAACTGGGCAGGCAGTTTCACCAGCCCCCACCCCCACCACACCGGCATGGTTTCTGGGAGCCCAGAGGCTGAACGAACGGTAGGCTTTGCGATGTGTCTTTATGCCCACGAGTTTGGCCGGAGCTGCTGGGAGCCCATAAAACGCACCCTGAGGCTGTCAGCTCCCTCAAAACAGCACTCCAGCTATGCCCAGGTCCCCCCAGAAGGAAGTCTGCTTTGCAGATACAGCTGAGTGGGGCCTGGGCGCTCGCTGGAGGCCCTTCTCCACCCGAGCTGCCCTACCCTCCCAACTACCATGCCAGGAACCCAGGTGCCCAGGGTGAGAGGCCACCCAGAGGCTTCGGCTCACCTTTGGTGGGGGGATATGTTAGAACATCTGGGAGCTGAGGGGATTATGGGGGCCCCAGATCAAAGGGCTGGAAGAGTCATGGCCACATGCCCAGTGACAGTGACAGCCATTCATGTCCCTGAGAAGGGCCTCCCTGGACCAACTGCCCATCTTCTGTTTCCACAAGGATCTGAAGTCACCAAACCTCCTCTGCAATTGTATCCAATGCTTGACTGACTTCGTAGTTAAGCGCTCACCTGGCGAAGGCAGGTGTCTGCCCTCGCACAGGTGTGCCTGAACCTCAGGAGAGGAAGCCAGGCAGAGGTTCTGGGTCATGGCTCAGCACAGGTGTATGCTGTGCACCCCACAAATGGTTTGCTCTGAGCCCTAACAAGTCCCTGGCTCTGGAAGACATGGCGGCTCTCACCTGCTATGGCATCAGAGTGAGACTCAGACACTCAGGCAGGCTGTGTGTGTGTGTGAACCCTGGGGTCCACCAGACAGCTTAGAGCCCCTCTGGCCCCCGCTGCCATGTTCTGAGGTTGACCAGTATGTCTTTTTCAAATAAAACACATGCGAGGTGCAGACACATCTAACAGCGCCAGTGTGGTCCTGTATACTGGGGCAAAGATGTGCTATGGAAAACAAGAGGGAGGTCAGCTACAATGTCCTTCTTTTTCAATTCAATTCAAAACAACAAAAGTTGGGGCAGAATGCCTAGGAATGAATTTACTTCTTCCCCATGTGAAAAGCAACCAATGATTTAAGAAGAAAAGTAGCCACTTGATGCAAACTCACTGCCAGCGAGTCCAGTCTGACTTGCAGTGACCCTGCATAGTTGCTGACTCTGTCAATCTCTACAGGAGTAGTAGGCCCCAGCCTCATCTTTCTTCTTCGGAGAGGCTGGTGGGTTTGAACTGCTGACATTGTGGTTAGCAGCACAGCACTTCAGCCCACAGCGCCACCAGGGGCCCTCGATTGCGAAACCAGAGATGTAGTGTTTGCAAACAGAATAGTGCACATGAGAGACTAAACCACAAGGGGGTGGTTTGCTTGCAAAAACCGTTACCACATTTGTGCCATTTGGGTAAAAATGCCACAAGGCCCTGAAGTTGGGGACCGAGTGTCTCTTTCTGCAGTGTGTAGGTGGAGTAGTCTCCCTGTTTTTGTCACTCAAAAGAACCCAAACTCACTGCCAGCGAGTCGACGCGGACTCACAGCCATCCTCTAGGGCAGGGTCTAACTGCCCCTGTGGGTTTCCAAGGAGCCGCTCTACGGGAGTAGACAGTCCTATCTATCTCCCACAGAGCGGCTGTTGGCTTCAAACTGCTGACCTTGTGGGTAGCAGCCCAATGAGTAACATCGACAAGGTCCCCAACTAAGTACCAGTCCCAGAAACCCCTACTCTGGGGAAAGAAGTCTCTAGGCAGCTGTCAGCACACAGGAGACAGAGAGCATTGAATGACAGCTGTTTCCAAGTGTTTACACAAGGGGTGTCTGGTGAAGAGGGGCCAGGTCCCGAGCGTGAGGGACACTGCCCTGGGACCACCTGTCATCAGTTGCCATGAAGTTGGCAGCCCTTCATGGTGACCCGGTGAGCGTGTCAGACTAGAAGGGGCACCAGTCAATTTCCAGGGACTGAGAAACAGATCACCAGGCCTTTCTTCCAAGGGGTCCTGGGGTGAACTTGAGCCTCCTCCCTTAGCGTGGGCAGTGCCCCAGAGACCCTGAGTGGGATTCAATGTGTGCTTAATGCCCCCCTCCTCTGGAGTTCTGGGGTCTGGACTGTACATATATGTCACACCTTCCAGAAAGCAGCAGCCAGGGCCGTCCTTGCTCCCAGCAGCGTCCGGTGGGCCCCCTTTCCACATCATTTACATATAAATAGGCAGAAGTAGGCCAGCAGGAAGGATGCTCCTCTGCATTTTTCACAGCCGGTCTCCATTCCGGCATCAGCGTGGAAGCAGGAAGTGAACCTGCAGCCGGTTTTCTATTAACCTATTGATGAAATCATCAATTCTAATGTGTAAGACGTCACGCCTCTTTCTTCCTCCGTAACAAATGAACTTCGGCTCGGCTGATACCAAGGTCCTGGTACGGGCATTTGTCTCCGGGGCATCGACTGCGCCTCAACGGGAATGCACACCACGTGACCCTCAGTCACAGTGCAGGTGGGGGATGGAGCTGTACAGTGCAGGGCACCCGGCAGAGCCAGGCATGCTGGATCCCTAGGTCATCCTGCATCAAGGCCATTGGACCAGGTAGGCCCTGACCTCAAGCCTTTGCACCAACCAAGACCTCCTAGGAACTGGCTCCAAGGATTCTACGTTTCAGGTAGTCTTCGTGTAAGAAGGAGACCTGCCGGCGCAGTGGTTACGTGTTGGGCTGCTTACAAAACAACCAGCCACTCCCTGGGAGAAAGAACAGATGTTCTACTCCAGTAAAGAGTCACAGTCTTGGGAAACCCACAGAGTGGCAGTGAGAAATGACAGCAAACTTTGAAAAGTGCAAGCTCCCTACAGATGATGCAGAGGCTCACCCCCCTGTAAGTGCAGCACCTCAGTGCGATGCCAAGTGCCCTGAAGACCATGCAGAACTGCCCCCTCTGCCCCTGGGGAGGTTTCGGCTATCATCTTTATGGAGACCTGCCCTGTGGCGCAGTGGCTAAGCACTGGGCTGCTACCAGAAAGGTCAGCAGTTTGAACCTACCAGTGGCTCCCAGGGAGCAGAGGACTGGAGATGAACCTACACTAAGCTCACTGCCTCCAAGTCAATTCCGACTCAGAGCGCCTTCACAGACGGTTTCTGGGGCTGTACATCTGTACAGGACCAGACAGCCTCACTTTTCTCTTGTGCAGTGGCAGTGGTTTTGAACCGCCAACCTTGTGGACAGCAGCTCAACACTGACTCTGACTTGACAGGTACGAGGCACCATGAGGGTACTATAGGTTCTCCAAGAGTTGGAGCTGGCTCCAGAGCACACAACAATTGTTATGATGCTTGAGACTATAGAGCCAGCCACTGGGTCAATCCATCATCTGGATGATCTTCCTCAAGTTTTGCTGCCCCTCCACACCAAGTATGACATCCTTCTCCAGGGACTGGTCTCTCCTGACAACATGTCCAAAGTATGTGAGGCAGAGGCTCCCCATCCTCGCGTCTAAGGAACATTCTGACTACTTCTAACACACATCCGTTCACTGTTCCGGCCGCTCGTGGTACATACAACCTTGTTCAAAGGCATTAACCACTTTCAGGTCTTCCTTCGTCATTATCCAATGTTTGCATGCATGCGGGGCAATTGAAATGCCATGGCTTGTGTCAGGCGTCCCTCATGCACCAGGTGACATCTTTGCCTTGCAATAATTCAGAGAGACCCTTCGCAGCAGATGGACTGGTGAATGCTTCGCTGGATTTCTTTACAGCTGCATCCGTGAGCACTGAGTGTGGCTCCAAGTATAACACAGTCCTGGACAAGTTCAGTCCTTTCCTCCTTTATGACGATGCTGCTTACTGGTCCAGTATGGAGGATTTTTATGTTGAGGTCTACTTCCTACTGACCAAAACACCAAACCCAACTACCTGCCACTGAAGCGATTCTGACTTGTAGTGACCCCATAGGACAGGGCAGAACTGAGACCAACTCTAGGAGTAAAAAGCTTAATCTTTTTCCTGAGGAGCGGTTGGTGGTCTTGAACTGCTGACCTTGTGGTTGGCAGCCAAACAAGTATCCTACTCTGCCACCAGGGCTCCTCCAATCCATACTGAAAGCTTCATCAGCAAGTGTTTCGATGTTGATCTATCTTCCTATCAAAGGTTGTTAATGGGCCTTCTGCTGATCCTGATCTGCCTTCCTATAGTCAAGCCTCTAGATCTTTTGCTCAGCACATGATTGAATAAGCACAGTGAGAAGATACAGCACTAACAGACATCTTTCCTGATTTTACCCCACGGAGCATCCATCTCTCCTGTTCAAGCACCTGCCTCTTGGTCCATGTACAGGTTCTGCATGAGCACAACGAAGTGTTCTGAGTTCCCATTCTGCTCAGTGCTACCCACTTGGTTAAGATGAGCAAAATTTTTGCATAGTCAATGAAACATGCTTAAAAATCTGTCTGATGTCCCTGGTTCCACAGCTTCTTCTGAATCCAGCTTGTACCTCGAATACAGTGGTTCTCAATCTGTGGGTCGTGACCCCTTTGGGGGGGGGTTGAACGACCCTTTCACAGGGGTTGCCCGATTCATAACAATAGCAAAATTAATTATGAAGTAGCAACGAAAATCATTTTATGTTGGGGGTCACCATAAGGAGAAACTGTTAAAGGGTCACGGCATCAGGAAGGTTGAGAAGCATTGCCTTAAGGCCTCCTTGTCAATGTACTGCCACAATCGCTGTTGCATGATCTTCAGCAACATTTTACTTGCATGTGACCTGAACAGCATTTTTCAATAATTCCTACCCTCTTATTGGTTGACCACAGACTCAGAGTACCTTCGTTTAAAGTGGACTGTTCGCGATTACTACACATCTCCTTAATTGTGTCCTAGTCACCTGGGGTCGCGCAATTGCAACTCAACCCACTGCCACTGAGTCAATGTTGACTCACAGAGACCCTGTAGGACCGGGCACAATGGCTCCTGTGGGTTTCTGACAAAAAGCCCACGCGGCAGCTGGTGGTTTCTAACCACCGATCTTAAGGTTGGTAGTCCAACATATAACCACTATACCCCTATGTTGTCAGAGCTCGGCTTCTGGTCCACAGTGGACTCGGCGGCATCTATTTTTCCAGGCATGGGGACACTCTAGAGCCACCCCCCTCCCCAGGGGCCTGCACAGGTGGGGACAATAGCATCATGTGGTTAGAGACTTGGGACATCTTTTGGGTTTCCAAGTTCATGGGCTCGTCTTCCCCCTACCCCCCTTCTCCTTGTTCTTCCCACAGATACAACCCTGAAAGGCCTTAGACATTGTGGACTGGCTACTCGAGCTGCTAAGCCACCTCCGAGGGATGAGGACCTGGGGCAGGGACAGCAGCAGCTTCAGCAGACGTCCCTCCAAACGACCTCGGAGAGCTCAAAACAAAACAAAAGGACATGCAGACCCAGGGGGGGTGCTGCTGTGTCACAGGGCCGCTGAGCATGCTGAGGGCTTTGTGTTTCACTTTCACCCAAAGGTCACTGAAGGTGAGGGACCTCACTAGGTAGAGGGCTCACCAAGAGAGCAAGGGAGTGATACTTTGTTAGGAAGCACTCATTCCTCTCCTGGGCACTCATCATGTCCGCCGCCCTTCCAGCGCATCCTGTGGCTTCAGTGCAGTTCCCAGGATGGCAGGTGACTATGTGGTGAGCTACCGTAAATCCCTCTCCCCAAAGGAAACCCATCAAGAAACCAAACCTACTGCCAACGAATCCAGTCTAACCACAGTGACCTGATAGGACAGTCGAACTGCCCCTGAGGGTTTCCGAGACCGTAACTCTTTACGGGAGCAGAGAGTTGCGTCTTCCTCGAGCAGAGGAGCTGGTGGTTTTGAACTGCGAACCTTAGGGCTATCAGCCCAGTGTGTAACCAGTGCACCACCAGAGATCTGCCAAGACAGAAGAACCCCAGAAAATAGAGAGCAAGTAACACTGAAGCTAAGTCTCTCGGGTTCCCCATCAAACCAGAAGTTCCACTGAGACGCTGAGCTGGGCTGCCTTTAGGCCTAAAGACTCGCCGAGTGGTGGGCCGAGGGGCCCACTGCACCCACAGTCATCTGGGCATTGGTTCAATACCAAGGGGGTACCTCCTAATGCAGCCTGCGTTTCAGAGTAAAACCAAACAGAAACCTCACTGCCATTGAGATGATTCTGACTCATAGTGACCCTACTGGACAAGGTAGAACTGCCCTGTAGGTTTCTGAGACTGTAACTCCTTACAGGAACAGAAAGCCTCATCTTGCTCCCATGAAGCAGCTGGTGGATTAGAACTGCTGACTTTGGGGTTAGCAGCCCAATGTGTTATGTAACCATTATGCCACCAGGGCTCCTCTCCCTACATGCTACACTAAGACAGGCCACGTGGAGACTCTAATAAAGAAGAGGGCCGGAGCAGAACACAACTTCTTGACGGTTTTTCAGTGTAGATTTGGAGCTGGGTGTCTGCTATAGTTTATTGTGCCAGCCTGGCTGATAAACACAAGTAGGATTAACTGAAGGGCAGAGGGATAAATGGCTCAGTGAGCCTCACCTTGCTTGTTCTGTGCCTCAGTTTAAAGGGGTACACTACCTGTGGGATGCCTAGCCTGTGGACTGTGTCACTGTAAGGTGAGGTCCCTTTAAGCCCACACGATTGGAATGTTCATCTCTGGAGCTGGGGACTGACAGTTGATGACAGTTGGGGACCTGCCTTGCTGTTTGCTGCCTGGGTATATATAGCCCAGCTCTCTCTACAGAAGGGGACTGGCAACTGGCAGCTCTCAAGCCTTGAAGGACTGCTAGTGTCTCACTGCTTTATAATTTAACTGTTAATTTCTTGTATTATCTATCTGTATATAATTTAACGGTTTATTTCTTGAATTATATATCTATCTTTATAAATATATTTATATATAATTACTAGCAATCTGGTTTGTCTCTCTAGAGAACCCTGTCCAATACAGTGTCTTTTGGTTAGAGGCTACAAACGGCCAGTAAATAGAGTGGCTTTCTCTCCATGGCTTCAAGGAGCAGCAGGTCCTTTTGATAAATGGGGTGCAGTACGCTAGGAAATTGGAGTTGGGGCTCCCTGCTCTCTTGGCTTCACCCCCTTGTGGGTATGTGATCATGCCACAGGCAATGTCCCTGGTGTTCTAATGCTCTGCTCAGTTAGACCTAGCTTCACAGACCAACAAGGTGCTGGTGGCCTGCCACAGGAGACATGGGTTCGATTCCTCCCAGTGCACCTCTTGGTCAGTGGAGGTTGTTAGGAGCCTCCCATGGTTTGAACCGTGCCCCCTCTCGCTAACCGATGTCAGCTGGGCTCAGTATTATTCTCCACTTTGTGGTCGGATGTAGTTATCCTCCATTCTGTGTTGGGAATTCTAACCTCGAGATGCTAATGAGCAGCCCCTGGGTGTTGTGGAGTGAGTGCTGGGCTGCTACACGCAAGGTCAGAGGTTTGAAACCACCACCTAACTGCTCCAAGGGGGAAAGCCAGATGCTCCTGCAAAGATGCACAGCCTTGGAAATGCTACACGGGCTGCTGTGAGTCACGGCAAGGGAGGCTGGAGTAAGCAAGACCGAGGAACTGACGCCTTTGCGTGACGGCACTGGCAAAGAACACTGGGCGTCCCCCACACCGCCGCCGCAATCACACACACGTCTGTCTTGAGGAAGGACAACCAGAACGCGCCTTAGAGGCAAGGATGGTGAGACTTGGTCTCACGTACTGTGGACAGGTTGTCAGGAGAGATCAGTCCCTGGAGAAGGACATCGTGCTTGGAAAAGTGGAGGGGCAGCACAAAAGAGCAAGGCCCTCGACGAGATGGACGGACACCGTGGCTGCCACCACAGACCCAAACACGAGGACCAGGGTGAGGCTGGTGCAGGACGGGCAGTGGTTGCTGTCGTCCATCAGGTCATGGGGTCACCCCCACGGCAGTGAGGGTTGGTCTCTGCTAGTGAGGCAGGGGCAGCTTTGGCTGTACCTCCAGTTACAGACGTGCAGGGGGTGGGGGTGGCGGTCAGACAAGGGAGAGAGAAGCAAGCACAGAAGAGGGAGCCCTCACCACTGCAGAGCATGGAGCTGAGTGATGAGTGTGTCTGTCCTCTGGGCCTGACAAGCTCCTGCACCCAGGAGAAGGCAGATGCCAGGACATGGAGCTCCCCAAGGAAGACCGGCCCACAGAGGTGGAAGGGAGGCCAGAGCCTGGCTCCCTGAATGCAAGCTTCCAGCCTTCTAAACTTTGAGAAAATAACCCCCTGCTTCTTAAAGCCACCCCCTTGTGGCATTTCTGCTTTTGCAGCACTAGACCATTACAACTTTGCCTACGCAGAGCTTCCAGATAAAGACAGACTAGAAAGGAAGGGTTAGCAGCCCATGTCCTTAAACCCTGTGGATCACAATGGGGCCAGTGCCCAGGATCGCCAGGGCCCAGGGCTGACCCAACGACAGCCAACAATGGACGACAACACCTAAACACAAAATGGGCAGTGGCCGCCCTCGATTGCTTATCACAGGGCTGAATGCTTGGGAAAGCTGAACCCAAGTAAGCTTCTCCCAGAAGAAAACATCTAGTTCAAACCGGCGCTCCCAAGCTGGTGGACATGCGTGCTACTGGCTCCCTCTGAGGAATCTGCCCGGCTTGGGGAGCCAGGAAGGGCTCCTGCCCCCTCCCCCTGGCATGGCCCTTCTGTGATGTGGGTGGACACGCGGGAGGGCAGGCTGACCCTCTGTGACCGCCCAGCCTCCCAGAGGCGGCGATGACTGATAATGGGAAACACACGTCTCTTCTTTTATCTTTTTTTCCTTAAAAAAAAAAAATCTCCTCAACCTCCTCCAACAGAATATATTGTCGGCCTGTTATAGATTTTTTTCTTTTTTCAAAGACAAAAAAATCTTTTCCTACAACTGCAGGAAAAATTGTTTTTTAATAAAGCTTCAAATTGTGCTATCGTATTTCAAAGGCCATGGTCAGTTAAAGCCACTAATCAAAGGCGTAATTATTCAATGGGCCTCCTGCTTCTGGGGGGAGGGGTGTAATTGCAGGGCTGTGATGGGGGGGGGCGGCCCCCACAAGGGCAAACCACAGCCTTCCAGAGCATTTGATCTGCCATCTTTGAGCCCGCTTTCCACAACGACTGCAGGGGAACCGATACATGGCTGGATGGTTCAGTCAGCCGCATCCTTTATCTCCGGCCACCTGGGTTCAAAGCTCTGCAGAAAATGGACACTAGGCAAGCTTCTGGAAGTTTCCAACCCCATCCAGATGTGTGCCTGAAGAGTGAAGCGGGCCCCCTGATACCTGCTATTTAACGAGTCAACAAGCTACGAGGAAGAGGGTGGGGAAAGCAAAGAAGCAGAATTAGTGGCTGCTTGCTGCTGTTGACAGAAATACGTCCATCCCTCGGAGTCGCCTAACAGACTTCTTCCAACGACACTGCTTTGACTGGGACACGACGATCTTCCAGCATGCTCGTTGGTGACTCCGAGTGGTTAAAAGGTGGTGGCATAGGGGGTTACTAACCGGGTTGCTATCGGTAAGGCTGGCAGTTCGAAACCACCAGTTGCTCCGAGGGAGAACAGTGAGGCTCTCTACTCCCATAAAAGTGTAGAGTCTTGGAAACTCACGGGGAACTTCTCCCTTGTCTTACAGGGTCCTCATGAATGAGGCTTCACGTGGTGGCAGAGTCGGTTTGCTGTCCAATCCGAGGATCCGGGCAGCGTTGCCAGGTCAGCACTGCAGCGCTACAAGCATGAAGTCCGAGACTCACACCCAACAGCCGCTCCACAGGAGAGAGGTGACGGTGCCCGGCCCCATAAATGTTTCCAGCTATGGGAATCAATTCCTACATAGGGTTTCTATGAGGATGGAAAGAAGGAAAGTGGGAGGTGATGGGAGTATCCTGGGAGGGCCTGGAAAGGTACTCTAGTGTCAATGAGAAAACCAAAGAATTACAAATGTCTCCTTCCGTCAATTAAAACAGCAGTGCTGAACCTGTGAGTTGTGACCCCTTTTGGGGGTCGAACAACCCTTTCACAGGGGTGGCCTGATTCATCACAGTAGCACAATGACAGTTATAAAGTAGCGACAAAAATATTTTTATGGTTGGGGGTCATCACCACAATACGAGGAACTGTATTAAAGGGTTACGTCATTAAGAAGGTTAAGAACCACTGAATTAAAAGGAATTAAACCTAATTGCTCCAACTTTATGTCTAAGAAATAGGTCGATTTGGAAAACTTTAGCATATTTGCTGAGGCAAAGTCAGTATCATGTTAATTTCATACCAAGACTAATACCATGTCCCTTCTAACATCTTTCCACATTTTCACTTCTAGGTTTGTATCCACACACACATATCAGCACCACACATGCGATACAGCTCATGGAGAGAGTTACTTCTCCATTGTAATACGTTCTGTTACGGGAATGTTCAGAATCCTCCCTCGTAAACAGTTGTATCATAGAGGCAGTGTATCACGCTGCTGCCAGGTGCCGATGAGTCAGTCCAGACACACAGCGACTCCATGTACCACAGAACGCTGCCCAGCCCTGCCCGTCCTCACACTTGCTCGCAGGTCTGAGCCCACGGCTGCAGCCACTGTGTCAGCCCATCTCGCGGAGGGTCTTCCTCTTTTCTGCTGCCCGTCCACTTTACCAAGCGTGATGCCCTTTTCCAGGGAGCGGTCTCTCTTGACAACATGTACAAAGTCCGTGAGGTGGCGTGTCATACATGCCACCAATTCCTTGGGGCAGAATGTTGAGTTGTTTCTAATTTCATGCTATTGCAAATACTCGATCACTACAGAAAAATTGAAAATTTCAAAACATTGAAAAGTTGCTCACCACAGAAATATTTTAAAATACGTGTACATACACGGGTTCGTGTATGCATAGCTTTTCTCTCTGTCAGCTGAGCGCACCCAACAGAAATGCTCCCTGTGCTGCCATGCACAGCTTCATCTCTCACATCTTAGTTTCTAAAAACCTTCTCCCAAAAAAGAATCCGGGGCTCCTTGGGCAAATCAATGACCCTGGGTCTGGATAGAAACAGGCGAGATGAACCCAGAGCACCTTGGAGTGGAAGGGAGGAAGTGTTTAAAAAAAAAAAAAGAAAGAAAAGAGCAGGAATGCCATCAATGGGGGATTTCCCATGACCACAGCTGGGATGCTTTCAGCAAAAAAAGACAAGTCACAGTACAGCCAGAATGCTCCTTAGAAGCAGGGGTGGGAGTGTTGGTCTCATGCTCGTTGGACACGCCATCAGGAGGGGTCAGTCCCGGGAAAGGACATCATGCTTGGCAAAGCAGAGGGTTGGTGAACAAGAGGAAGGGCCTCCACAGGAATGACAGTACAGTGGCTGCAACTACAGGCTCCGACATAGCAGTGATGGTGAGGATGGCGTTGGCCCGGGCAGTGTTTCCTTCTGCTGACCATTATGAGGGTCAGTGTAGGTTGGAACCGACTCGATGTCACCTGACAACACCAACACCACATCTGACAATAACCCAAAGTACAGAATGGACCCCATTGTGTCCACACTGATAGAAATGATGGAATCAATCAGTCAGTGGGGGAAGAGAACAAATCTCTCCTGCAGAAGTCCAAATAACTTATGTAGCGTTTCAGCTCTCCTGCGGCAGAACCTAACTCCTGCCTCCTAAGCGTGGGCTGCCTCGTGAGTTCCCTTTGGGGGCAGCGTCTGGAAGGGGGGAAATGTACACCTGGACAGCGGAGAAGCTGACGGCCAGCGTCTCGTGTGGTCCACAGCACATCCACAGTCCGAAACCCCATTCTCAGTAGCTGTCCTCAGGTACTATTGAGTCAGTTCCCACTCGTCGCCACCCCACGTGCAGCGGAAAGACAGACAGCCTGGTCCTGTGCCATCCACACGCTCCCTTCTGTAGCTGAGCCCACTGTTGCCGCCCAAGTCGTCAGTCCATTTTACCACGGGTGGCGTGTTGCGAAGACCCTCTACTTTACCAAGCATGATGCCCTGCTCCAGGGATCGGCCCCTTCCAACCTCCCAAGGAGTACTCTGTCCGTACATGTTCTAAGACAGATCTGGTCATTTGGCTGCTGCTGTTGGTTCTGATGCATAACCACCTGGCTGCCCCCGGTGTGCTCAACACTCTTCAGCGGCACGGTGGTTCCAGGGCACCAGCTCTCTCACAGCCCCTTGATGTGATGGGAGGGCAATGGCACCTGTGAGCCTCCTCCCCACACCCCTGACCCCCGTCTGATCGTAAGAGCAGCCCTGAACAACTGCAGCGGGGGAGAAGACCACATTCAACAACACCCTTGAGAAAGAGTCCTTAAAGCCATCAAGG
Source organism: Tenrec ecaudatus (assembly GCF_050624435.1). Lineage (NCBI taxonomy): Eukaryota > Metazoa > Chordata > Mammalia > Afrosoricida > Tenrecidae > Tenrec > Tenrec ecaudatus. The sequence continues at coordinate 4,441,737 of NC_134542.1, forward strand.
TCATCAGAAACGAGAAACGTTGGACTGTCATTTCAAGAGGCCACTGAGGAGACATGATGACTCGAGGTCAGGTGGGAGCTGGGGCCAGAAAGAGGGCCACAGCCGTAAGTAAGGTGGTCCATATAAATATGTAATTCATAACGACCATCCACACTGGTTCCTTCAGTCTAAGACATGCACCTGCACTCGCAGGGTAGACAGTGTGCAGGAATACGGGCACTGCATTATTTTCTCTAGTCTAAAACCATCCTCAAAAAATAAAAAAGTAAATTCTATTTAAAATACTCTGATAAGCATCTTTGGGCAAGCATCGGATCTTTTTTGCCCATTCGTTTAAATTATTTTCTCAGGATGAAAATGTCAGGAGTCACACAGCCAAATTAAAGGCTTGGGGTGTTTTATAACCTGGACTGTGTCCTGGGAAAACGTCTGTGGCGCTGCAATGCATCACACATTCTACTCGTTACATCAGCAACGCTGACCAAGTAAACGCAACCAGGGCCGTAGGAGTGCAGGACTCTCAGCACAAGTGACATGTGCAACTTGACTTTCCCAAGGCCTTGAACGCCCAGCCAGCACCAATTAGTCTGTTTATTTTTCAAACAATTTCACCGACATAGTGAGGGGGAAATGAGTGCTGATCCAGTGGGGGTGAGGGCAAGGGGGGGTGCGGGGAGAAAAACGTCATGTACGTACAGATGCTGCCCTGGGATCCCAGCTTCTAATCGGCGTGGTCAATTCATCTTTGTAATAGATGTGAGCGAGTTGAATAGAATTGCAGACTTGGGTCAGACCAAGCTGCCTGTAGGAGTTGCAGACAGGGGTCTCTGTGACTTCTCTAACTTGGGAGGGTCTGGCTCTCAAGAATGGTGCGAAGACTCCTGTGTCAGCTTTCCAAGACAGGCCAGTCTTTGAACCAAAACACCCTACAGGACAGGGTAGGACTGCCCCTGTGGGCTTTTGAGACTGTCACTCAGAAAGCCTCAGCATTCTCCCGAGGGGCAGCTGGTGGATTTGAACCACTGACCTTCTGGTTTGCAGCCCAGTGTCTGCCCACCCACTCCTCTCACAGGGAGCAAAGAAAACAACTCTGCTTCAGGGCGTAACTTTTGTGAGCTGGAGGATGCACGGCAGACACTTCTTGTTCCTAATCCGCCCGGTGACAATGACCTGGGTGTCGGGGGAGACAGCGGCAGTGGGGAGGTGGGCGGCACCAGTGTCCTCGGCTGCCTGCAGCCCTTGCGTGGTCCGCCGAGAGGGAGGACGAGCCCAGGGCTGCCCATCGCTCACAGAGTAATGAAACTGACACAATTGATAAAAGCGTCCAATCCGGAGACAAATGATGGATCACCGTCCGGTGGGCCGGCACTGCCGTTCGGGTGACAAACAGTTCACCAGCCCTGTGTTCATCTCGGTGCACCCTGAGCCCATGTCCCGGCGTGGGCACACACATCCAAAGGATCAGGAGCAGCCAAACACCAGTACAGGAGGCAGCCAGGGCCAACATCCGGCAACCCCACCAAGGCTGACTACCACCTCAGTGTGCACAGTGGATTTGGGGGGCGGTTCATGGTGAAAGAGAATGGAGGCTAAGACTGGTGCAAGCCTCGGGCTGCAGAGCGGTGCCCAGAGCCTGCTCCAGAAATGGATAGCTCCCAGGACAGAAAAGGGTTTGGAGGGGGTAGGGGGAAGGACAGGTACTGCCGTACACAGAGGGTCTGCCTCCCACCCTCATGCAGACAGGCCCTTTTTCTTTAGGGAGAGACCAGGAGCCCAGGAGCCAGGAGCCCAGGAGGTGTCGTGGGCTTTAAACTGAGGGGCTAAGCACAAGCCCAGGGTTCAAACCCACCGACTGCTCGTGGGAGAAAGACAACCACTGCTCGCAGGCCTGCCCCTCGCCCTAATGTAGAAGGCCTGCCTTCCTTAGGGAGAGCCTGGTGGCACAGTGGGCTACTACAAACTGAGCAGTTCAAACCCATCAACCGCTTCCAAGGAGAAAGAGGAGGCTGCCTGCCCCCGGAAAGCGCGCCGGCCTTGGAAACCCTCAGGGGCAGTTCTACCTACCCTGCCCTACAGGGCTGCTGTGAGTCGGCATCAACTGGATGGCAGTGGGTTTGCGTTTTATCGGAAGAACCTCCAGACCCCAGTTCTACTCTGACCCAGATGGGGTTGCCATGAGTCGGAGGGCTGATGGTGGAAGGCACTTGCCAGGTGATACTGCTGTCCCGAGTGCCTGGGCAGGGAGGCTAGCCACCTAAGCCTGTACGCTTGTTCTTTTCTGGTTCCATTCATGCAGGCACGAGAGGGGCAGCCGGGTGCACAGAGAACCCTTTGCAGAGACGGAGCCGCCAGAAGAAACAAGAACTTGCGCTGCCGAGAAGCCGTGCCGCACAGGAGAAAGGTCTTCTCCTTCATTAGCGCAGGAAGTGCAGGGGGGACGCCTTAATTACTCACGAGGCAAGAGCGGCGTGCGAGATTGCCTTCATCTCCAGAGCCCGGGATGGAGAATGCCAGCGTCAGGCGCTCGCGCATCGCTACCAATGGTGGGCAGGCTCTCTGGGCCACCCACCGCCCTCTGGAAATAACCTGCCGCAGAAGCAAATGAGTTCCGACCTCTGCATCCTACGTTGCTTATTTCAAACCGCCAGAGCGATGCACGTCGACGCGGGCCATCCTTTCCCCTGAAGCATCCCTCTGTGGTTGATGACTCCCGGACCGCTCTGTGAAATGGCACGGCTTCCAGATTCATGGGCTGCATTTGGGGGAACCGGAAGATCCAGGAATAGAACTGTACATGCGGAACAAGCTAGAGGCAGGGGCGCGGTTTGTGAACTTCCGTGAAGGCCAACAGGCACATGGGCCCCCACACAGAGATCAAGGATCCAAACTCAGAGTTCTTAAAAACATATTATTGACATGGAGAGACCCTACACAGGGCTTCCGAGGCTGGAAACGTTGATGGAAGGAGAGCGGCATCTTCCCCCATGGAGGGCTGGTGGGTTGGAAAAGCTGACTTTGTTAACAGCCCAGTGCTAAACCCGCCGTGTGACCAGGGCGCCTTCTAGTCACGTGACGCAAGACCACCACCACCACCCAATGCACTGCCACCCAGTCGTTCCGACGCCAGCCGCCCTCGAGGACACCATACAACTGGCCCTGTGGGTTCTGAGATGGTGACAACGAGCGTAGCAGGTCTCATTTTCACCGTGGGGCAGCTGGCGCTTTCAAACGGCCGACCGTGCAGTTCACAGCCCGATTCCTAACCCACCATGTCACCACGGCGCCTTCGTTATGCCGCTCGAAGCCATCGCAACACTACAAGGAGCAGTGCTTGTATCGGAGCTGGGATGCATCAAGGCAATCCCCAGATCAACTTGCACCACGGAATGGGAAAAATCTCCTTGTTTGAAACTGCTCAGCAGAAGCTAAAGACGCACCATGCTGGTGTGGTGTGCCCGTGGAGTCCTCTCCTGTCCCCAGGAGCCCTCCTCAGTCCTCCAGGCCACCCAGGGCTGCGGTGCTGGCCGCCAGGCAGCCCCAAGAGCAGACCTGCGGGCGCGTGGGCTCCAGCTGCCCCACCCTCAGCTCGCCAGTCTTCCAGGCACTGAGGGACAGGCAGACTCTGCCCATTCCTGACCCACAACAGCTGAGACATGCTCAGGGGGGGATTTCCTGGGGGGCTGAAAGGTGGGGTCTGCTCTCATGGGCAGACCCCCTGGCTCTCTCAGTCCTTTTGGCTGACTCAGAGACATACACTGAGTGGAGAGGGAGGGACAGGCAGGTGGTTTTCCAGGAGGAAGACTCACCTGGAAAACGGCAGCTAGAACTCAGACAGCGGTTCTGGTGAACAAACTGGGCCCTAAGAGTCCAGCTTTTAAAACTGTGGGAAGTAGGAGTGAAACGAACATGACAGGGACAGTTCACAGGGAGCCTGGGGGCTAAAGCTCCTGGAGCAGGCTACTGACAAATGTCAGCCAAGGAAAAGCAGAGAAGATCAGCAGGCCAGAAGAACTAGACGGTGCCCCGCCTACCACTACCAAACCTTCTGGTCAAGGTTCCCCACCCTCGGGTTCTGACAGCAAGGGAGAAAAAGTGCTCTAGGTCCTGACTGTGGACACTGCCCCAGCCTCCCTGCACCTCACACTGCAGCTCAGCCTACAGAGCTGCAGCCTGTCACTTCACCTATGGACTGGGGATTTGTTGACCTATATCATCCTGTGAGCCACTAACTTAAAGGAAACCAACCTCTCTCTCTGTTGTGACACACACACACACACACACACACACGCACACACGGTTCTGGTTATCCAACTCCCCTAAGGCAGACAGGGCAAGATATGACAAAATAAATAATTTAAATTATCAAGGGTTCATGAGGGAGCAGGGAGCAGGGAGGGAGGGGAAAATGAGGACCTGATGCTAAGGGCTTAAGTGGAGAGCAAATGTTTTGAGAACGAGGAGGGCAATGAATATACAGATGTGCTTTACACAATTGATGTATGTAAGGATTGTGATAAGAGTTGTATGAGCCCCTAATAAAACGATTTTTAAAAAGATTAAAAAAAAAAAACCTTCTCACCCTCAAAGCCATCCAGTTGATTCCGGCTCAGAGGGGCTCTGCAGGCAGGCAGAATTGTCTGTCCCTCTGTAACTCTTCGAGGGAGTAGAGAGCCTTGTCTTTCTCCCAAGGGGCTGCTGCTGCTGGTGGTTCTGAACCGCTGGCCCTGCAGTTAGCAGCCCAGCGTGTGACCACTGCACCACCAGAGCTCCATGACTGAGAGGGCAAGGAATCCAGTGCATTCCAATGAAAGCAGCTTTGATAGGAGCTGTTAAGGTTTGTTTTTACATGGGGGGGGGGGGTGTTATATCTATTTTTGAAAGAAATAAAAGACCTGCAGCACATTAAAGGCCACGAGGAAAAGGGAGAGCCAGGGAGAGATGCAGAGCGGGAAGGGAGGGGACAAGAAACGGAGATGGAGAGAGAAGGGGTGGTGGGAAATGGATTTGAGGGAAACAGAGGCACGGTTGACGGAGAAGGTGGGTGACTGAGAGAAAGGCAGAGTACAGGAATTACTAGTTGTCAAGGGCCAGCAGTTGCCACTCACAGGCCATGGGAAGGGTGTCCTCACCCCAGCCCAAGGGCTCCCTCCAAGCACCCCCCCCCACCCCCTATCTCTTAAAAAACTACTGGCCAGTCTCCCAGCTGTACCTAAGGCCCCTCCTCAAAAAACCGAGACCCTCCCACTACGCTTGCTGGCCCAGAGAACTTTCCAGGGCGGGTCCCTGGCCCACTGTACTCACTGACCCAGACAAGAGGGGGGAGCGAGGAATTTTAACTTTCTCCATTTGGATAAAGGAACACAGTAGGAGCCACAGCATCAGGGACAGGATATAGGTTTTCCATCCCACTGAAGAACTCTTTGGGCAAGAGAACTTAGAAACCCCCAACCCTCGGAGTTGCTACCTCTGGACCCCAATAGAGGGAAGACTGCAGACAGATGCAACGGGGCTGCACACGTCCCACAGGGAAGGCAGCCGCCACCACATGGCCACTCTGAAACCAGTCCCTGCCAAGTGCACTGCTTTATTCCCACCAGGCCGCCGCTCCTGTGCAGTTCAGAGGGAACCAAGGGAATGGAGGCCAACACCAGGGCTATGTCCCACCCCCAAGACTGGGGCCCCCTTTCGTCGCCTCCTGCTGCAGTCACAGAAGTAACACGATGGGTGGCTTTAGCCCTCTTGTGACCTGTGGGACAGAGTGCCCACCTGTAGTCACCACCTCTGGGATGCAGTGGGCAGAATGCATCCCACTTGTAGTACATGCTGCCACCTGGTGGACTCCTGGACAATTGCATGAGATGGACCAGCCAGGCTGCAAACCACCAGGAACAGCACTAGAGACCTCTTGGGGACACATGTAGCCCACAAACTGTAGTCCAAACCGTATTGCCTCTAAAAACTTAAAATAAAATTTCTGCCAAAATGTCTTCCATTGCTTGAAAAGGCATGGTTTCAATGAAAAAGCAAAACAAAAGCAAAGTGGGACTTGATCTTCAAAGGGTCAAAGAACAGGGGAGGTTTTCTCACAGTGTAGGGGGCTGGGCTGGATTCAGGGCGCTGCGGGCTCTAGGGGCTGGCCCTCTCTGGGGGCTCTGTGGGGAGATCCTGGTCTCTCTCGGCCTCTGGTCTTAGTATAGTATCTGCCTCTCCCATCCCATCCTGCTGACCTCTGCCGCTTGTACCCCTGCATGGCTACGGTGCCTTCAACACCACGTTAATATCACTATTCCTGCTCCCAGTGGTTACGATCCCAAGATCGGCTTTGTGGGAACACAGTTCCACCCATAAGGCCAGTGCTCACAGGGAGCGTGTGGGGCAGCGCGTCATCTTCACAGAAGCAGACCACCACACCTTTCTCCCACATCTCTTCTCAGTTGTAAATATGGTGGGGGCGCTGCCTCGTGGTTCTAGAGTTACAAAAAGTGGTGGTCTCTTCGAGGGTCCCATCTAATCTGACACCTGTCAGCCAGGGGTCAACAGCTGGCTGCCACCAAGGGCTGCTGGTGGGCTGCCATGTTCTAAAGAGCCGCCAAGGAATCTAAACTCGGATGGCTCCCCAAATGGAGCTATAATAAAAGTCCTTTCAGGGGTTGGGAGCAAGCCTGCATTTGGAGCACCCTGGATCCTACAGAACCAGCCTCCCAGGAAAACGACTCCCGCCTGCAGGCAGCAAGGAGCTCTGGCTGGTGTCGTGGTTAGGCGTTAGGCTACTAACCACAGGGTCAGCAGTTTGAGACCACCTGCAGCTCTGCACGAGAACGAGGAGGCTTTCTACTCCCATAGAGAGCTGTAGGCTCAGTAACTCACAGAACAGTCCTACACCGTCCTATAGGGTCCCCATGAGCCAGGAGGGGCTCACCAGCAGTGAGTGTGATGGTTTACTTTATCTGCAGACAGCAAGAAGGGTCCAAGCACACGCTGAGCAACAGAGCAATGCTTTGCAATCCTGCAGTCATGACGAGCCACGCCCACGGAGCCAATGGAGAGAAGCTTGGGTTCTTGTCCCTGTGTCATTACCCAAACCCAAGCCGCTGCCACCGAGTCAGCCCTCATGCTGGCTCCTGAAGTTTCCCAGAGTGTCACTCTTTCTGGAAGCTGACCGCCCCATCTTTCGCCTGAGTGGTGGGCTTGAACAGCCAACCTCGCTGTGAGCAGCCCCAACACTTAAGCCACCGTGTCACTGCATCCCAGGAACCCCCAATACAACAGCATTCCTGGTGGACTCCCAGCAGATGCCCCACGTCCCTCATTGACTCTGCAGGGTGGCGGTGGTGTTGGTCCTCCACAGTCACAAACCAGGAACCCGGATTCAGGTCGGAACGCAAAGCAGCAGAAGGCTTGGTCTATGGCAGCTTCCTCATCGGGGTAACGAACCATTTGCTTAAACCTCCAGAGTGGGCACAATCACTGGATTGTCCTTCTCAGGGGGAAACAGCCCCTTTTCAAGTTACTCCTAGGCTTCAAGATCAATTGTGGTGGGGTGCCTCCCAGTGGGCTCCGACTCACAGCGACCCCACGGACAACAGGACGAAGGAAACACTGCCTGGTCCCGAGCCGCCCTGGCCAGCACTGCAGCCACGGTGCAGACCCAGCCGGCAAAGGGGCTTTCTCTTCTTCCTCTGAAGTCCACTCGAGATCAGTGATGGCAAGTCAGCCCTTGGCCAACCCACAGGTTCTCACGGAATGTGCCCACACTCCCACCCCCTGTTCAGGAAAAAGATTCCGTGCCCCCACCCTCCCAGCAACGAAGCTCACCGTCCCAGATAAAGAGTAGGCGTCTGCTTCTGGAGCCCCCTCCCCACCACTACTGGGGCAGGGGTACAGCATCACCCACTTTGAGCAACACTGGGCTAGACCACGAGGTAGCTGTGCTCTCAGGAGGAAGGCAGCTGGGGGCCATGGCTGGGCCATGGCCCTGCTAGGGCCACATTAAGGGGGCCCCAGCCGACGGGAGTGGGAGGGACTCGGGCCTCCCTACCTTCCTGCAGATGGAAACACCTCTACATAATGGCCAGAGTGGAAGCTAATCCCCGCCACCACCACCCCCAAATCTCCTTCCAGCTAAGGCCTCACCCACCCTCTTTGGGGCCCCCACGCCGTGCGCACACTTGACCCCTGTCCTCTGCCGCCGCCTTCAATATTACCAGGAAACCGTGGGCACCTCCAACGCGACGTGGAATCCGGGCACCGAGGGGCTGCGGCGGCCATTTTTCACCCGAAGCCCTCTCCAGCGGCAGGTCTGCTCTTAAGCAAAGCCCAGAGAAAGGTAATCAATTGCAACTAAAAAGCACTTCTCCTCGATGACGCTGTGGCAGGCGCTTCAAACCCCTGGCCGCCTGCCAGGGCGCAGACAACAGCCATCCATGCTCCCGACTTGCCGAGGATAATTGACTGGAAGCCGAGCTAAAACTGTGCCCAATCAGTGTGTGATCAAAACGCGTGGAATATTCAGCGGCACCTGATTACCCAGCGCTGCGGCCGCTCTCCCTCGTGACATCTCTTCAAGGTCTGCAGTACCGTCACAAGATCATTACTGTCGGGCGCACGGATCGGCGGCAAGGAGTCTCGGGGGGAGCGGGGGCAGTCATACTTCACAAGCTCCCTGCTCTCGCTCTCCCCTCTCCCCCTCCTCTTTTTTTGTATTTTACCGCACGCAGAGGCAGCCAGGAGCCGAGCGGCCCGGTAATGATCACATGCCTGTGTGGCAACTAGAAAGGCCCTTTTAAGAGAAAGCTGAGAGCGCAGCCTAAGAGAAACTACAACATGTTCCCTTGCCTTTTTTTTGCTTTCTCCCTCCACCCCACCTAAAAATTAAAGAGAATTAAAAGTGGGTGCCTTCGCTGCTTTCCCTGTGCCGGCAAACAGCAGGACTGAATTGAACCATCTGAGAGGATCCATTACCCAGAGACAAATGGCCAATTTGCTGCTTGTCCCTCGTTCAGAAGCGTGGGTATGTCTGCGTGTGTGTGCGCGCGCGCGCGTGCGTGGCCGGCCCCAACTCTCCTCTGTTCCGTCTGCTGCCAGCACCTGTCATGTGTCTGCAGTGACAAAAGGGTGGAGTTGAAAGGAAGGAGAGGGACAGCAGAGGGTACCTCATAAACAGTTTCTCCCAAATCACACCGGCTCTCGGTGACACCTTGGGACAGAGGTGCACCCGCCAGCATCCCGCTTGGGCGGGCGAAGGTCTGGTTCCCGCTTCAATGGGCAGCTTGGGGCGGGGACTGACTAACCATGCACCTCACTCCTGCTATCTTCCAACGCTCGCTCTCCTCATTAAAAAAAACAAGAAGAATCAAAGAGAACGCGGTCCTGAGAATGGACGGACATGGGGCCGGCAGCACAGGGGTGAAAGGTCCCCAAGCTCACGAACTGTCAACAGCTGTCTGGTTGCTGTGCAGAGGGGAGCGTGGGGTCCAACCTGCCCAGCACAATGCGGGGCTTCAGAACGCTCCGGGAGGATCCCAGGATTGCAGATGGCCACTGTTCCAGGAACCTTAGGAAGTCGCCACGCTCCCGTGTGCTGTGGGCTCTGTGGCATCGCACTTGCCTTCCCACTCGGGAGACCCAGGTTCAATTCCCGGTGGGTACACCTTGTGCACAGCCCCCAGCTGACCTTCCGTGGGCACTGGTGTGGTGGCTGTGGTGTTGAGCAGATGTGAACAGGGTTTCGAGACTAAGAAAGGAGCCCTGGTGGCACTGTGGGTTAGGCACTGGGCTGCTCACCTCAAAGTCAGTGGTTCAAATCCGCCAGCTGCTCCAAGGGACCAAGATGAGGCTACCGCTCCAGGGAAGATCTACAGCCCCGGAACCCCTGCAGAGGGTCACTGTGTCTGAACTCAATGGCAGTGGGTTTGCTTTGGGTTTCCAGATTGAGATGGACTAGGAAGAACAGACTGGTGTTCTAGTTAGGAAAACCAGCCAATGGGAAGGAAGTCTGCGGGTCATGAAGGTCCACACCCCTGTGCAAGCGGTCACTGTGAATCGGGGCCTGACCAGATGTCAGTTGATAGCCACCCCTCTGCCCCCCTCCCCCCCAGCTCTGCGTGCACACAGGGTGCACAGAGCACTATGCAGGAATCCAACCCGACCGCTGGTCCACACCATCGGTTCCCAAACTGATTTGGCCATCACCCCCTTTTCAGGGAAAAACCCCAAACTTCTGTGTCCCCCCGCCCCAGAAATTATAAGTGTTTGTTATCTAGCCCATCTTCCAGGAGAACAAGAAGTTATTGCAGCGCGCCCTCCCCAGATCATTCCAAGAACCTTGGTGACATAGTGAGCTACATGCTGGGGTACCGCAAGGCCAACAGTTTGAAACCATCAGCCACTCTGTGGGAGGAAAACGAGGGTTCCTATTCCCATAAGGAGTCGCAGTCTCAGAAACCCACAGGGGCAGTTCTACTCTGTGCCGCAGAGTTGCTGTCGGTCAGAACTGACTCCACGGCACTGAATTCGGTTTAGCTTTCTGCTTCATCAAGCCTGCCTCAGGGCGCGCTACTGCCCACTTAGGGCAACAGTGCTCCCAAAGTCCTGCTCCTCCCCTGGCTCCTTGAGACGGGGCCTCCACAGAGGATCTGAGGGCGCCTGCGGGAGGGGTGGGGGGTGGCAGGCGGCCCTCACATGGAGGTGCCTTCTGAGGGCAGCTGTGCGCCGCGCACAGGCCAGCTTGGGCAGAGCCCGTGCACTCCGTCACACAGGCAAGGCCTTCTCTCAGAAGCTGGTGTCCCGGCTGGAGGAACAAAGTGGCCCCTCGACCCTCCCAGACCATGTCCCTTCCCTCCCAACTCACCCCACGGCCATCTGGGGACCCTACAAAGGGTTTCTGAGACGGCAGATCTTCATGGGAGCAGCCAGCCGGACCTTTCTCCCACTTCCTCCAAATTCTGGGTGCAAGGAGACCCCCGACAGGAAGCCGCTGCCACCACCTAGAGCTGCTCAGCCAGATGTCCCGCACGGCATCGTCACAGGACGCACAGAGTGAGGGAACGAAACACCGACGGGCCTGCCCCGCGACGTGACAGCCAACAAAACACCTGTTCAGACTGACAGAGCACCAACTCCAATGCACGCAGGTTTCGTACGTGGGGGTGGGGTGGCAGTAACAAAAGCACAAGTACCCTGCACAAGTCTTCCCTTCCTATTCAGAGGCGCCCAAACAGCAGCTCCTTGGAACACGGCCGCCGTAAGGCCAAAGGATGTGGGTAAGGAATGTCTACGTCAGTTTCTTCACAGCCAAAGTAAAACAACCCTGCGTCATTGTGGCCACGCGATGACCACTGCCGCCTGCGGTCTGATTGAGCAGGCTCTCCTGCGCACAATGGAGGACAGACTTCTCAGCAGACCAGCTGCCCTGACTGGGACCACCTGAGCTGCTTTTAAATACTCTGCCTCAAGTCCTGCCACTGTGAACGTGTCCCAGGCACAGCGGGACAAAACGCTGCCAGTCTCTGAGCCACGTCAGTGATTGGCTGTCCGTGGGATCCTCGTGAGGCACAGGGTTTTCACAGGCTGGTTGGTTTGGGGAGCAGGCTGCCAGGCCTTTTTTCCTAGCCACTCCAGGGAAACCTGGTCAGCATCAGAGCAACAACCCAGCCTCCAGGGACAGGTGGGTGGAGGCTGTGCATGAGGTGCAACCACTTAGGAATCGGGCCCGGGTCTCACACCTTCAATCCTCGGGCAGTTGTCTTCTGCATGTGTCCTTGTGTTCATACCCACCTGCCCTTTGCAGGCAGTCGCTGTGTCAGACCTGAGCAGTGGCCCAGCCTGAGGGCCCATCTGCCCGTCCCCAGGGACCTGGCTGAAACAGCAGGTGTCCCATGAAATCACACGTGCCTGGAGCTTCTGCTCTTAGGAACCGAGTAGACTTTTGACTCCTAGTGGCGTAATGGGTTGCTATCACAACGTCGGCAGTTCGAAATCACCAGCTTCTCCGAGGGTGAAGGAGGAGGCTCTCTGCTCCCATCAGAGTTTGTCTGGGAGACCCGCTGGGGCAGCGATCCCCCGTCCTACGGGGTGGCCACGAGCGGGTCCAGTTCTGTTAGTGTCCTCAAGTGATGGAGTAGGATCGGTTTCTGATGCTGCTGACCTGATATGGCTGCTCGACAGGCCTTTCCCGCAGGAGCCACTGGGCAGACGCAAACTGCCGACCTTTCAGCTAGCAGCCCAGTGCTCGGCCTTGGCCCCGCCTGGACACCTCCCTTTCTTAGACTCAAACAGGAGAACCACCTGCAGCAGGACCGGGCAGCTTCCGTGTTCTGCTGTGCGTGGGGTGGAACGGGTCGGAACGACTCAGGGGTACCAAACAACAACAATCCTTTCCCCAGCTGCTGGGGAATATCCTATTTCACCACATGAAAAACTGCCCTCGAGTGTCAGGCGCATCCCAACTTTAGAGATGTAAAACTGTGAGCGACGGGCGGGGATGTACACCCTTAGATATTATAAAGTGTGGCGGGCTTCAGAAATTTCATGGGGAAACAGTGAAAAGACCGTGGGAATTTCAACCCAGCTTCGGACGAGCCTCGGAATGCCAGCCACCCGAGAACACAGGCCTTGCATCGCCGGGAAGGTTCCTTCTCAATGGGATGAGGGACTCACTCTCTTGTTCGAGATGGAGCCCTGGTGGCGCTAGGGGTTTGGCACTGCGCTGCTAACCATTCCGTGGACATTTCAAACCCACCAGCCGCCCCAGGGGCCATCAAAGGAGGAGAGGACGCACCACGCCAGCAGGTACGCAGGACTCCCTAATGCTGCACAGCCCTGCAAACCCTTCAGAGCCCGGGAGGCGACAAGCCAAGCAGCTGTCACCATGACCTTATGTGGGAGCAATGTTTGAGTATTCTTCCAAAATAGCCCATGCAACCATGCCAGATGACGCCCAACCCCACGGCCACACGACCACAGTGTCCACAGACACAGTGCAAGACCAGGTGGGCCGGACACCCAGATGCCGAGTGAGGGCAGTTCCTGGGAAGGAGCTGGGTGGCAGGTGCTGCCTCCGACGGCTTGCTGGGAACCGGATGTGGGACACGCTTTCTGTCAGAATGCAACTCCTCTTTGGGCTCCTGGTGAGTAGTAAAAGCCGGTACCAGCGCAGGTCTCCCACGGAAGCAAAGGGGCCTCAACAGAACGCTGGGAAAGCCAGGTCCCTATTCAGAGAACTCACAAAAGATGGACGTGACGGAAAAGCCATTTCCCACCGCGGTGGTGCATGAAGGCAGAAAGGACACAGCTGGCTTATTAGAATGGATGTGACCGGTGGCAGTAGAAACTGCCAAGCAAACACCTAGTTAGGATGGGCACCCAGCCCAGTATGCTGAGGTGGGCACTGCTGAATGGGACCCATGTTGGGTCACCAATGGGGAACCAGCATTGCTGCCTCCTAGCCAACAGATGCTGGGCAGCACGGTGGGGCCCCTTCTTGACACCGAGGTGGGACCTCCACTGGCGGGTGCTTGAGGCCTTCCCACATTTGAAGAAGAGCATCCGCCTGCCCCCGGCGTCCCTCACCTTCGGCGGCACCCGAGAGCCCGTCAGCTTTGAAGCTGCTGGTGCTCTTCTTCCTCCGGTGCTTCTTCCGGTTGGCGTGCGGCGAGGGGGGCGGGTCGAGCTTGGGGCTGGTGGTGCTGGGGATGCTGGGACTGGAGCACACGGAGTCGCCCAGCCCTGTGTCTGCAACGGCATGGAAAAGGCAAGAGAACACACGAGTTAGACGTGCACACCCTTCCAAAGCTGACTGTACAGAAAATCGTATTCTTTCAGTATCGCAAATACGATAGTCCCGTGGGGTCACAGAGGCAGCGGCGCAGACATACGTATGTACGTGTAAAAGCTCCCGGCACCCTCTCGCCCTGCAGACACTGACTGTGCAGAAAGCAGTATTGCTCAGTATCACAGACACGACGGTGGGGTCACAAGGCTGAGGCCCAGACATGTCCACAAGGAGAAGATATCCAGCGCTCCCTAGCTCGGCGGCGCTGCCCGCCAGCCACAGCTGGCTGCGCGTTTCTGCTGCGGAGAACTCCCAAGTTCTCTGCTTGGCAGGAGGGATGCTGCTAGAGTTTCGGAGAGAAGGAAGCAGTGGACGTAAGCTTTGCCCTCTGATTTCTCTCTTCCCTTCATGCATTGGCACTGATGGAATTCGGGATGAAATTAAGTTAAAGATCCGTACAGACTGTGCCATGTAAAATACAGTCGATACTTTGAATGTGTGTGCACACTGAGCACAGGATTAAAGACATACAGTAGCCTCCACCCTAACCTGTGGGAGAGCACACTCCCACAGCTGACTGTCCCATTTTTCTTCTGAAGGACGGGAGGGTCCCAACCACTGATCCTTCCGGTTAGCAGCTGAGAGCTTTAACCACTGCACCACCAGGGATCCACATGGGGCTTATCACCGACAGCCACCAAGTCAGCTCTGATTTCATGTGATCTTGCCCCGCTAACTGCCCGAGTCCGTTCCAACCCATACTAATCCCAAGACAGAAGAAAATGGGTTTTTGAAAATGCAAATTGAGCCCCCCTCCCGCAACAGCTTGGCCACAGAGAAGCACGGTGGCCTTTAAGGAGGCCTCCTGGGGCAGCTCTGTCCTGAGGAGTCGCTATGAGGCAGAATCAGCGGGTTTGGCTTTGGCTTTGGGGGCTCTGCTCAAGGCCTTCCCTCTGAGATAAGGAAGATGCCCGCAGCCTGGTGGCCTCCTGTGGCTTGGGATGAAGGGGAAGGCTGGCCCCACCCAATGACATGCTTAATCCCAGTTCCTTATCCAGCAGGCATGTGACCTTGTCTTTGGGGATGCTGTCAGCTACCGTGAGGTCTCAGCAGAGGTGGTGGGTCCTAATCTTCTGGATGGGTGGCATCAAAGAAAACCGAGAAGACTGCCCGGAGCCCCCCGTCCCCCCACCAGCTTCCACCCAAGGACTGCCTCCAGGCACAGGGGCTGGAGCAGAAGCACAGACGGGGTCCCTACTGCTGGAAAACAGGGCTGACTACAACACATTTTGGTTTCCAGGAGCCCCTGTACTTGGGACGCTCAGTCACAGCTGCACGGCTGTTAGTGTGGCTGACCCCAGACTAGCCACAGGGTGTTCTGGCTTGTCCCTGTTGCCATGGGAGCAGACAGAGGATCCTTTGCTCCCCGGAGCAGCCGGTGGGTTTGAACTGCCCACATTCTGGGGCGCAACTGAGCACTTAACTGTTGCGCCACTAGGCTTTCTTTTGGCAGCCTTAGGCCACTGCTGTGTCCACTGTGGTCAGAGCACCACATCACCTAGCAGATCCCGCTCTGGGCCAGAAGTCACAGCTTCATGACTTACTTCCCTTCTCTTTCCCTGCTCTGCGTATGCTGTACCCCACTACCCCCTGTCCTGCAGGTCCCTCCCCAGTTTTCTTGCATGGTGGAAGCCTGGGTGTGAACCAGCTGCCAACATAAGCCACAGCCGTCAACAGAGAAGATGATGGGGTCAGCTGCAGGACGGTGACTGCACAAGAGCGTGGCTCCCTAAGGCTGGGAAGGCATGGCGACAGTGTCCCAGGGGAGGCCCTGGCCAAGGCAAGAGCGTGGATACCAGTGGGGCAGTGCCTGGGCTTGGAACCTCAGAAGGTGGGCTGGGCCCACCGAATTGCTCCCCAGCTGGATGGCCACATGGAGATAGCTATTTCCAGCTCCAATGTGTACGAGCCAGCGCCTCTGTCCGAGTATCCCCCCACCCTTGTGTCCTGAGACTGCACCCCCCACCCCCATGAGAAGCAGTTTCCAGACGTGGAGTTAAATGATGAGCGATCAGCTCCTTCCGCCTGACAAGCATCTCTCAGCCACAGACCCTGGCCTGCAATAAGCCTGGTCGCTGTGTATCTCCGGGCTGTATACAAAGAACACACTTTATTTTGTATCAACCACAGCGCGAGGACTGGCGACCACGGTCAGGGGATGGCTGAGGCCAGGCACACCGGGATTGGGGTGGCCGGGACGCTGTCCTGTGGGCTCCACTCCAGCCATTCATTCTTCCCAATCTGGCCTCAGCGCCAGCGCACCCCCACCCCAAAATATATAATCCACGGTGTGATGCTAACAATCTGCAGTCTCTCGGAGCCGGGAGGCCGGTCCACTTTTCACCGGCGGAGCTGACAAGCATGACTAGAGGGGGATAAAGTAACACAGGCTGCACATAAATATCGCGCGGCCGGCTGGAGACTGATGGGCCAGGGATGTATTCTTAGCTATCATTCCGGCAGACAGGCCCAAGGACGCTCATAACTTATTTTACAATCATTTAGTTTCAGCTCAAGTGGAAAACGTGACAACTTATCTCGGCTGACAAGATGCCATATCGAACCTTACAATTAACTCGCCTGCGATTATCTGCCCAGACGATCATTAGGCCAGGCCATTTTTGATGAACTGTTGCAGGGTGCGTGCCTCGGTGATCACCGGCGGTACCAGGGGTGCAGGGGCTGGGGGAGGGGAGGTGTGTGTGTGTGTGTGTGTGTGTGTGTGAGAGAGACACTCACAACAGTCGGAGAGATCCTGCTCCCGGTAGGCAACACCCTTGTCCCCCATCCACCCATGCCTGCTGCTGGCGGCAGAGCATCTACATGTGAAACACCAGGGGCAAGTGTCTGGCTGCATTGTAATGGGGGGATGCAGGGCTGCTAACCAAGGGACCCTGGGGGTGCAGGAGCTAAACGCATGGCCTCCAACCCAAGATTGGTGCTTTGGAGAAAGCGGTGGCCCCCTGCTTCCATGAAGATGACTGCTTTGGAAACCCTGATTGGGGACTGGTGGCGGGGTGGGGGGTGTCCACTCTGTCCTTCAGGGTCACCAGGAGTCAGAAGCCAGCCAGCAGAAATGGGTTTGGTTTGGGTGTTACTCTTGTCGCTAATGCAGCAACTGCTACCACTGCTGCCGTCACCCCGGCAACAGCACCGCCACCCCACCACCACCACCCCCACCCGAGCTCCTGGCCCAGAACCATCCACGCATGCTACGAGAGCGCTCACGATCGCTGCGACTGTCCCGGCTGTAATCCTGCTGCTGCCATCGCCCCGGCCACAACCGTCACCACGCAACACAGCTCTAGTACCAGTACGGTGACAACTATTACTAACCTATTACCACGACCACCGTGGGCACCGCCTCCGTTACGACCACACACAATTACTACCACTATCAGTCTGTGACTGTGGCTCCAGCAACCACTGCGATGAAGCAACGGCTGCCACTCTTACTACTGCTGGTCCCGTCCCACCAATGCCACACACGCCGTCATTACAGCTACAACCATCATCGTCCCTCTACAATGCCTGTGAACTTCGCTCCCCCATGACCGGGAGCCCTCGGGAGGTCCTGGCTATGCGTTTGTGAGCAATGCGAAGCCACCAGCCGCTGTGCAGGACAAAGGCGGGGCTTTTGAGTCCCGTAGAGTCAGGGGTGGTTCCACCCTGTCCGGTGGGGTCGCTGTGAGTGAGTCTGTGTTAGACACAAGCACGACTACTACTGGGCTAGGACTAGGCCTGCTACCACTGCGCCAACTACACCCTCCTGATGCAGCCTATGACCTCCTCTGTCCCAGACGGGGGCTCCATCTCAGGGGCAGTGGCTGCCGGTCGCCCTTCTCCAGCCCCTCTTCCTTGCTGGGCTCCATCTGGAGAGAGGACGCCTGCATCGAGCTGCACAAAGCCAGCCGCCACCTGCCCAGCTGGGGGGCTGCCAACAGAGCCTGAGGGACTGGCCTGCTATTAATTTCTTATGTGTTTATTACTAATAGGAAAAGCTTCAAAATGCATTTCCCCAAGAGGTTTGCATCTGTATGAAAAACAAAGAGAGAAAAGGGAACTGGGAGAAAGAGAAAGGTCAATAAAATGCTTATTAACCCCCTTCTCTCTATTCAGGAGCCCTGGTACCTTCTGTGGTGCTTTTGTGTTGGGCTGTTTGAAACCACCAGCTGCTCCTGGGGAGCAAGACGAGGCTTTCTACTCACTCCCACAAAGAGTTAGGGTCTCCGAAGCCCACAGGGGCTGTTCTACCCTGTGCTGCAGTCAGAGTCACCTCGATGGCAGGGAGTTCATTTTCTCTGGTTTCACTCTTTTCTTTCTTTCTAAGGAAATCATTGTGTTGGGGCTCGTACAACTCTTACCACAATCCATCCATCCATCCATCCATCGTGTCAACTCATTTGTACATTGTTGCCCCATCATTCTCAAAACATTTTCTTTCTACTTGAGCCTTGGTATCAGCTCCTCATTTTCCCCCTCCCTCCCTGCCTCACAGACCCTTGATAATCTATAAATTATTATTTTGCCATATCTTACACTGTCTAACAACTCCATTCACCCACTTTTCTGTTATCTGTCCCTCAGGGAGGGGTTATCTAGATCTTTGTAATCGATTCCCCCTTTCTACCCACCTTCCCTGCACCCTCCCGGTATCACTGCTCTCACCACTGGTCCTAAGGGGTTCATCTGTCCTGGATTCCCTGTGCTTCTAGTTCCTATCTGTACCAGTGTACATCGTCTGGTCTAGCCAGATTTGCAAAGGATCATGATAGTGGAGGGGTGGGGGAGGAAGCATTTAAGAACTAAAGGAAAGTTGTGTTTCATCGTTGCTATACTGCAACCCGACTGGCTCATCTCCTTCCTGTGACCCTTCTGTAAGGAGATGTCCAGTTGCCTACAGATGGGTTTTGAGTCCCACTCGGTTCTCCCCCTTATTCACAATGATGATTCTTTGTTCTTTGATGCCTGATATCTGATCCCTTCGACAACTCGTGATCACACAGGCTGGTGAGCTTCTTCCATGTGGGCTTTGTTGCTTCTCAGCCAGGTGCCCGCTTGTTTATCTTCAAGCCTTTAAGACCTCAGATGCTATATCTATTGATAGCCAGGAACCATCAGTTTTCTTCACCGCATTTGCCCCTGGACCCATTTTTAAATTTGTTTTTAAAATCATTTTATTGGGGGGGGGGCTTGTACAACTCTCATCACAATCCATATACACAATCACTGTGTCAAACACATCCATACACCTGCCGCCGTGATCATTCTCAAAACATTTGCTTTCCACCTGAGCCCCTGGTTTCAGCTCCTCACTCTTCCCCCTCCTTTCCTGCTCCCCCGCCACAAACCCCTGATAATTTAAAAATTATGATTATTGCTCGTGCACCCACTTTGTCTTTGGCGCTCGTGTCGGGAAGGTGGTTTCACTCTTTTCGTCTACATTCTAACTCCCTCAGGTGGCGGGACCGGAAAGGCATGTCCCTCAACATTATGTGCATGTTTCCAGATGATCCGGGACAGGCATCTGCCTTTAGAAGTGGGAATCAGCTGATAGGGACTGAAGCTCTCAATATAGCAGAAACAAACTCACTGCCCAACACAGATCCAAACCCGCCACTGACAAGTCCATTCTGACTCCCTGAGACCCCTCAGCCCAGAGGACATTTTCCCAGAGGGTTTCCAAGGCTGTCAGTCTTCCTAGTAACTGACCGCCTCATCTTCCCTCTGTGAAGTGGCAGCTGGGTTTGAACCGCTGACCTACTGGCTAGCAGATTCCGTTTAACCTGCAACAAAGCCAGGGCTCCTTGAAGTCCTTGTAGTAGGCCGGCTGTGACTCGAGGTCAACAATGTCCAGCAATCTGGACCTTCAATCAGGGCTCTGCGTCTTCGGACTTGGATGGATCTGAAGGTGGATAAACAGAGATGCGTCTTCCTCTGCCACCAGCGTAGGTATGAAGCGAAGTTCAAACCCTGGCCCTTCGTGGCAGCCCCTTTGACCGGGGCCGGGTGCCTGAGCTGCAGAGCCCTAACAGCGGTTCAGAGTCGGGGATATGTGTGTGTGTGTGTGTGTGTGTGTGTGTGTGTGTGTGATTATCTGCATCCTGCTGCCTCCCACACAGAGCATACAGAGCTGGGAGCAGGGCAGCAGAGCCTCGACTAGGGAGGGGAGGGGAACGAGGGAGGGCGAGGACAGGTGTGGGCGCAGCGTGAGCAGTCACATGGGGGAGGCACTTCCTACTGGGGCCATTTGCCGTGCCACCAAGGCGTCTCCACAAATTAAACAGAAGAAACGGACACTGAGGGGACCGGATACCTACATTATCCTTGATGATGAAAACATGTTTAGAAAGCGGAATTTTCTTTTCTTTTTTTTTTTGAAAGCAGCAAGCACACATTCAGATCACTCGTGACAAGCTTACGGAGTCTGGCAGCCTCTGGGCAATGTCCTTGATGAGTGTTTCTGTGAGTTCTGCCTCTGGCTGGGGCCAAGAGATTCTTGAAGAGACAAGAGGGCGAACGCTGGCTGCAGAAGCAACTCCCAAGGCCATATGGGGATGGACACCCGTGTGCTGTGTCAACCCACAGCTGCCGCAGCACACCACGGCGAGAGCTGTTTGGGGCAATGCTCTCGGACCACAGGAACTGAGAGGGCAGCGGAGGACAGAGACCCCAGGGAGGGAGCCATCAGATGACGGCGCTGGGCAAGGGACCACTGTGGAATTCAGGGCCCTCGTCGGTGGCTTCGTTTCATGGGATCCTTTTTCTAGGTCAGATGCTGGTGGTGCTGCTGTCAGGTGGCACCAGGGTAGTTCTGACTCCTCTCACGTGCTACAGAACCAAACGCTGCCTGGTCCTGTGCCATCCTTGCATTGGCTGTTCCGTGTGAGCCCACTGCTGCACTCACTGTGTCCATCCATCTTGTCGAGGGTCTTCCTCTCTTTCGCTGTCCCTCCACTTTACCAAGCATGAGGCCCTTCCCCAGGGACTGGCCTATTCTGGCGACGCGTCTGAAGTATGTGAGACCAAGTCTTGCCACCCTTGCCTCTAAGAAGCACTCTGGCCGTCCCTGCCTCCAAGACAGACCTGTTGGTTCTTTAGGCTGTGAACGGCACTTTCAATATTCTTCACCAGGTCCACCAAAAGTCCCCTCAACACTCACTCCCGTCAAGTCAGGGCAGACTCCTTGTGACCCTACAGGACAAGGGAGAACCGGCCCTGGGCTTGCTGAGGCTGTGACTCCGTACAGAAGCAGGAAGCCTCAACTATCTCCTGAGGAGCAGGCTGGTAGTTTCAAACCGCGGACCTTTCTGATTGCAGCCCAACTCGTAGCCACCAAACAGAACTGGCTGCCCTCAGTCCGCCCCCTCCCCACCTCCCCGGCCCCCGCAAGCCCGGGAGCTGCACGGGAGAACTGGGTGCACGGGCTTGAGCAGGCAGGCTGTCAGTATATCACCTGAGGAGCGAGGTGGGGCTGAGAGCACTGGCGTCTGTGAGCTGTGCTGGCAGAGACCAATCCAAGCACCACGGGTGGCAAGAAGGGGCGCATCTGTGTTGGAGGACGTGTGGCCACAATGCTCCCTAGAAGCGAGGATGGTGCCAGGTGATCAGGAAGGAGTGGTCAGTGGACAAGGACACCCTGCCTGGGAAAGAGGAAGGCCACTGGAAACAAGGAAGCTCCTTGACATGTGACGGCGGACTCGGTGGCTGCACAAGGATGATGAAGCCGGGCAGGATGGGCGGGGCCTTGGTCTGTTACACAGAGGGCTGCTGCGAAGAAGAACAGACTGGGCGGCACCTGGTGGCGATGGCGAGGACAACACAAGGACACCGTCATCCTGCACGATGCCACGGCGAAGTGTCAGGTTGCTACTGGAAAAGCCTGTGGATTAAACCTACGGGCCCATCAGGCAGAGACAGGAGGCTGTCTGCCCTTGCAAGGCCTCGCAAGCCCTCAGGGCAGTGGTCTCACGGGGCCGCTGGGAGCTGGCTTGGACCCCACAACAGTAGGAGGAAGGCACTGCCACATCACTTCTGTTCCTCTTCCTCCACCCAGATCCCTGGCCTCACAGTTCTACCTGAAGGGGTTAATTAAGCACATCAGAGAGGTAGATACCATGATTTGAGTTGCAATGCTATTTTGCTTTCTTTCCCACCTGGCTTGCTTCTGAGTACTGTATCCACTATCAAGTGCCGATATAGGGCTTTATTTCATCACATCACAGGGGCGATCATACGAATACACTTAGCACCGTAGGTTATAATCTCAAGTTTATCACTCTTCCGAAACGCGGGAAAAGGACAAAGCATGTCGTGCTATGACCAAGGCAACAACGGGACCGGCGGTTCAGGTGGTGGAGAGGTGGGGGAAAGGATGAGGGATAAGGGAACAACAAGCGATCTAAAATTGATGGCGAGGAGGGCGTAGGATGCCTAGTGGGGCTTGATCAAGGGCAATGTAGCCAAGAGGAATTACTGAAACCCGAATGAAGGCCAAACATGATAGTGGGACAAGAGGAAAATAAAAGGAAATAGAGGAAAGAACTAGGAGGCAAAGAACATTAATAGAGGTCTAAATACATGCATGTCCATATGTAAATATATTTATATATGATGATAGGGAAATAGATCTATGTGCATATACTTATATGTTAAATATTAAGGCAGCAGACAGACATTGGGCCTCTACTCAAGTACTCCCTCAATGGAAGAACACTTTGTTCTAAGAACCCAGCATTCTGTGATGCTCACCATCCTGACACGATTGCTGAAGACAAAATGGGTACATAAGGAAATGTGGTGAAGAAAGCTGATGGTGCCCGGCTATCAAAACATAAAAGCATCTGGGGTCTTAAAAGCTTGAAGGTAAACAAGTGGCCATCTAGCTAAGAAGCAACAAAGTCCTCATGGAAGAAGCACACCAGCCTGTGTGATCATGAGGTGTCCATGGGATCAGTCATCAGGCAACAAAGACCCAGAACAAAAAAATCATTCAATGTGAATGAGGGAGAGGGCAGAGTGGAGACCCAAAGCCCATTTGTAGTCAGTTGGACTTCCCCTCCTAGATGGATCACAGAGAAGAGCCAGTCAGGATGCAATATAGGACCAATGAAACACACAACTTTCCTCTAGTTCTTTAATGCTTCCTCCCCACCCCACCCCCTAACTATCATGACATCAATTCTATCTTACAAATCCAGCTACCCCAGAGCATGTACACTGGTACAGAGAAGAGTTTACTGCACAGGGAATCCAGGAAAGATAACCCCCTCAGGTCCAATATTGATAGTGGCAATGCCAAGAAGGTAAGCAGAAGGTGGGGGTAGAAAGGGGGGAACGATCACAATGATCTACATATAACCCCTTCCCAGGGGGACAGACAGCAGCAAAGTGGGTGAAGGGGAGCAGCATTCAGTGAAAAAAATTTTTAAAATAAATTATCAGGGGTTCATGAGGGATACAGAAGGGGAGAGGGGGAAATGAGCTGATAACAAGGGCTCAAGTGGAAAGAGAATGATGATGGCAACATATGTCCAAATGTGCTTGACACAATGGATGGATGTATGGATTGTGATAAGAGGTGTAAGAACTCTTTTCAACACAGGGTGCCTGGACAACGGCACAGCAGAAAGATGGAGCTGGAAGCCTACCTCACACCACATACAAAACTGAACTAAAAACAGACCACAGCCTACAGCCCCCACTAAAATTCCTAGACGAAAACGAAGAGGCAAATCTTTACCACTTTGGATTTGGCAGAGGGTTACAAGACATGACACTGGAAACATAAGCATTGAGAGAAAAATATGTATACAAATGAAAGCCACATGTGCTTCAAAGAAAGGCTTGAGAAAGTGACAGAGACAGCACACAGAGCTAGAGAAAATATCTCCAGACCTGGAAGCACTTGCTGATGAAGATCCAAGATCGCAGCCTTCAGTGTGGATCACAACTCAGTGGAGAGGAAGCCAAGATAGTCACAACTGGACCAACAGGTAACATCACGGCAAACAGAGCAAAGATTCCATCCTGCTTGGATCCACAACCAACGCTCACAGCAGCCGCAGTCAAGAGATCAAAAGGCATCTTCCACCGGGTACAGCTACTGCACAAGACCTCTTTTAAGTGTTGAAAAGCAAGGGCGTTACTTTGAGGACTAAGGTGCACCTGATCTAAGCCATGGTATGTTCAATTGCTTCATATGCACATAAAAGTTGGACACTGAATAAGGAAGCTTGCAAGTATTTCTTCACCTGCATCAAAGAACCAGCAAATCTGTCTCGGAGGAAGTGCAGCCAGAGTGCTCCTTCGAGGCAAGGATGGGGACGCTTGTCCTCACTTCCTGTGGGCATGTTGTCAGCAGAGAGCCGCCTCTGGAGGAGGACGCTCCACAGGATGGATGGGCACAGCGGTGGCAACCTGCGGGCTCTGACAGCAGACCGCCCGCGTGGGTGGCGCAGGACCGGGCAGTCTCGTGCTGCTGTGCGTCGGGGCACTGGGAGGCCAAGCCGACTCTGACATTTGGCATTTAGCAGCAACATTTCTAGATTTGGGGCTAGGATCCAGAATCCATAAACAACTCTGACCCGGTAACAAGACCACCAGTCAAGAAGTGGGTGCAGGGTCTGAGTAACGTTTCTTCAAAGAAGACATCCACAGGCCAATAAGCACAAGGCACGGCACCAGCCATCATTGGACAGCAGGGAAATGGCAGGAAACCTCAGAGGGTGTTAGCCCTGCACAACCAGCGGGATGGCCAGAATCTGGGAACAATGTGCAGGCACTGGGACTCTAGAATCTGGGAACAATGTGCAGGCACTGGGACTCTGCAACGGTGCTGGGGGCCGTGGACAGCAGCGGTCAGGCCAATGATGAAGCAGCATGTGTGGAGCTGTTGCCAGGGGATGTCGAGTCAGTCTTGACCCATAGCAACTCCATGCACAACAGAAGGATGATCGCCACCCCCAGTCCCGTGTCCTCATCCTTGTTATGTTTAACCCACTGCTACAGTCTGTGTCCATCCATCTCATCGAGGGTCTGTCCCTTTTTCTCCTGCCCCCTTGTTGGTGTCCCTCCTTGCTGATGGTCAGCTGGTGAGGACACCACCACTGCAGGGGATGAGACAAAGGGAAGACCACGTGGTAGATGTGTGAGGCCGGGATGCAGAGAGCCAGGGAGGTCAAGAGCAAGTCCAGGTGCCAACACTCAAGTGCCACTGGCGGCAAGGGAAGCTTACCTGGCAAACTCCCAAAGACGCAGAGGTACTCTGAGCAGTGCTGAGAAGTGGGGATGAGGACATTCCCAGAAGCGTCTGCTTCCCTCCAGCTCCACCCCCTGCACACTAGCAGCCTCAACAGGCCCCTCCCAGGTTGGCGATTACAAAAACCAAACACACTGCCGTCCATTCAATGCTGACACATAGCAACACCAGAGGACCCAACAGAATGGCCCCTGTGGGTTTCTCAGATTGTGACTCCTTAAGGGAGTAGACAGCTTCATCTTCCTCCCACAGAGGGGCTGGCGGTTTTGAACTGCTGACCTTGCAGTTAGAAGCTCAATACCAACCACTATGCCACCAGGGCTGCACAGACAGGGTGGTGCTCAGAGGCAGCTACAAAGAAGCTGAGTTTCACTGGGCAACAGGTTTCCATGGTCTGGTCAGGTGGGGACAGCCCTGCGGAGGCGTCTACCGAGAGAAGTTAATTAGATGTTGGGTTCCCCTGTCTGATAAAAAGCGGCTCCCCTCTTTAGAAGTACTGCTGCCCAGGTTAAAGCAGTTGTCCAGGAGGGACCTGGCTGAAGCAGGCAAGGCCCAGGCTGAGCTGGGCACTGTCCGGGGTTCTGAATAGAGCCGGCTGATTTCACTCCGCTCCAATCAGCCCACCCGAACAGAGCTACTTCCTCACAAGGCATGCCTGTGCTCCCCGTCTATGGTAACCTGGTGGCACAGTGGTTAAAGTGCTCCTCTGCTGACCTAAAAAGTCGGTGGGTCAAAGCCACCAGCTACCTCATGGCAGAAAAGAGGAAACTGGTTCTCTAAGGTGACCTGTTGGTGGTGACCCGAGTCACTGGACTCATGATGACCACGCTGTTGCTTGGCCCTTACCGACCTCACTGAGGTCAGGAAGCTGAGGCCCACTGTCACGGCCACTGTGCATTCCTTCTGAGAGCCTTCCAACTTGCACGGTCTGTTCCGACTGCGCTCGGTAGGGTTCTATTATGAAGGGTAACTTCTAAAGTATATGGCCAGGCCTTTCTTCCTGTGTGTCACACCCTAGAAGCCCCATGAGTGACTCTGCTGGTGTGGAAAGAGGTGACATCCCTTCCAGCGCCATAGCAACATACAGTTCCCCGGCGTCTTCCACTCTCCATCGTTTGCCCTCAGCGCCCACATCTGTGAAACAAGCAGACATCACTTCTCGGTGCCTGCTCTTGACTTTCTTTCCACCAGGGCGGCCAGCTGTCCTCTCCACTGTGATGGGGCGCAAGGCCAGTGTGCAACTCCACCTGGCAGCTGAGCAAGGTAATGGTCTAGGGACCTTCTTGTCACTTCCCCTCTGACCCCAGAACCGATCCATGAGGACACAGCACCATGCTGGCGGGTCTTGATGTGGTGCTATACGGACATATGGACGGACAGACTCATACATTCAAACAGGCTCTTGTCCGGGTGCTGTAAACAGGACACTAAACCTTTTGCGGTCCAGTCAGTCCTGACCCCAGCAACCTTCAAGGACAGAGCAGAATTGCCTGCCCTGTGGGCTTCCCAGGCTATAGCTCTTTGCCAGAGCAGGCAGCCTCTCTTTCCTGCTGGTCGGTTTGAATCTCCAACTTTGCCGTTAGCAGCCAAGTGTGTAGCCACGGTGACACCAAGGTTCCTTGTGGCAAACAGGAGTCATTACAACTCCTCTCTGCCAGGCTTACAGTCAGCGAGCAGGCCTGTGCTGCTGAGAACAAAGTGGCGAGGCGGGCTAGGGGCGGCAGGCCCAAGGTGGCCTCCCCTGTGTGCACACCTGCAGTGGGGGCTTGGCTTCCTGCTTCCCACTAGAGATCAACAACAGAGTAAAGGTGATGTTCTATCAACACCCCCCCAAGACAGGACACACAGCGACCGCTACCAGAAGGGGGAAATGTTTTTCTAACTTCAGAAGCCCTGGTGGTGTACGGGTTATGCACTGGGCTGTGATACGCGTAGTTGGCAGTTTGAAACCACTAGCAGTTCCGTGGGAGAAAGACTGGCTTTTCTACTCCTGCAAACCCACAGGGGGTCGCTATGAGTCAGTCCGCATGGACTCAATGGCAGTGAGAGAGATAATCTTGGGCAATCTACTTTTAAACATGGTACCTGGAAGGTTGGCCAAGCCACTGTGTCTGAGGAGATACTTCTGCAATTCCTATGGGGGTGGGCGGGTGGAGGGTTAAGGCTTGACCCCATGGGAGACCCTCCCTAGGAAGCCCCCCAGGTCCCTTTCTCTAACTGAGCATTCCTGTGTGTGCGTTCTGCTGGGGGTGCTGTGGGGTAGGCACTGGGCTGCTGACTGCAAGGTTGCTGGCTCAAACTTGCCAGCAGCTCCTCAGGAGAAAGACGAGGCTTTCTACTCCTGTGAAGAATCAGTCTGAGAAACCCACAGGGGCAGTTCAACCTTGTCCTATAGGGTCACTGTGCGTGGGCATGGGCTCGGTGGCAGTGGGTTTGGGTTCCTGGTTGTTCTGCTTTGGCTCCAGTTCCAGTTCTAAAATAAATTATCAAGGGTTCATGAGGGAGGGAGAAAATGAGGAATTGATAGCAAGGGCTCAAGTAGAAAGAAAATGTTTTGAAAAAAAATAAAAAATGTTTTGAAAATGATGATGGCAACATATGTACAAATGTGCTTGACACAATGGATGGATGTATGAATAGTGATAAGAGTTGTACGAGCCCCCAGTAAAGTGATTTAAAAAAAAAAAAAAGACCCAGGGGGCTTAAACTATTATCTCAACATCTCAGCAGGCGCTGAAAAAATCTGTAGGGAATGTCCTTACAGTTGTGGCCATTTTGAGGAATAAATTATGAACATATTATGATGATAAATTGTATCCTCTTTAAAAAAAAAAATCTCCCTAGGGCATGGACTGCCTTTTGTTATGTCTGAAGGCAGCTGTGGGGGGTGAGGGAGCGTTCTAGGGGAAGTTTAGGGGTGAAATCAAATGCTCATTGCTTCCCCACCCCCTTATCTGCCTCCATAGAAATAATGTCCTGTAAACATTACAAGTTGTACTTGGGAAACTTCCTGTTCCAGAAAATGTCACCACTCGCCTCCCCAAGTAGTGAGACCACAAGTCTTGGGGCAGAGAGAGGAGCCTGGGGCTTCCCAAAGCTTTACGGATGGAGGTGGCATGCTGCAGTCACCTGAGCCCCAGATAGCATCAAGGTATCAGGTGCCTCAAAAGGCAGGCCTGGGCCACTTGAAAGGGGAGCCCTGGGTCACAGGAAGTGCCATTCCGTTCCGCCACACCTGGTTCTTAACAATCACCTCAGTCAGCCTGCTCTGGGGGCCCCAAGCCGCCCTCCCCCACTGCTCCTGGGACCACCCCATCTACCGGGCGGCTTTGAAGGGTTGGGTTCCACTGGTGAGCAGGGTGCCGGGTGGCAGTTTGTAGAGAAACACTCGCTGCCCTGCAGGTTGACGGAGCTCAGAGGACCCCCCCCACCACCACACACACACAGTGTCTGGGTGTGGGTGCGAACCCACGCGGCAGCTACCCAGGGCCTGCTTTCCGAGAGGCCCCGGAAACAGCCCTGAGCTACACGGTCAGGCACAAGCCCCAAAGCAAACCAAACCCCAGTAGCTCAGGGGCAACACCACACACAGACTCCGGGCATCTTCACCTCCCTCTTATCACCGGCTGCCTTGGGCTACCTGCCTTGCACCTGCAGAGCTCTTTCACAAAATAAACATTTTTGGTAAAAACAGAAAAAGGAAAGAGGAGCGAGAGGGGTGGGGGCAAGTGGCCACATTAAAATTTGAGGATTTCTTCTATGAAATTAAAGAGGTGGGAGATGACATCCCTAACAGCGAGTGGCCCCAGTATCTCTCTCCCTCCCGCTGTTTTAGAATTTTGCTAACATGCTGCTAATGACTAATGACTGCGGTACATATTTTATGTAGATTTCAAGGCTGGCGTTAACCTCTCACTTCCTCTCCGCGCAGCCAGAGATTGAGAGAGGATCTGGGCTCTGAAGTGGCGCTGGGTGAGGTAGGCTCGCTCACAGAAATCAAGAAGCCGCTGCTGCATTAAGGCCACGCGTGTTTGATTCTGGAAGCAACCTGACATGTCCTGTGACTATGAACACGGAGCACAGCCTTTGCTCTGCTCAAACTGTCTGGGGGTGACGGGCGGGGCGCCTGGGTGAAGGAGTGTAGTGAGCCCTGGGCTCCCTCCCAGCTGCCAGCTGGAGTGAGTCCACCCAGAGTTGCAGTGGAAGAAAGCCCTGCCCATCTCCTTCCGAGAGCCAGGTCATTGAAAACCCCTGACTGGGGTTGGGGGTGGTTGTGGGGGGGTGGTGGTTGGCTTAGGGTGTCAGGAGGTGCCATAGCCTAATCCAGTCTTAAGTGTTGGGTGGTCCAGGTGGCCCGTGAGTAGGGCCATTGCCCCCAAATCAGGGGTTAAGTAAGACTGGTCATTCTTACACAGTAGCCTGACTGTCCTCTTCAGGAGCTGAGTTTCTGACTTGAGGACACAGGAAATGGCCCCCACACAGAGGGAGCCTTGGGAGACACTTCCACATGGCCAGATGCTTCCACAGCCCAATATGCTGACCATCCAGCTCACTGCCTTGGGGTGCATTCTGCTTCCCCAAGCCTCCTAGGACTGCCTCTTACGCGGGATCTCTCGCCGTGAGTCAAAGCCTCATCTTTCTCCTGGGGCGTGACTGGTGAGTTTGAACTGCTCACCTTGTGGTTAGCAGCCCACTACGTAGACCAGCTCCTGTTATTTGAGCATTAAGTCCAGGATAAAGAAAGGTGTTAAAAAAGAAACAAACTAGGATTTATTTGACTTCTGACAGGAAACGATGAATAATTTAGCATCAATTCTAGAAAATTCCTTAATAAAACAAGAGCAGGGTGTATTTGTGCATCAGAATGGGGCGGGGAAAGGCGTCCACCTAGAAGGAGAGCCAGTTCTGGACAATGGGGAGAAAGAACAAATAACGAGGGAAAGTCCTCCCAGCCCAGAGCTGGGACTGGCTTTTGAGCAGACAGCAGTTTCTTTATCGTGCCTAAAATTTTGTCAATAATAGTTCAATCAGATACTGTGGCCAATCTCTTGGGAGCACTG
Organism: Tenrec ecaudatus; assembly: GCF_050624435.1. Classification (NCBI taxonomy): domain Eukaryota; kingdom Metazoa; phylum Chordata; class Mammalia; order Afrosoricida; family Tenrecidae; genus Tenrec; species Tenrec ecaudatus. The sequence goes on from NC_134542.1 coordinate 4,471,888, forward strand.
CTTTAAAGTAAAGTGGAAGATAAGATTGTGTTCCCAAACATAATAACTGACATTTTTCTCTTTTTCCTCAAGCAAAAGCAGCAGCCCCAGCTGGCTGTGGTTAGGGTCAGGGATGGGTGCAGCCATCCCCCACCCCCACCCCCCACCAGCTGGAGGAGAGGAATTTGCAGCCAGCGATTCATCAAAGAACAACCCATTCCTACCCTTCTCTCCCTGCTGAGGTCCTTTATCCTGGGGTGAGGTTAAAAGGCAGGAGTACCTAGCCCCCCTCCCCTGGGCCTGAGCCCTCTCTTACGGGGCTCAGAGCTGCCCGACCTTCCCTGCACCCAGCAGAGGGCTGCCAGCACCATCATTTCCCTGGGAAGCCATACTCCGGCATTGGTTCCTGTCCACACACATAATGACACTCCACATTTGTGACATGCTTGTTTGTCTGTCCTGTGCTCACCTGTGGGGTTCTGGAGCCGGCAGGTTTGAGGCCTAGCCACAGGAGGGAGATTGTCCCAGGTACTCTTGGTTTTGGGGGTGGGGGGGTGGCACAGATTCATCTCTGGTTTTCCAGCATTACCCAGTTTGCCCCACTCCCACCCCAGGTGAGGGCTCTACCTGGATTCACTCCCAGGTAGATCTTGCTGTTAGTGGCTGTGCATGGAGAGTCTTGTGCAGGGGGCAGGAGAGAGAAGCTCAGCTGCTAACAAGAAGGACCCATCCAGGAGTTGCTCGGAAGAAAGGCCTGGCGGCCCCAGCCTACCTACCCCTTTAGACCTGTCTTACATCTGGCTCCAGCTTTTGGTATTTTCGGCTTTCTTTGTGATCGAGGATTTCCCTGTTCTACTTTCTTACTGCTGTTAGTTTTTGCTTTGTTTTGTATGTTTTTCGGTCTATGAGGTCCAGGAAGAATGATTCTAGAGACAGTAACTGGATGAATGGTTGCCTGGGGGAATGGCAGCAGGGGAGGTTTGGGGGAGATGGGGAGCCAATAAAAAGTAGAAGACGAAAATGTTCTAAAATGGATTGTACAGCTCTGCCTAATATGATTGCACCATTTCATTGTATGATGTGAATTAAATGCCACTAGAAACGTTAAAGCAGAGAGCAAAACAGAAATCCTCCCTGGAAAACCCAATTGGGTCATTCTATACTCCCACTTGGAGGCCACCAATGTCCGAGATTCTGAACACCTGGTCCCCCGAGCTGCCCTGGCAGAACAAGGAGAACCTGGGCCTCGCTCTCCCGTTCTCCCAGGGCATCTATGTCTGCCACGAAAGCAACTGCGGACGGCACCTTCCTCTGATTTTTTGGAGTGAAAATGAGGTGGGGGCAGCACAAGAAACTGCAGGCGGCAGGATTGCCAACAAGGTGACAGGCAGCGTAACACAGCCTCCACGAGGAATTCTCAGGCATGTGCAGAGCAGCGGCTGCAGAGGCTCTCCTAACCTGAGCCCCGCCCCGGAGGCCAGGTGATGAGGGAGCAGAGGGAGGAAGGTGGTCCTCTGAGTTCCCAGCTCCTTCGCTGTCATCAGCCATCATCAGCCATCTGAGTGCTCCCAGCTCCCGTCTCACAAACTCTACTGCATGCTTCTGGAAAAAGCATTTGCCCAGAGAGAAGGCTCAGAGGGCATGGAAACTTCCAAACCCACTGGCTAACGGCTGATGCCGACTCAGCCACCTTATAGGATGGGGGTATATCTGCCCCTGTGGGTATCCAAGGCTGCGGCTCTTTACTGGAGAGCTGGGCAGAATGGAACCAGCTTCCCCAAACCGTGTGTACAGAAATCCTCCAACTGCTGTGCAAACCTGCAGTGAAAACTCTGTAAAGTATTCATTTCAGAAGAGACGACACATTCTTTTTTTAAAAGAGAGAATCCTGCGTGAGCCGCTGCCTGGATCTGCCTGCACCTCAGTCCTTCCGGGAAGGCAGTCTCACTGCTCACGCTGTGCTCGGTGTGAGCGAGGAGGGCAGGCTGGAGGAAAACAGGCTCCGGCATCTCCTTTTAGAAAGTGCGCTGGTGCTAAAAAAGATCATTTGCTTAATCCAGCTGGGCGCTGGGCACTCCTCGCTTGAAAATGACTCATTCTCTGTAACCGATTCCAACTCCCAGGGAACCGCCTTATGGGCCAGGGCAGACCACTCCCCGGGGGTTTCTGAGACCCGCAATCTTTACAGTAGACAGCTGCTTCTCGGCTCCACGGAGCCAGGTTTGAATTGGCTACCTTGCCCAGGAGGAACTCACTGCCATCCAGTGGGTCCCATCTCACATCGGCCCTGCAGACAGCAGGGTGGAACTGCCGCGGTGGGGTTCCTGAGACTGTAGCTCTCTATGGGAGTAGAAAACATCGTTCTTCTTTGGAGTGGCCGGTGGCTTTGAATTGCCGAATTTGGTCACTGCTGACTGGAATTTCGAACCACCACGCGATGGACACATGGGCATCCTCGGTAACCTTCAGCTGTCGGGTACCGGCAGTGTAAGTGCGAGGTGTGTTCTTTCAGCAGCTAGCGGGCACCTGCCAAGGCAGACAAAGAAGGTCTGCGACTAAGGAGGAGAGTGACCAGTCCCTGTCCTTCCAAAAACCCAAAGTCAATTCAATGCTATGGAGTCGATGCCGACTCACAGTAACCTTATAGGACTGCTCCGGTGCTATTCTAGGCCTGTAACTCTCTAATGGGGTAGAAAGCCCGCTCTTTCTCCTTTGGAGCGGCAGGTGGTTTCAAACGGCTATCCTTGTGGTTAGCAGTTCAGCTCACAGCCCACCAAGTCACCAAGGCTCTTAAATTCAAGTGAGGGAAATGATTGGTGACAAAGTTAACACATTGCAAACGGAGCTGGGCAGTGACAAGTGATAGGAAGGGAAGGGGGATGTAAATGATTCTACACTGGAGTCCCAGAAGGCTCCCATGATGCCATCGGAGTGGACCTGAGAGGCCTCCGCACAGGCGTGGCGAGGCTCAGGGTGGGAGGGAGCAGGTTGGTGCTTCGGGGGTGGGCCAAAGGGAGGAGCTGATGCCCTGTTCACAGAACACCACTGACACAATGTGCTACAGGAACCCCCTGCCAAGTCCATGCGTATGTAGAAAGCGACACGGCAGCGGCCAGGTGCTAGCCCTGTGGAACTCTCAGTGACTCTGCTCCTGAATTACTTTGAGAGAGAGGAGAGGTGTAACCCGTTCCGCTTGCTGCTGGTCAGTGCCATCGCGTCGGTCTGACTCACAGCAGCCCCGGGCAAGACGGATTCACACAGCACCCGGTCCAGAGCCGGCCTCATGCTTGAGTGTGGTTTGCAGCCATGGGGCACGTCTACCTGGTGGAGGGCCGACCTTTTTTACGAAGCACGATGCCCTTCTCCAGGTTCTGATCTCTCCTGATAAGACGTCCAATGTGAGTGAGACCAAGCCTCGCCATCCTTGCCTCTAGGGCGCTCTGGAGGTACCTTTTCCAGGACGGATTTGGTTGTCCTTTTGGCAGCCCATGGCACTTTCAATAGCCTCTGCCAGTGCTCCAATTTGAACGCATCGATCCTTCTTTGGTCTTCGGTAGTCAATGACAAACTTTCACATGCACAGGAGGTGAGTGGAAACACCTCGGCTAGGGTCCTCAAAGCGACATCCTTGCTTTTCGAAGCTTTACGAGGTCTGTGCGGCAGGTTTGCCCAGGGCAATGAGCTCTTTGATCTTTTGGACTGCTGCTTCTATGAGCACTCATTGAGGATCCAAGCCAGGTGAAACCCTTGCAGCTTCGTCTTCCCTCCCTTCGTTATGAGGCTGTCTGTGGGTCTGGTTGTGAAGCAGGGCGTATAGAGAAACTGGCTTTGGTGGCCCAAGCCTGGGCTCCTTGACATGGGATCATGCCACAGGCTTTCTGGACCGTGTGGCCTGTAGGGGCTGCAGCCTGGCAAATCCTGTTGGCAGCCCGTGACCTCTGACTTGCCGGCACTGTACCACAGTCTGACTGGTGGAGGCTCGTGTGCCGCTGGCTTCGATGCTCTCTCCACATCCCCACCATGAAGGCCTGCCCGCCCAGAGGGGCTCAGGGCCGCACTGGACCAGGTCTTCTGGGCAATTCCACGTCAAACAAGAAGCAAAGGCAGCCGTTTGCTTCTGGGCTGTCGTCTTGGGAGAGAGAAGAGACCCTTCACCTCTGATGTCCGACCAACCTTCAGCCCAGAGCCATGCACAGCAGGGTGTGGTCTGGGGAAATGAAGTTTCCTAAGTGTGACGTGCACACAGTCGCCTCGCTTTCTGATTCTCCGAAGAACTAACTGCGCGGAGTAATCCACTCACTCCTCACCCGTCCACAGGGCCGGGCTGCACAGATCAGGCGGCTATGGGGAAACGGGCGTTACGGAAAAGAGAGGACGCTCCGCGTCAAACCACTGCGTGGAGGGTGACTGCACTGCCGCTTGGCCGCTCAGTCCACCATCATGTAGCTGCCAAACGCCATCCCTGCATAGCCGCCCAGGCGCTGAGAACTGGGGCCCCGCCAGGCGACGCACAACCTTCAACTATCCCAGGCAGCGTCCACGCCACCTCGCTGTTCCTTCCTGCCGGGCACACCCTCAGTGGACAGGTGGTTGATTTTGTCCTGTCGTTGTAGAGTGGGGATCGTGAGCCAGCCAGTGAGTGAGCATCGGGAGGGGTTTTAGAGGCCGGTGGGTACTGCTGGCTGACAAACACTATGAAAAATAAAACGGTCCACCCAGCAGATGACTGGCTGACAGTCCACACAGGCCGTCCCCTGGACTAAATCCCGCAGCGAGGGGATTTTCCATCAGAGCCGAATGCCTGGACTCCCAGCCAGATGAAGAGAGAGCTTGTGGGAATGAGACGGCAATTTATCGATAATACCAAGTCTCCCAAACTCGTCTCCATTGTGACCATAATGGGCTCCTAGCAACAAGCACACGTTGGCGGAGGCGCTGGAATACTTGCCGATCCGTTTCCCTGCAAATGCAGTACGAGCTTAAAAATCCCACTGCAGAGATAACGCCGCAATTAAAATAGCATTTATAACTAAATATGTTGAATATGTTTCTTCACCGAAAAGAGTAAAAATTTTTAAGCCATTTAGAATAACCATCTGTTTCCTGGCGATATAAAATTTTTAGTATCATTGTGTAATTAATATTAATACCGCTTTCTGGTACTAATCTCAGATCTGTCAGGTCGTAAAGCACAGACATCGTGGAAGGCACAGTCAGAGAAGTGGAGCCTGCAAAACCGAGGTGTCCGCCAGTGCCCTGGGAGAGGTACGCGTCCCCACCCGTCCATCTGCTGTCCGCTGTCCACCCACGCATGCTTGCCTCTCAGGATTGGATTCAGAGGGATGTACGGACCTAAAGACATGATGAAGCCTTTCCGCAGCCGGGAGCCCTGGTGGTGCACAGGTTAAAGCGCTGGGCTACGAACTGAGAGGCTTGCAGTTCAAATCTGGGAAAAAGACAAGGCAGTTGGTTTTCCATGAAGATTAATCACCTCGGAGATGCGGTGGGGCAGTCCTGCCATGTCCAAAAGGTGGCTGCAAGTCGGAATCAACCCAATGGCAGGAGTCGTGCCTACTAGGTGGGCCCTGGAGAGGCGGGGCGGTGCTTGGAAGCTTATCACATGATTCGAGCCTACAGATGCTCTGCTGGAGAAAGCGGCTGCCGGCTTCCCTAACTGTGGCAAACTTGGAAACCACAGGGGCAGCCCTGCTCTGTCCAATGGGGCCACTGGGACTCAGGGCCGACTGGACAGCTGTGGGCCTTCACCCCCTCCCCCAAAACACCAAACTCACTGCCACTGAGTCAGTGCCAACTCAGAGCAACCCTGTGGGACAAGAGAGAGCTGCCCCTGTGGGTTTCTGAGACTGTCACTCTCGATGGGAGTAGAAAGTCTCCCTTTTCTCCTATGGGGTCGCTGGTGGCTTCGAACTGCTGACCTTGTGGTAGCAGCCCCACATGTAACCACTGCATCATGAGGGCTCCTTCACACCCCAAGGGCCTGTAAGCTGGATCTTGACTGGAGGGGAGTCTCTGAAGACGCCCTCTCCGAGGAGGTGGGGTGTGGGTGTAAGAGAAGAGACAGAGATGTGGTGGCACCGTGAGGGAAGTGGCCATGGCTAGATCGTTCGGGGAAGCTGCATGCCAAGATGTGGCCCCCTGGGATCCCAGGGGCTGTGGGAGGCGAGACAGGATCGTTCTCTACAGCCTTGGGCAGAACGTGGCCTGGTTGTCACCCTGACTTGTGCCCTCAGGGACAGCATCTGCAAGGCATGAAGCTGCATTCCTTCCTGCTCCTCTCTCCTCCTTCCAGCCATCGTATGGTCCCCCTAATCTTTGTCTGCACCCCTCCGTCTGTTCTTCTGGGCCCCTTTGGTCCCTCCCCCTCGGCTTTTTAATTTTTTTTTCAATCTATAAGCAGTGGAGGATCTGGGGAAAATCTAGTCCATATTTTATTCAAATATGTGGCAGAGTCACCTGGGAAACAGAGTGAAGAATTCTTAAGTGGCTTGATTCGTAGAATGGGGAGTCAGCCAAGGACACCTATGGTGGACATGTCCTGGTCCACTTGCTCTGGGGAGGTTTCCTGGGAAGAAGAGCTGGGCAGGGCCTGGCAGCTGCCAGGGGTATAGAACTAGAGAAATCCCAGAGCAAGTCTGCACCTCAGGGGAGTGACTTAGTCCCTGGAGAAGCTTATGGCACAAAGTGACCTTGAAGACACTGTGGTGGATCCTGAGGTGAGTGCAGGTAAGATACTGTGGCTTCCCATGTAGGGGGTCGGTGGGTGGGCTTGGGGGTAAGTAGGCAGGTCAGTTCTTTCGTCCCCATTTCTGTGGAAATGTGAAGAGGGTGGGTGACCAGGTGAGCAAGACTGTCTGGCTATGCGAAGAGGTAGTCATTGGAATAGTTACAAATCGCTGCATCACATTATGCTACTATGTTGCAGGGTAGCGCTACATTGTACTGCATCAAGTTATGGTACCATATGCCCATATGGTCCTCCCTCTCACCAGTCCCCCAGCTCCTGCCAGCTCTCTGGGTTTCTGGAGGAGAAAGGAGTCTCTCTTACTCAAGACTCCATCACTCACAGCACCCCTCCACCCCCCACCAAAGCCAGGGTTCTCAACCCTGGGACACATTTTGGGGTTCGTCTCCCTCCAGGCTAAGGGAATCAGAGCCCCTGGGCATGTGGCCCAAGCGTGGGCATCTGGCACAAGCACCCAGGTGTGCAGCAGCGTGGCTGTGAGCCAGTACCTGGAGGCTCCTCCTGTAACGTCTCTGGGTGGGAGGTTAGAACCACCCCAGCCTTTTGGTTAGGTATCAAGCGCTTGACTGTTTATATCACGCAGGGGGCAAGTTGGACCCCAAGAGGAAGCCAGGCAAGAGCTCGGCCCAAGGTGATGGTGAGTGACAGACAACCCCCATGCACCATCCCCTGCCCAGTCCAAGCACAGAGGAAGCAGGGATCAGAGTCTTCAGCAATCGACTGTGCATTGCAAAGGTCGGTGCAGGGACCAGAGCCCCTGAGATTCCCTCTGCTCCAGGTCACCACAAGGAAAAGACAGCAAGAGAGCACTCCAAGCAGATCTGTTGGCTCCCCAGTGCGCAGAGACATGACCCCGAGGCTTGACTGCAGCCTGAGATGTGTGGTAGCACCTGCAGGAGGTCTGAAATGTGGGGAGAATGCCCCAAATGGGGCCCAGAGACCAGGGATGAGCACATGGGGATGGAAAGAATGTGCCCATAGGCAGGCTTGCTTGACCCAGGGTGGCCACAAACACGCCACCTATGATGCCCCGTGAAGCAAACTTGTCTTCACACACACTGAGGCTCTGTCCTGTAAACCCTGCCTTGGTGATAGGACCTGGGGTCCAACAAGCTTGTGAGCCACCATCTGACAGGAGCAAGGCAGCAGCAGCAGCTGTATGGAAGTAACTAGCCTAATGGACTCTAGGACCATGCAATCATTAGCCTTGGGGGCCCTGAGACCCAAAGAACTAGACAGTGCCCAGCCTGTCACAACCAACTGCTCAGAAAGGGATCCCGTCAGAAGGCTTGGATAGAGTAGGAGAAAAATGTGGAACACAACTCAAAATTACAGGACAGCCTTCCTGGATGGAAAGAGACTGGTAGAACCCCCAAGACTCTGGTCCCTAATACCCCCTCACCCCCTTCAGTTCTGGAACTGAGCTCACCCAATGGCTCAATTTTCTTATTTAATTCACTTGGGGAGGGGGGAAGAGATACAGAGTGGGAGCTAGGTGGGACCTCAGAGCCAATGTTTCTGACATTTTGGGGCCAGTTTATTCTTGGTGGGTGGAGGTAGCAAGCGGCTGTCGTGTACATTGTAGGATAGTTAGCAGTATCCCTGGCATCTTACCGGGAGCCCTGGTGGTGTAATGGGCTATGCGTTTGGCTGTCAACTGTGAAGTCAACAGTTTGAAACCGTCAGTCATTCCATGGGAGAAAAATGAAGCTTTCTACCCCCGTCAACAGTGACAGTCTCAGGAACCCACAGGGACAGTTCTACCCTGTCTTACAGGGTTGCCGTGAGTTGGAATCGGCTTGATGGCAATGAATTTGGTTTGGCATCTTGACACCCAGGAACATTCCCACAGCCCCTAGTTGTGACAATCTGAGATGTCTCCAGATAGCTAATGGTTCTCCAAGGTCAAAGATGCCAACAGCTCAGAACCTCTGGTCTGGATGTAGACTCTGGGGCTCAGACACATGGAGAGACATGGCATGACAGCAAACGTCAGCAGTATCTTTCTCGGCGGCTGGTCTTCACTCCAGTGCTGGAGGAGGGCCACATAGGACGGGTGGCCGGCCGGGCTCAAGCCATGAAATCCATTGCCTTTTGGATACAGCAGGGTAGCATTTGCTGCAAAGAGCTGCTGGGTGGATCTCAGCAGACTGCTGCATGGAGTGAGGAGTGAGAGCGGTCTGATTGGCAGGGGGAAAAACTACCCTCTTTACCCCCCATGGTCTGTTCCCCTCGGAAGCTCTGGCTCTTTCCTTGGCCACATGCAGGGAGCGGGAAGCTGGGCTCAGGAGCACAGCCAGGACTGGGGTCATCCCTTAATTAGGACTCTGCGCCTGGCGAGGGAGCAGAGCGCCAGGGGCGGCGGCAGGCAACGCAGGGCTTTGAGAGATGAGAGCCTGGGGCCCCTTTAACACCGAGCTGAGCTGAAGGTTGATGACAAGCCCCAGGGAATGGTTTTTGAATCCCGGCCAAGATTTCGGAGGAAATGAGAAAGGGAAAGTTCAGGGCAGGCGAGAAGAAGAAAAATGGACACCTCTATGTTGTCTTGCCCGAGAAAGCTACCTCTGTAAAAAGACAAACAATTTTTAAAACGCAGTGATTTATCACTAAGCATTGGTTTCTCCCTTAAAAGGGAAAAAAAAAAAAAAGCTATAGCACAAGGCAGTCTTTGGAGCCAGGAAGGCTGGGCTGGGATTGCGGCTAAGTGCCTGGTGCTTCAGCAGCTCTGCTGCAGCAGTGGCGACCAGCCTGGCTGCTATCCCACAGCTGAGCCTTGGAACCCATGGAACCCATTCGATTCCAGTGTTTAAAAAATCCCTCTGGGGCCAGTTCTGTCCTGCCCTGTAGTGCCAATGACTTGGAACGGACTCCCCCGCACACAACCATGACAGAGAATGCGTGCACTCTCTGACAAGTTTCTTGGCCTCTCTGAACCTCCGTGACCCAGCGAGTGTACTGCTTCTCCCGTATGATGGGACCATGAGGCCGTTGGCCAGCCCACAATGTAGTTTTCTTCTGTCTCCCTCTCATAAATCAAAGCTGGGGTTTTTTACTCTCATGAAGGTACAGTCTCAAACACCCACAGGGCAGTTCTACCCTGTCCTACAGGGTGGCCAGGACTCTGTAGCACTTGATGTCAGGGAATGTGCACTTTGGTTTCGGTGAGAGGGGAGTGTCACACTACTACCACCTGGTGGTTCCGGGTAAAATTGCGAGAATACTGCCCAAGCAGAGGAGCGCAGGCGCAGACACAGCTGGGTCAAAAGCTGTGGGAGAGGCAAAAGGAAGTTTGTGGCCGACAGGTATAATGCTGTCACTGGGGTCCCTTAAAACAGCGACAGTGATGGCAACAGCAACATTGCTTTTACAGGGGAGTTACAAGTTAGCACAGACCCAAATGCTGTGTCTCCTAAGCAGTGATTCTGCTAGGGAGACACAGGATGAAGAGATCAAAAGGAAGTGGGATGGACACACACACACACGCACCCACACCAGGATGTACACCTCCTGCCTGCAGTGCACTATTGATGGTGGTGGCTGGTGGCTGCAGTGCACTATAAACTGCCTTGGAAGAAGACGATCCACCAGGCCCTCAAGGGTGTGTGCATGGGGTGGGGCGGGGGAGGCTTAGACACCCAGTAGCTGAGACCACCAGCCCTGGTCTGGCATTTGCAGATGGTCACCGTTAGCCCCCAAGCCCCAGCCCTCCCAGGCCGGCCCAGCAACTCGGGGACACGCGCAGACAGACGCACGCCTAGACCTCCAGCAGCGGCTGGGGCGGCAGCACAGGTGTGATGCATCAACAGTGATGTGGCCCTTGCCTGGCAGCATGGTCGGTGTGATGGGAGACTAGGTGACACATGGCATGACACAGACCCCGCTAGCCAGCAGCTCAAAGCCAACTCCTGGCGAATCTGACTAGTGAGAATCCCTGTAAAGAAAATGATCATTCAAAGAGAGGGCATTAAAACAGATCTCGGGCTTCTGATTCGGTTCTGGAAAATGCTCAGCCAATGGTGGCATGGAGAGAATTGCTCCTGCTCTGTCAGTACAGCCGGCGAGCACCGAATCCCCGCCCTCCCGCCCGGGATTACAAGTGGGTGCCCCGGCCCCCTCCTGGCGGTCCAGTGATAAACAGTTCAAACTACAACAGGCCCTGACGTGCAGATCAATTCTGGCTCCGTAAAGAATCTACACAAGGGATGCCGGGCAGGGATTTACAGTCACCCGCTTTTATTCTCGCTCGCTGCTAAAATTACTTCTGTCAAGCACTTAGGGGAGGAAGGAAGGAAAGGCAAAAAAAATTAATTTTTCATGTTCTCTCGGAGCAGCCTTTTCTGAGGCCGAAGTTTAAGATGAATATGTCTCTGTATTGGAAAAAAAAAAAAAAAGGAGGAGGAGGAAGAAAGGAATCTGAGCAGCCTGGGGCTTCATGGGGGAGGGGCTGACCCAGGCAGCAGGTAGCAGCCGGCAGCAGGAGCCTCTGGGGTTCTCTGGAGGGTGGCGTGGGGTTCCTGCTAGCCTTGCGAACTATATTAGAGACAGAATCTCAAACTGCAGAGCCCTACCACCTGAACATGCCACCTTGCCTCAGCAGAGAGTGGGAGCCTTCCAGGGGCTGGAACTGCGCTGCCTCTCCCTCCCTGGCCCCCACATTTCACCAGTAGCTCTGGGTTTGGGAGCTGTGCCCCACTACAATGTTGTATAAGCGACTCGGGAGTTCTTGCGGCTACTTGGGAGAGAGAACCCACTGGGGGCTGAGGTGAGACCTGTGTGTCTGGGGTTGGGGGGCACTGAGAAATTCTCTGGAGGCCACTGTTCATTGTCTGTGGGCCAGGGGACAAGGAGGAGCCCTGGTGGTGCAGTGAGTTATTCACTGGGCTGCTAACTAAAATGTCAGTGGTTCGAGCCCACCAACCACTCATTGGGAGAAAGATGAGACTGTCTGTTCCCATAAAGAAGGACAGTCTCAGGAACCCCAGGGGCAGTTCTCCTGTCGTGCAGGGCCACTGTGAGTCAGGACTGATTCGGTGGCAGTGGGTCTGAGAGGGAGTGACACGGTGGTTGCAACAAGGGGCTCAAACACAGCAACCATTGTAAGGAGGGCACAGGGCACAGTAGTGTGCTGTTCTGTTGCTTGTACACGGGTCACCATGAGTTAGAATCGACTCCCTGGCACCTAACAAGAACAACATGTGTGTGTAGGGCAGGGTGGGCGGTGGCAGGTGTACAGCAGTCCTGGAATGCTATGATATTGATCAGCACGTTGCAGCCAATGAACAAAGACCAGAGAAAAGCTGATGTCAAATGATGGTTTTGACAAAGAATGCTGAAAGCACCATGCACTGCTAGAAGAACAGACAGCTCTGTCTGGGAAGAGCATTCTAACCACCAGCATGCAACTGAGAGGTAAGGGGGGCGAGACTTTGTTCCATGTACTTGAACACGTGTCACATCTGGAATAACAGACACTTGGGTGCAGAAAGGGGCTTGAACCGGGTCTGTAAGTTTAAAAACCACATTCATACCTATCAGGCCTCAGATTATAAACCATCCAGACAATTCTGATGACGGATGGTGACCTCGTGAGTCACAGAGCACAGTGGCTCCACAGGGCGTCTCTGCAAGACTGTGGATTTTTAAACATGTAACCCCGGAGCCTTCCAATGGATTCCCACTCAGAGAGCCTGTGGGACGGAGCAGGACGGCCCCATGAGGGTTCCAGAGCTGCCATCCTCACCGAGGCAGGTGGCCAGGTCTCTCTCTCTCCTGTGGAGCTAGCCACCTCATCTGCTGTGCCCCCAGGACTCCTCCTCACCTCCCAGAGACGGAGGCCCTCTCTCCTAGACCAGTGGAGGGCCCACAGGTGGCCATTATCAACATGATCTGTACGGAGGTGTGAGTCGGCCAGCCGAGGTGAAGACCAAGATCACACAGCCTGTGTGCGCTTGCAGATCAAGTCTTCCAGACCTCAAGGGGTCTTGTGGAAGTTGAATAATCTGTCAACTTGAGCGAAGGGGTGGAGCATAGCCTATCAATCAGATCAAAGCCAATGATGACTCTGTGTGGGCATGGCCTTCTCCTGAGGATTCTGGGAACTCCTGTCTTCCTCCCTGGAGGTAGGACACACATACTCTCTCTGCTTTGTCTTCCTGCTGACACGCCACATGGAGCTACGCTGGAGCCTTGGAGCTGAAGAAGCCACATGGAGACCCACACCAGTGCTGAGATGCTTCCACCACCAATGAATCCACAAGACTCCCCACCCACTGGCATGTGATCTTCCTGCATTCGGCAGCATTGCATGTGTTGCTTGAGTCTGGAGAGGAATTTATATATTGGTATCGGATATAAAGGTATTATCGGACTTATGGAATTGATCTGGACAGGGCTGGGATGTTTTCTTAACATATAATTGCTTTTTTATATAAAGCTCTTTCTTATACACGTGAGTGTCTATGAATTTCTCTTATACACATGAGTGTCTATGTTTCTCTAGTTTACCTGGACTGACACAGGTCTCAATCGGCAGCTGTTACCTGTTTTAAACCCTGTATCCTCATTGTTTTCTGTCTAACCTTTCTTCTATTTTTCACACTGAGTCTGTAAAGGCGATACATACAATACCATAAAGTTGTCAGGCAGGACTTTACAGGAGCTGCTGAATGACAAGTCTTTCTTCCGTGGTGCCCATGGGTGGGTCTGAGTGCCAACCTTTAAGTGAAGCACCCACAACCCACTGCCATTGAGTTGGCTGTGATTCATAGTAACCCAATGCATGGTTTCTGAGGCTGCAAACCTTGACGTGAGCAGATAACCTCGTCTTTCTCTTGGGAGAACATTTACAGGGTTTGAACCACTGATTTGGTGGGTAGCCCTCCAGCCCTTACCTGGCAGGGCTCCTTCATGGACAAACCACTCCCAGTCACCCAGGTAAAACTCTAAGCCAAACTCACTGCCAACGAGTTGATGCCCACTCATAGCAACCCTATAGGAAACGGTGGAACTGCCCCTGTGGGTTTCCAAGGCTGTAACTCTGTACGTGAGGAGAAAGCCTTGTTTTTCTCATCTTCCTCTTGTGGAGTGGCTGGTGGTTTCGAACTACTGACCTTATAGTTAGCAGCCCCAAGCATAACCACTACACCACCAGGACTCTGTCTGAAGCTAAAAGCATCTGATAAAATCAGGCAGAGGAACACTGATCCCTCAGGAAGAGGTAGTTCTTGTCCTAGATGTTGGGCAACCTGCCCCACCCTTAAACTATGCCAGGGAGGAAGCCCCAAGTCCTGTTAAAAGATCCCAGAGGTCCAGTGGTGTCATCATTATGTGCTGGGCTGCTAACCAGAAGGCCAGCTGTTCAAGGCCTCCAGCCACTCCATAGGACAAAGATGAAACTGTCCATTTCTGTAAAGAGCTACAGTCTCAACACACCACAGGGCCAGCTCTACCCTGTCTGTAGGGTGGCTGTGCATCAGACTCGACGGCAGGGAGTTTCGTTTTTATGGTTTGAGGCTCAGGGAGGTTGGCTATGGCTCAGAGCTGCCTGGTGAGCCAGGTGGCGGTGCTGCACCCACCCATGCACAGCTGTGACATCACCAGAGAATGGACTGTATATGATTCATTCACATGGAGTTTGCCATAGACTGCTATCCTAAAGGTCCGTGGGACCCGGTGTTTCTGCGGAAGAAAGGCCTGGGGATCTGTCTCCGTCGAGATGAACTGAGAGGAAGCCCTGCGAGGAGCTTTGGCAACAGCGAGGGCAGCGGGCCTGGCATGCCAGGCTCCTGTGTGATGAGTCCTTTCAGGAGCCCCCAGGGTGCGGCAGGTTAGGTGCTGGGCTACTATGCTCACAGTCAATAGTTTGAGCCTACCACCTGCTCCACGGGAGGAAGAGGAGGCTTTCTGGTCTGCTGCAGCCTCAGAAACCCACCCTGGGTTCCTGTGTCACCACAAGGCAGAGGCCACTCGAGGCAGTAGTGGGCTTGGGTTTGCCCTTCAAGCTGTCACGTGACGTCAGAGCAGAGGCACAGAGCTCCCATCACCCTCCTTAAAGGCAGAATAGAGTGCTGGGGTGCAATGTGACAGGAACGGGGTCCTGGGGTACAGCCCCTCCAGACCTGGGGCTGCTCCTGCCCCTGCGCCAGGCCAGGAGGCCCTTGGAGGAGTGAGGTATGATGTTTACCCCCCCCACCCCAGCACCCTCCTGCAGCAGCTGGTGGGGGGGGGGGCGTGTAAGTTGAAGAAATGATTAAACCCCGTGTAAGTTGAAGAAATGATTAAACCCCAGTGTTCAGGGAACGGACAATCCCGTTTCCTTGAGCCCCTCTGAGGTGCCGGCTCCGTGGGCGACAGGACGCTCACCATGAGCACCATACTTGCCAAACAGAGCAACGCTGGTGGAAACCTAATAGCAGAGAATCGCAGAGGGGACGGCGTCCCCACACGGAGCATCCTGGCTAGTCCAGAAGAGCAAACGAGTCTATTTACTTAAGAGGAAAGAAAGAACAAAGACTGAACACTGAAACAAAATCCCCAAGGATACGACGAGTCCCCTGGTGGCGCAGATGGTTGAGCACTCGGCTACGAACTGAGATATGGGATGTCGGAACACAGGGAGGCGCTGCGGAATAAAGGCCTGGTGCTCTGCACCCAAAAGATCCCTGGACCACACCCAGGGGTGCCACGAGAGGGCGCCAGAGTCGGCATCAACTTCTGGCCTTGGCAGCGACGGGTTTGGTGCACGCACTGGTGGCAGCCCTGCGGGCAGTGAGCTGTAAGGGCCACCTTGGACAATCGCTCTCAGTTCTGCCACCTCTCATGACCCCAAGCAAGCCACTTCCCCTCCCTGGCCCAGCTTCCGAATCTGCGGGTGAGGACTGAAAGGCAGCTCCTCCCAGAGGGGCCGGTCCGTGGGTACGTGCACACCAGCCCGCCTCAGCGGGCTGTGCCCTCTCTTACCACTGCTGATGGCCGAGTTGGCAATGACCGTCGCCTCGCTCCACTGGTCGGCACTGGACACGGAGTAGGAGCGCTGGTGCATGCCGTCCGGCCGGCTGTTGAAGGAGACCAAGCTGACGCCGCTTGCCATCTGAGGCCCAGACGCGCTAGTCACTTGCCCTAGGAATAAACAAGCCAGGTGAACACCAGGGCGGTCTGCAGCCCAGGCGCCAGCGCGCTCCCGACGGGGCTTGGCACGTGGTCTTCGTCCCCACTGAGAGCAGCCACCGTCCCTCTTGCTCAGGAGGAGGGACGCTGCAGGGGACACAAGGTGAAGTGCTCACGAAGGATTCTGCAGGAACCGGCGCTTTGACGGGCCTCACACATGCAGCAGCCCCCCAAGAGAGCACGACACCCCACCCCAGCTCAGCCTGGCAGGGAGAGGCTGGGGCTAGGAATCCCTCAAGCCCTTCCAGGTCACGCGCCACGATGCCCACGTGACCAACCGAGTGGGCGTCGGCTGACTGTGAGCTTTATGAGCTCCACAAATCAAGCCCCCGAGACGCCGGCGCCGAAGTTGACTCCGAAACTTAAGAGGCACACGGGACAATCACCTTCGCTCCGCCGCATCCAGAGATGCCGGACGCCAGCCCACTGTCCACCTAAAGATTCGAATCGGGCGCTCAACATCAGAAGGAGTCATTCCTTGCGCAGACCCATTTCCGACTCCAAAACCTAATTACAGGCCTTTTCGCGGCGCTCCCCAAGCACACCTGGCTGCTGGAGAGGGTGTCAGCCCGTTCCAGGCCTTCTACTGCTGTCTTCTTGGCTTTCCCTGAGGAACTGACGGGGTTCTACGTCGTTTCAATGGGTGGTTTCCGCTGTACAAGGTCCGAATCCCAGGAAATGCATTTGCAGTTTTAAAAACCCCAAACCCACTGCTGAGAAGTTGATTCCAACATGTATTGACCCTCTAGAGCAGCTAGGCCTGGTGGCACAGCGGTTATGCATTGGGCTGCTAACCACAAGGTCATCAGCTGGAAACCACTATCTGCTGCTTGGGACAAAGACGAGGCTTTCTACTCCCACAGAGTTAGAGTCTTGAGAACCCGCAGGGGCAGTTCTACCCTGTCTACACGGTTGCTTGGAGTCAGCATGGACTCAATGGCAGTGAATCTGGTTTGGGGGCCGTCCTTTGATTTTTTAGGCTGTGATCGTTATGGGAACAGACAGCCTCATCTTTCTCCCAAGGAGAAGCTGCTGGGTTCGAATTGCTGACTTTGCGGTTAGCACTCCAACATATAACCCACTAACTATGTCAGCAGAGCTCCGAACTCCTTAACAGTTACTGGAATTCACCACAAAGCTTTCTCAAATGAAACTCAAACTCACTGGTATCCAGTTGATTCTGACCCATAGCAACACCATGATTCTAAAATTCCCACTGCCATGGACTCGATGCTGACTCAGATCAACCCTGCAGGGCAGAGAAAGGCCGGGTGGGAGTCAGAGACCATACATCTTTACACGGGATGTAGAATGCCCACCTTTCTGCCAGTTAGAGGCTCCATAAGCCACAGATTTGGATTCAGAAGGTTTGGGATGTTGAACTCTTGAGAACACGCCTTGGCACAAGCACTTCTGGGGCTGCGGGGGCCGCCTGAGCGAGGTCAGAACCTCGGCTGTACAACAAAGCCCCGGCCTAACAATGGAAGGCCAGACACCTTCTCCAGGGAGCCGGAGCTGCACCGGGCACCAGGCTGCTCCTAAGAATCCATTTCTACCTGAACAAAACGGCATCCACTTCTCGTTGACCCCAAACGGGGTCAGTTGACATAGCCTACCTAACGCAGACAACAGGCTTCGGAACGCGGAGATACTGTGGCAGGACTTTGGCTTCTCCACGCATAGAAAACTGACACTGACATTGCTATTCCTATGAAACATACAATGACATTCTAAAAAAAAAATCAGTCACGTTCTGAGAACGGCCAGAAGAGGACACAGAGATACCAAGTGCGTTCACGCCTTCTGAATGCTCTACCTGCCACCACTCAGGCTACCAGGGGCTGGCAGAGGGGAGAAGGGGGAGTTCTTGCTCAAGGAACACTGACTGAGCTATGTTGGGGTGCTGGCAAACTATGGGGTCATGGCCTCTAAAGTGTTGAAAAGCAAGGTTACTTTGAGGACTACGGTGCACGTGGTCCAAGCCGGGGGGTTTCCATTGCAGGTGAGAGTTAGGGGGTGAGCAAGGAAGACTGAAGAAGAATCGATGTCCGTGAACTGGTGCTGGAGAAGGATACTGAAAGCATCACAGACTGCCGATAGGACAAACATGTGTCTTGGGAAAAAGACAGCCAGACTGCTCCATAGAGGCAAGGATGTTGGAAACTTGAGCTTACGCACGTTGGACACGCCGTCAGGAGAACCCAGTGCCTGGAGAGGGGCCTCGTGCTTGGTAAAGCTGAAGCGCGGTGAGAAAGAGGAAGGCCCTCAACGAGAGGGACGGACACACGGATGTTAGGCTCCAACCTAGCAACAATGGTGAGGAGGGCCCAGGACCAGGCAGGTGTCAGTGTTGTACACAGGGTGCAGCACTGAGCTGGAGCAAACTCGAAGACACCCACGACACTGACAGCCACGACAATGGCAGACAGACGTGTGGATGGGACAGTGGCGAAGGAGGTGAATCCATGTCACCTATCTGCTTTGGGAACGGCACTTTTTGGGCGACACGCACATCCTCATGCTGTTGCGTGCTGCTCATATGACTCTGATCTCCTGGGAGCCTAGTGACAGAGCAGCCCTGTCGCACAAGAGCTGCCAGGCTGCACCCTTCACAGAAGGAAGCCTGCTGGGGCAGTGGTCCCCAAACAGAAGGGTCTGTGGTTTGAACCCACCGGCTGCTCTCCAATAGGAAGATGTGTCCGTCTGTGTCCCTACAGATTGAGTTTGGGGAAGTTCCTATCAGGTCAATGTGAACCGGGAACCCTATCGCAGTTCCTATGGGGCCAACATGCGACAGAAAGCCTAAGGGGCAGCTCCTACAGGGGCAACATGCATCAGAAATGCCATGGAACAGCTCCTACAGGGGCAACATACACTAGAAAATCTAGAGGGCAGCACCTATAGAGCAGTGGTTCTCAACCTTCCTCATGCGGGACCCTTAACGCAGTTCCTTATGTTGGGCTGACCCCCAACCATAACATTACTTTTGTTGCTACTTAATAACTGATTTTGCTACTGTTATGAATTGGGAAACCCCTGTTACAGGGTCATTCAACCCCTAAAGGGGTCTTGACCCACAGATTGAGAATTGCTGCAAGAAAGGCAGCGTGGC
Source organism: Tenrec ecaudatus (assembly GCF_050624435.1). Lineage (NCBI taxonomy): Eukaryota > Metazoa > Chordata > Mammalia > Afrosoricida > Tenrecidae > Tenrec > Tenrec ecaudatus. The sequence goes on from NC_134542.1 coordinate 4,490,907, forward strand.
CGGAAACCTAGGGGGCAGTCCATATGGGGGCAGTGTGCAGAAATCCTAGGGGGCAGTTCCCATGGGGGCAGTGTGGCCGGAATTGACTTGGCTGTTTGGATCTCTGGAGGGAGGCGGTCTGGTGGCAGGAGGTGTGCACCTGGCTCTGTGAGGTCGCTGTGAGTCCAGCAAAGTGACAGCCCCGCTCGCTCAGGTTCTGCAAAAGCGCGACACAGGTTTCGGTTCGGGGCTCCACACATCCAGCCCTGTCTACCAACCGTGAGCGCGCAGCAACCCGCGTGCCCGGCTCTCCGCGCTTCCGTGACGCTGCCTAGCACTCCTCTGCTCAGTGGGAACGACGACTGTGCAGTCACCTCCCTGCAAATTCCGCTTGGCCACAATGGTCAGTTACAGGACCCGCGGCGCCCCCGAGCCTGCTGGGGCTACAGTGAAAACAACAAAACAGGCTGCCGGGGCAGCTATGGCCCCAGCCTGTGAGGACCCCACCCCGGGCTTCCGACAAGAGGGCCGCACTGCCTGCCGGTGGACCCTGGGCGGGCGCGCAGCATCCACACCCATTGTTTTTTGTTTATTTGTTTGTTTAAGGGCAGAATTAACCTCGGAGAGTCCCTCTAAAAATCTGAGTTTCCAGCAATGCTTGAAAAGTGAGACCATCTGGCAGCCATGGGCCCGTGTTTGCAACTGGAAGTGCTTCCAGCCTGACGGTATCCCCAGAATGGCAGGTGGAAGCGCACCCCGCTCCTGTGAAGGGGGCGGGGTGTTGGTGGATATAAAGAACCGAGATTGTAAGGGCAAATCAGAGTGTGTGTGTGTGTGTGTGTGTGTGTGTGTTGCAGGGGGGGCAGTATGTGTTGTATGTGTGTTTGTGTTCTGTGTGGGTGGGGCAGTGTCCCCGATCCCGGCTTAGCAAGAAGGAAGGGGGACTAGGAAGATGCACCCGCCAGTCAAATGATGCCCACAGTGGCCAAATCTTAAGTGGTAATAAACCAAAAAGTAGGAGGTTCAAATCAACCCAGCAGCGACTTGGGAGAAAAGCCCAGAGACTTGGCCTGGCAAAGATGGTGGCCAAGAAGACCCTCGGGGTCGCTCCACTCCTGTCACAGGGGCTCGCCCTGCATCAGAATTCACCCTACGACACCTCCACGTGGCTCCACCTCCACCACCAGGTCAGAAAGCAGGGGAAGGCTCCTGGCCAGTTAGTGCCCTAGTTTGGCACCCCACCTGCAGAACAGTGACAGATGCACCCAGTCTGTGGGGCAGCAGACCCGAGAGATATGGGGGTTCAGTTCCGGATCCTCACAATGGAGCCAGGAGCTCCATCAAGTCGGTGACATGCTTTCTGGTTTCTCTGGGAAGTTTATAGCCTTGGAAGGAACGCTGGGGCGAGCCAAGCGGGTCCCGGAGGCTGGTCAGAAGTGAGTGACAGCAGTGATAAAAACACACCAAGGAAACCCTATTGGGACCCGATGGACCCCACAGGATGTCCCCCAGAAGGACAGATCGCCGGAGGGGGCAGGAAAGCGTGTGCCAGGGAGGGTGATGGAGACGGCCTGTGAGAGGGATTGACGCAGTGGGTGCTGCAAATGGACGGCAGCCCGCTGGTTGCAGGGGGACTACGTGGGATCACACACCCTCTTGTCCTGTGCTACAAGAGGGCACCATGAGGCGGAGCTGACTTCACAGCACAGGACAGAGGGCATGGGACAGGGAGACAGTACGTGCCCCACCGTGGGTGAACACGACGGAGCTGGGCGGTCCCAGGAGACAGCTGGCCCTCAGGTCTCTCAGTGGAGGTTTGCATGTTGCTACGATGCCAGGGGGCAGCGATCAGTTCTTAGGTTTCAGGCCCTGACAAAGTCGGCAGAGAGGCCTGGCTCTCTGTATTGGAACATTAGCCAATGAGAGCTCCAGGAACCACAGCCCACTGTCCCATGTGCTACAGGAAGAGAGGTCCTTAGCAGAAAAGGGACTCAGAACCACATTGATGGCAGCAGGGAGGGGGTCTGAGTGCTCTGACATCCACAGTGATGGGTGGGTTCTCTATTCATGGGAGGTGGGTGCCTGTAAGCCGCAGCCAGCTCCATGCATGCTATCAACTGCCCAGGGTGGCCCACCTCCCAGCGATGGGGCGGCAGCTTCTCCGAGCGTTGATCCCAAATGGCAGCCTGGTGGTGGGTGGTGGTGAGGGGGCAGGGGACCAAAGGGCTGCTGGGTTCCTAGGACTCTGCTCCTGGCTCACGGCGGCTCATTTGAGACACTGTGCCTTCCCTTCCATCTGCCGTGTTGCTGCTCGGTGCTATCAAACCAGTCCGCCCCCCCCCCAATCTCAATCCTGAGCACCCCGGGCAGCCAGAGTGCCCTGTCCGGTCCTGAGCCAGCCTCACCATGGTTCTTAAGTTTGAACCCATTGATGTGACCACTCTGGCCACCCATCCTGTCCAGGGTCTTCCTCTTTTCCACTGTGTCTCCCCAACCCTCACCCCGCCCCTTTACCAAGCATGAGGTCCTTCTTCAGGGCCTGGTCTCTCCTGACAACATGGCCAAAGCGTGTAAGTATAAAAGACGTCTCCCTGGTTTGTCCTTTTTTACCGTCAATATTCTCTAACACCACAATTAAAATTCTTCTTCAGTCCACGTCCAACTTTCACATGCTCCCACCTGACAAAGGGTCACAAGGGGGGACGTGGCATTTGTCTCAGCACCCCCAGTCCCCGAGGTATTGCATGACCACGGCCTAGTTGGCGGGCCGGTAGCCCTGTGTCGCTGGAAGTCTGTTCTCAAGGACAGCCGCCCCACTCCCCGGGCTCACAGGGGGTGGCTGCATTACCACTAATCCAGGGCCTCCTTGATCCGGTTATGTGTGCCTGCTTACAGGGGGCCGGCTTGATTAGTTCAAGCCTCTACGTGTCAAAAGCGCCCGAGCCCTTCCAAAGAATAAGGACCCATCCTTACAGCCCTGAAGGGCACGCGCGGATCCCAAATGGGACTTGCCCACACCATATGCTCTTTCTCTCTCCGCAATTTGCATTTCAAAGTCCGAGCGCCACTGACAGTTGAATGACTGTCAGTATGTTGCCGGCATGGTCTCAAAGGGACCCGAGGAGGCACGAGTTTGTATTAAACATAATAAACAGAAACGGTTTCATCCGCCAAACGACATCAAAGGCAGGGGCTCACTTTCAAGCTATAGGCTTACTGCATTAAAAACCGCCGCCTCCGATTTGGGTAAAAACAAAACAAAACCTTCAGAAATGGTGGCTTCGCAGGACACCCCGCTACAGACTCATCAGCGAGCGTTTCTTTGAACAGATTTTGTCCCATCACACCTTCCGATGTGGGCCCATCTTCCCAAACATCTCTGTTCGACCAAACAAGTTTACTGTGTGTGTGTGTATTTACACACAGCAATACGGCAACCCAAGCTTGGCTTTGGCTGACCCGTTTTAAATGTGACTAGAAGAGTCACATTCTGAGACCTGAGTCTCAGAACTGACAGGGGCAGTTCTACGGCATCCTACAGGGTCACTGCGAGCTGCAATCGACTAGACCAATGGCAGTGACTTTGAGTTTTTTTCTTTTTTTGAGGAATTAGGACGGAGGAGCTCTGGTGCAGTAATGGTTAAGAGTTAGGCTGCTAACCGCAAGGTGAGCAGTTCGAAAGCACTAGTCACTTCTCAGGAGAAAGATGAGGCTGGGGGCTCCTGTAAAGTCTGAGAATCCGGGAAACGCAAAGGGGCTCTTCTGCCGGCTCACTGAGTCAGGGTCATCTCCATGGCAGTGAGAGACAGAGGACAGGACTCTCACTGCTGGGGATACCTGACATGCAAGTGTTACATTCTCTGAGAGAAGGGGATGGGGGATTCTTCAGCACGTGCAGGAGTGGCCGGAAAGCTCACATATAATGTGTCCCACAAACAGGCAGGTAACTGGCACAGAAGCCCGAGGCAGACCTTGCAAGCTGAACTTAAATCGATGAGAAATGCAGTCCCCGGTCACTGTCCCTGTGGACTTGGATTCCTCTGTAAAGAAAGGGCTGAGGCCCACTGAGGCCCCACCCTTGGAAGGGGAGGCGCTCCTTTTGGGGGTACGTGTCTCCCACACATGACCTCAGCTCTCAGAGACCCCACAGGGGACATTGTCTGGTGAACCCACAGCACTCTGCTCCAAGAACAAGTGGGTCCAACAAGGTTTTCAGGAGTGGGCACTGGACGGTGGGACCCTCTAGAGATCGCTACCCTTGGACAACCTTCACCCTCTGTCCCGTCCTCTCTTCACAAAGCCAGAAGACTGCCATTCACCACCACCACCACCACCCTGCCTCCAGCGCGTGCATGCATGCACACACACATACACAGCCAGGGCTCCAGATTTTGGCCCCAGGGAGCCAGTATTTACACGGGAAGCCTGCCCTCTTTGCCACAATAAACTCTCTACAGGGATTTTTCTCCCCTTCTGCCAACGACATTCTTGGTGCCTTTTTAAAAAAAGAGGTGGTTGGTTGAGGCTTGTGATCATGGGGGACTTGTTTGTGGAAGACTGTGTCTATTGAGGGCCCTGGTGGCGTCATGGTTACCTGCTAATGGCAAGTTCGGCGGTTCGAACCCCCTAAGTGCTCCATGGTAGAAAGTCGAGGCTTTCTACTCCTGTAAGGAATTACAGGCCTGGAAAGCCACAGGAGCTAGTCTATCTACTGTGTCCTAGAGCAGAGATTTGCAGCTCCTTTGGAGCCTTTCACAGGGGTCGCCCAATATGTAACAGTAGCACAATGACAGTGATGAAGTAGCAACGAAAAGAATGGTATGGTTGGAGGGTCCCCACAACATGAGGAACTCTTTGAAAGGGTTGCGGCACGAGGAAGGTTGAGAACCACTGTCCTAGAGGGTCACCGTGTGTTGGGATCGAGCTTGGTTTGCCTAAAATATGGTGGGGTGGGTGGGTGGGGAATGGGATCAGGAACCTGATATTTTTTTCAACTGCTTTATAATCCGTTTTTGCTATGTATTTTCCAAATTACCAGAAGAAAACCTTGCAGAACCGAGTCCTGGCTTCAACAAACTCGACCTTTTGGGCCTCAACTTGGCTTTCTCAGACTTCCCGGCTTTGTCTGGACCAAGAAACCAGGGTGGTGTGTCTTATGGCTCAACTTTCCTAACACTGGTTTTGCATAATCGGGCATTTGAGGGGGTTTCCAAGAGGCATGGGGAATCCCATTTTCTTTTCATGTTTTCACCACAAAATTCTGGAAGCCCCCCTTATACAGCCAATGTTAATTAGAAGCTCCCCCTCACCCCGTCCCATCTCCAGAAGTAACCCTTTACTAGACATAGGCATGTGTACTTAAGACCGGCATGTCTGCACAGAGAGATACGCTTGTATCAGACTGACCCGGCCATGGTCTTTGTCCAGCACCTCCTACGCATGTGGAAGTTGGGCATGGAAGAAGGAGGACGGAGGGAGAATGGCTGCGTTGGAGTCGTGGTGCTGCAGAAGCACACTGAAAGCACCATGGACTGCCAAGAGGACACACAAGCCCGTCTTTGAAGGACAGACCGATGCTCCTTCGAAGTGAGGGGGGCGGGGGCGGGGGGGAGACCGGACCTCACAAACTCTGGACATGTTGTCAGGAGAGACCCGCCACTCGAGCAGGGCAAACCTCAGACGTGGTGGACGGGCTGCGATCAGGAGGAAGGCCCTGGATGAGGTGGACTGACACCGTGGCTGCAACAAGGGGCTCGAACGGGACATGTGAGGATGGCGCGGGACGGGGCAGTGGTGCAATCACGGTGGGTTGGAAGGGATTTGAGGGCACCACAAGACAACAGACTCACTCCAAGTGATGCCCCAATGGCATCACGTGCCCATAAAATCGTCACCAAGTTGACATGCTGAGCGTCTCACTGATTCGGCGTGAACAGCTTACATGAGGGAGCTGCCGGAAATGGGTGGAACAACGGATCCAGAAGAGCATAGAATCCACCACCACCACCCAAGCACTTTCAGGGGAAGCCCCACCTCACCCCATCTTGGGAACTTTCAGGTTTGTCCTCAGTACAAATTCCCCAAAGGGTGGTCCCTGGTCCAGGGGCATCCTGAGAGAGCTTCCTGGTTGCCAGTATAGCTTGCTCATCGATTTCCCAGAGGCCGCGGGGGCTGACAGAGGAGCCAGGATCCCCGTTACTTTGTAATCAGGTTGCACGACAGTGATGCGGCAGTGACAAGACCTCCATGTGGCTGATGCAAAAAGAGCATCATGAAATCCCTTTGGATACCGTAGCCCTTGGCTGCCCACATCACCAGTCTGGGCTGGTTGCCTTGTCCTCTAGTGGTTTATCATGGTCGCTGTCCTTCGGACAAAAGTCTAGGATAGTATAGTTGCTCATTTTGTGTTTTCAGCCATCTGAAAAGGTCGGGCAGTTTCTTGATCTCTGTAACGGAGCCCTGGTGGTGCGTCGGGTTAAGTGCTGGGCTGCTAAACCAAAGGGTTTAGGTTCAACCCTGCCTGACGCTCCGTGTGGGAAAGACATGGCCCTCCAGTTGGGTTTGCTTGTGAGCATCATCTCCTGTGTGCCGTCTGGCCGTGATCTGTGTGTATGGGGTGTGGTCTGACACACCCACTCACTCAAGCTCTGACTGACCAAGGGGGGGGGTAGGGACACGGACGGGACAGGGACAGGGACACACATCGCTAGGGTTCTCACTGCTCACAGCCTCAAGACCAGGGATGAAGTCAGAGAAAAGAGGAAGGGAGGGAGGTGGGAAAGAAGGTGAGAATCAGGAGTGGGGAGGGGCAGGAGCGGTGGAGGGAGGGAGGGGGATTTCTACTCTGCCACATGGTGTCACTAAGAGTCAGAGCAGGGACTGACTGCACCGTGCATGAAACGGGTGAAAAATAAAAAAATAAAAAGCCCCCCCAACACTGTTTATTTACTTACAAGTACGTCCAGTGAGTGCAGCCGAGGTGGCACTGCGGCTATGTGTTGGGCTGCCAACCACAAGGTCGGCAGTTCAACACTATCAGGGGCCCCGAGGGGGAACGACAGGCCGTTCTCCTCCCATAAGCATGACAGTCTGGAAAACCAACAGGGACAGCTCTGCCCTGTCCTACAGGGCTGGCCACGAGTTGGCATCGGCTTGATGATGGCAGTTGAGTGTTCGTGTTTTGAGTGGTGTCTGGAGAGACCCTCAGCGGCCCACTGGAATGTGGGAGGCGGGAGTCCATATCGCGGTGCCTCTAAGGAAGGCCTGTCTATCACCTTCCCAAAGAACCTGCTGCTGGAAACCCCGGGGGCCCCGGTTCTACGTGGATCCACGTGGGGTCACCACGCACCAGAATGGACTTAACTGCACCCGCCTCCGAAAAATAACACAAGGGGGCGCTCTAGGAAGGGCGGTGGAAAACAGCAGAAAGGGTAAGGACATTCATTTCCCAGGAGCCCTAGTGAAGGCTGTTGGTCCGTTTCCATGGAGACGGTCAGTTCAGCGTCTTGGACACATCTCTTGGCGGTTAAGTGGGCTCAAACGGAGGATTCAGAAGCTCTCCCCAGTTCTTACTGGGCAAGGCTGCCTTAGGTTGATAGGGTTGGTTCTGACCAATTTTAAACGGTGTCCCAAGGACTCAGACCACACACAATTGTCATTAAGCTAACCCACCCACTGCCCTCAAGGCGATTCCGACTCAGAGGGACCCTGCAGGACAGAGCAGAGCGGCTTCGTGGGGTTTCCAAAGATGAGCAGCAGCCTCATCTTTCCCATGAGGAGAGGCTGATGGGCTTGAACCACCGACCTTGCGGCGAGCTACCACCAGAGTGCTTAAGTAGGTTACAACACAGGAACGAGGTCACACCACCCTCGGTGTCAACAGCATGTGCCCCCCAGGATGGCCAATTCCCAGTCACGCAACCAAGGGAGGGCATTCCAGAAGCAAGCTCCCCACAGCAACCCTGCAGGACAGGGTCGAACTGCCCCGGGGGCTTTCCAGATCGCCACTCTTTAGAGGAGTGGAAAGTCTTTCTCCCATGGACCGACTGCTGGTTTCGAACTACTGCTCTTACGGTTAGCAACTCAACACATAACCACTGTGCTCATAAGCAGGGCTGAGAGAGGACAACAGAAGAGGAGACAGAATTGATGGACACAGCACCGCACGCTGGCCTAGGGAGCAGGGTGGACACGCAGCACCGAGTCATCCGGCAAGAACAAAGCATGCTCGCGACCCCACGGCCCGTGTGAAGAGCGCAACACGGACATCAGCGTCTCTTTATTTCTGCCGCGCTGACTATCCCTGCAACTGAGATCTCAGTGAAACCCTGCCACAAAGGTTCGTTCCTGCACCTCTAAAAATAATTTCAAAACACCCCACAGGGCTAGTTCTAGCCTGTGCTACAGGGTGGCTATGAGTCAGAATTGACTTCATGGCAGCTGAGAGAGAGAAAGCATACAGAACTCTTACACAGCCATTAACGTCTACTTCAATGGGCAGAATTTTGACTCTCATGGGAGTTGAGAGGATCTTTAACCCTGCAGCCTCACACCAAATATATCTCTCAAGATCTTTAAACAAAATAAAACCAAGCCAAGCTCAACCCAAACCTACTGTCACCTGATCAACTGACTCACCAACTGCCCCACCCCCTCACCCCCGACCCAAACTCACTGCCATTGAGTTGGTGCCGAATTACAGCGACCCTATAGGACAGGATAGAATTGCTCTTGTGACTTTCCGGGATTGTAACACTGTGTGGGTATATAAAGCCTCATCTTTCACCCTCGGAGCAGCTGGTTGTTTCGAATTGGTGACCTTACAGTTAGCGGCCCAATGTGTAACCTCTATGTCACAGCGACCCTACAAGACAGAGAAGAACTACTTTCGGTTTCTAAGAGTGAATCTTTGCAGGAGCAGGCAGTCTCATCTTTGTCTCATGGAGCAGCTAGTGGGACTGAACCACCAATATTGAGGTAGGCAGGCCAACATCCATTAACCCACAGCATCACCCATCTGCAAAAGAGAAAAATCAGACCACTGCCTTCAAGTCCACTGCAGCTCACAGAGGACGTGCAGGGCCGAGCTGAACTGCCTCGCACGCTTTCCAAGGCTGCACATCTTTAGGGATGTAGGCTGCCTCGTCTCTTCCTCAGACCCTCCAGTGGGTTCAAACTGCTGCCATTTCCTCAGCAGCTGGGCACTTAACCAATGTGCCACCAGGGCTCGGTCTGTGATCCCTCACACCCACACTCCTTCTCAGAGTGGCTGGTGGGTCTGAACCGCCAACCTTGCCATTAGCCACCCATGGCCTAACCCACAGGCCAGCAGGGTGCTTACCCAGCAGCCATCCAGTTGCACGAGTAACTGCTTTCAGCATGGTGTTCTCTAAAGACTGTGCTCTCTGTGGTCGAGTATTGGCGGGAAGCAGGTAGGGGGTATGTGGGTGGAGGAGTGGCAGGTCAGTGCGTATCTGGGACAAAAGACTGGTAAGAGGAGGAGGGTGGAAGGGGCAGCCTGGCAGGAAGGATGACCCCGCCCTTTCCAGGGACCACGGAGAAGCAGGGGTTGGTAGCTGCTTGGCTGCACTGATTCTCAACCACAGTACAGCCCAAACCAGCTCCGGGTAGTAGCCTGTATCAGTACTGCGCGGTAACCGATTGTGCCACTGGAGCTCCCCGGGTGGTATTCTTAGGAGCCCTGGTGGCACAGTGGGTGACAGACTGGGCTGCTGAACACAGGGTCAGCAGTTCAAAACCAAGAGACGTTCCGCAGGAGATGAATGAGGCTGTCTGCTCCTGGAAGCAGGGACAGTCTCAGAAGCCCACAGGGGCCACTGCCATTCTCCCCTGCCCCAGAGGGTCACAGGGTGTGGGCATGAACTCGATGGTCACATGCTGGGCTTGTCGCTGCGATGGTCCCCAACCAGACGCCCTAACAGGCCATATCAGGCTGCCCGGAGAAAGCATGAGGCTTGTCTGCCATGTCCCACTTGATGCCGCCAAGGGGCACCCTGGGAAGGAACATGAGCCCCATCACCGATGCGCTTGGACTCCTGAGCACCGGCAGGCCTGGGCAGCACCCACTGTCCAGGGGTGCAGGCCCTGCATGGCGGGGGGGGGGGGGAAGGAAACAAAGGCCGGCGCGGCTTGGAGTGCGAGACTGTGGCCGCGCGCTGGGCGCGCACCACCGAGAACTGTGTTTTGTTTTGCTTTACAGCTCTTTCCACCGCGCAGTGGCTCAGCGCCTGCGTGTCTGCGCGCGGGCGCTGGTGATAAACAGCCCCTGTGAGCCACACAACGGGGATAATGTATCCTTAAGTACCGCCAATGAGCTGCCATTCTACACAGCCAATTACTTCTGTGCGTCTGTCACTCAAAGGAAAAATGACTGAGCCCATTAGATCAAACCTTTGTCACTGTTCCTAATGCACTCTTAGGCCTCATTAATCTCTGGGCGCGGCAACAGCCCTGCCAGTGCCTCACTGCCTCCCCGGACGGGCCCCCAAGTGCACCTCGTAATCAAGCTCTCCTATTACCCCGTCCTGTCGCGCCGAGAGCCCGCTCCCTCGAAAATGCTCTCATTATGAGCCATCTTCAGAGCTGGCTAAGTGGAAAAAAAGAGAGAGGGAGAGCGCGGGAGAGCAAGCGAGTGAGGGGGAGAGAGAGAGGGCCACAGAGAAAAAGGAGCGGCGAAAGCAAGTCCGATCCATTAATATTCATGACAATAATTAGTATTCTAGGTCACTGAATATTCATGCTATTAGTTTGGGTTTTTTTTTTTATGGGTGTGCGGGTGTCCTGATTGCTGAAGTGTAGAGGGAAGGAGTGCCGAGGAGGCTCTGCTGTTAATGGCGCTGGCAGAGACAAGTCCAAACACATCGGCCACCCAGCCCTCCCTCCACCAGCCCCCCCACGGCTCTCAGATCTCGAAACCTTGGAGTGGCGGGGGGAGGGAGGCCTGTGTCAGATGTGGAGGCCAGGAGTGCAGGAGGTTCCGAGAGGCCCAAAGCAGATGATCCACAGGGTTGCAAGAACCCAAACAAGACGCTCAGAGGTGATGGAGAACACAGATGCAAGGCAGACGGTCTGGGCCAGAAACCATCGACCCACTGCTAACTCTGTATCGCAGTGGCTCGGGAAGGCTGCTGGCTGGGAGCCTCAGTCAGGTTTGCTCTGCTCTGGTGGAGTAGCGGGGTATGTCCAGGCCAGCAACTGGGAATCACTAGCCCTCCCTCTCCATGCGAGAGGTGTGAGGCTGTGCACTCCTGAAAAGAACCACAGTGTCAGCAACCCATGGGAGTTCTTCCCCGCCCCGCTGAGCTGCTGTGAGTGAGATCCAACCCCGTGGCTGTGAGTTTGCGTCTGAGTTTACAGGTGTGCAGAGGCTAGTCCACTGACCACTATCCGAAAGCCAGAGGAACCACCTCACCCATGATGGCCCTTGAGAGGTTAACAGCGCCCCTCTGCCTTCCTCTTGCCTATTGCTCATCAGGGACCAGTGCAAGTGCCATCATCTCGGGGAACAATTCTACTTCGGCCCTGGGCCTGAGCATCAAAGGAGCCCCAGTGGCACAGAGGTTGCAAGTTGGGCTGCTAACTGGTAGGTCAGCGGTTCGAAACCACTAGCTGCTCTGCAGGAGAACAAGGAGGCTTCCCACTCCCACACAGAGTTAGCCTCAGAAACCCACAGGGGCAGTGCTACCCTGTCCTATATGGCCATTGTGAGTCGGAACTGACACGAGGGCATTCAGTTTGGTTTGGTTTGGCTCCTCAGAATCACAATGAGATACCAGCATCCCTCGCCTTTTAAAGAGAAGCAAACTGGTGCTCAGAGACCCTAAGAATGGGGTGTGTGCGTGTGTGTGTTCCACTAACCACTTCTGACGTATGGAAGATGTGTTCATGCGTACTCTCGGCCATCCATTTTTCTGCCCTCCACTTGAAGCCCTTATGGTGAAGCTCAAAGCCTATCGACTTTCTTTCCTGTGTACGGATCACACCCCCGACCAAAAGAAAACAAAAAGCCTCACTCAGACGCCTGATCAACACTGACAGGGAAGCAGCAGCCAAGAAATCAGATGGCGAATGGCACTGGACAAAAATCGGCCGCAAAAGATCTACAAAAAAGTCTTCCAAAGCGAAGATGCCAGCCTGAGGACTACGGTGCCACCTGACCAGGCCCTGGCATGTTCAGTTACCTTGTCTATGCGCTGAAGCTGGGTGATGAATGCGGGCGACCAGAAAGGAAAGGATGCCTGCGAACTGTGGTCTTGGCAAAGAATACTGACCGTGCCACAGACGGCCGGAAGAACAGAACCAACCAACTGCCACAAGCACGGCCAGGATGCTCCTTAGAAGCAAAGATGGGACACCTCATCTCCTGTACTTGTGATGCTCATGGACCAGTCCCTGGAGAAGGGCATCATGTGTGGTAAAGCAGAGGTAAGAGGAAGATGGCCCAGGAGAGAGGATGGCACAGTGGCTGCAGATAGGCTCAAACACAGCGGGGATGGTGAGGGGGGGGCGGGCGTCCAGGACCGGGCAGCGTTCCTTCCAATGCACACGGGGTCGTTCTGAGTTGGGGCAGACTCAACAGACCCGACAACACTCACTTCTCAAATGTCAACCTAATTGTCAAGGCTCATTCCAGTGTGCGCCCTGCCTTCAGGGAATGCGAACCCACCAAACCGTCGGAGGAAACGCTCGTGATGCAAAATACCTTTTGCCATTTTACAGGCCCCTCTGGATATATATTCTCGAACTCAAGCATGGGCAGATTCTCTAACATGGAGGAGAACGGCAATTCACGATGGCACCCAGTCTGCATCGGAGAAATGCAGACGGCCAACACAGCTGTAACCATGGAGAGGAGGACAGGCGCTGAAGTGGAGACCGGGAAAGTATCCAGGTGTGAGTAATCCAACCTGTTATGTACTCTGTGCTTTGGGGCTGGAACAGGTCCTTATGTGAAAAGAAAATGCTCCATATCTCTGTCAATGAGAAAGCCGCCCCCCCCCCCAATATCTTTACACCTGATTGGTAATAATTGGGCTTTGCATAGGCTTTTTGGTTCAAAACTATTTGTTCTTGTAAGGAAACTCTTCCATTGTCTCTTAGCACACATTGCTGCTTTTTCTTTTTTAATGAATCATTTTATTGGGGCTCTTTCAGCTCTTATAACAAGCCATGCATCCATTGTGTCAAGCACATTTGTACATGTTTCCATCATCATTTTCAAAACATTTTCTTTCTACTTCATCCCTTGGTATCAGCCCCTTTTCCCTCCATCCCCCACCCTTGTGAACCTTTGATAAAATTATAAATTATTATTTTCATATTTATAACCGTCAGCTGTCTTCACCCACGGTTTTGTTGTTCTTCCCCGTGTGTGGGCACATCGATGATCCCTCTCCCGCCACTTTCATATCGCTACTCCCATGGCTGTTCTTGAGGGGTTATCTGCACCGGATTCATGTGCTGAGAGCTCTTATCTGTACTAGTGCGCATGCTCCAGTCTAGCCGTGTTTGTCAGGTAGAACTGGGGTCATGACAGGAGGAGGAGGCATTAAAGAACTAGAGGAATGTTGTGTGTTTCCTCAGTGTTATACTCCACCCTGGCTGCCTCGTCCCTCCCTTCTGTGAGGGGTCCAATTGTCCACAGTTGGGCTTCGGGTTTCCACTCCAACCCTCTTTGTTCGCATGGATATGATTGTTTTTGGTCTTCTGATGCCTTATATCTTATCCCATCAACACCTCGTGATCACAGAGGCTGGTGTGTGTATTCTACATGGGCTTTGTTGCTTCCCTGCTAGATGGCCGCTTGTTTAATTTCAAGCCTTTAAGACCCCAGATGCTATGGCTTGTAATAGCCGGGCACCATCAGTTTTCTTCACCACATTTGCTTATACACCCAAGGTCATATTTTTCTTTCTTTTTGAGTCATTTTGCTCTTCTTCTGTCTCAAGTGCTTTTAGTGTTTTTCTCTTTATCCTTGCAGGAATCCCTGTTCAATCCATCTTGATACTTAACTCTTTGATGGGAAGGCACAGGCACATCCTCCTTCACACCGATCATGCTGTCTTCTTAACAGAAGACATTGTTTAGCAGCTCAATCTTTAGCCCCGCTGACTATAGCAGGAGGGGCTTCAAACAACTCATAGAAGAATGGAATTAAAAGATAATAAAAAATGTCTGTAAATTTCTTGATGTCTCCTCACACCTAAAACTATCTACTGAATATTTAAATTTCTGTAACTGCTCATCTTCTGTTTCTAGGAATGCTTTCTCCTCAGTTTCCTTATCAACTTTTGTTTTGTTTTATTCATACACTCTTGCCTCAGCTCTTTCTGATGATCATAATTGTAATTTCCTTTGAAGTTCTCTCCTTTCTCCCAAATGATGTCTCTCATTTTGGGGGATCCATTGCTCTTTTGAACATCTCGGCTGTTCACAGGGATACTGTTGGTTTCCACCAATGTCTTGGGTGCCCATTTATACTCATGATAAAAGTGGGGGCTAACCATGGAAACCACTATGGTGCTTCTACAAACAGTTGGGACCAGAAACACCATATGGCCTGGCAATCCCGCTACTTAGCATAGCGCCTACAGAAGAAAGGAACACAGCATGGAGACATAGATGTATGCATGCCCAGACACTGCACCAACGGCAAGAAGCTGGAATCCCCTCCATGGCCTTGGTTGGGAGACAATGGAATATCGCACACCTCGCTAAAGAAAAAGGACGGAAGCCTGGAGCTCCTCATGGCATACAAGCATTTGGGGGACACTGTGCTGAGTGAAGAGTGTCACCACAACAGGACAAACACTGAGTATGACCACTCATATGAAGAAAGAAGAGACCCTGGTCTCCTACAGGGTGCAGGCCTCGATGGTGACTGTGGGTGGGAGGCCAATAGGCTAGAGGGTAAATCAGGGAACTTTGGGGGCACTTAAGAGAGCACCACCCTTCCTTGGTCAGAGCTTCCTTTTTCTCAGGACTGGCGACGTGGTGCTTACATGTTATACTGCTAACTCCAAGGTCTGCAGTTCGAAACCACCAGGCACTCTGTGAAAGAAAGATGAGGTTTTCTACTCCTGTAAAGAGTTATAGTCTCAGAAACTCACAGGAGCGATTCTACCCTGACCTATAGGGTTGCTATGAGTTGGCATGGACTCCGTGAGTTTGGGTTTCTTTGTGGTTTGAGGAAAATCTCACTTTCTGCATGTTCTCTTCCCTTCCCAGCATCCACATCAGTCCCTGCCTCCCCTTGTCCTAGACCTATAGTTCTCTCTCTCTCTCTCTCTCTCTCTCTCTCTCTCTCTCTCTCTCTCCACTCCCTGCTCTAGACTTGTAGTTCTCTCTCTCTCTCTCTCTCTCTCTCTGTCTCTCTCTCTCTCTGTCTCTCTCTCCACCCCCTGCCCTAGACCTGTATCTCTCTCTCTCCACCCCCTGCCCTAGACCCTGTATCTCTCCTTCTCTCTCTCTCTCTCTCTCTCTCTCTCTCTCTCTCTCTCTCCTCCTTCCCCTAAACCTGTCTCTCTCTCTCTCTCTCCACTCCCTGCCCTAGACCTATCTGTCTCTGTCTCTCTCTCAGGTGCTAACCTGGGTCCACAAGTTCCCTCTCACCCCGTGTTGGGGGAGGGGGCCGATCTGCACAATGTCAGACAGAACTGGCCACAGGGCAGCTTCACCCCGGGGTTACTTGTCCACAGGGACACCTAGACTCAGCCTCCTCTAGCTGAAGGCAGCTACCTGGGGGATGTGATGTCCGCTTTAGGGTACAAAAGAAACCCCCATCTCAAATAAAATTTAAGGAGAACATCTCCTGAGTCTTAAAAAGACAACCCATCCGGATGAGGGAGGCCACAGCATGAGGTTCCAATGGCATCTGAGCATTCACAGTCGGGACCTTACATCAAAGGGCACGGGACAAAGGGGACTGTAGCTAATGCATGCTTAGTGGCAGATCATACATCACAGACACAGGTGGGGCCACAGAGCAGGAACAGCATGTCCACCATGGGGACACGTACATCGTTAAGACGGAAGGGCCTACAAGATTGGTCCAGGCCTTCAAACCAAAGTGGTCAGGGTGAGGCCAATAGGGCAGGACTCATGACTTTGCGTCCCTCGGTACCCTGTACTGGCCCCAGGACAGTGATCTCCATTAAGAATGCCCCCAGGCAAGCCCCTGAGAGAGACAGCCCCTCCCTGGCTGGCTGGAGAGGGGTGGAAGTAATTCACTTTGCAAGGCACTCTGCCCGAGGGCAAGATTATGGACATCCTTGGTTAATTATGGGAGAGAGTTCAATGGAGGACTAATCTGCAGGCAGACTCTGCACATGGACTGTCCCTGCCATCCAGTGCCTTCTGCAAACGGGGGTGCTCAGAATTTAAGCTCTAACACATCCCGCCCCCCCCCCCCCCACACGCACAACAGGTTCGGCAGTGGGCTGCTGACCAGAAGGTCAGTGTTCAAACCCACCCGCTGCTCCACAGGAGAAGACGAGGAGACGCATTGGATCTGTTCTCCCCTGTCCCCCAGGGCCACTGTGAGGCACAACGGGCTCAAGTCCAAGGCCAAGGAGGCTCCAATGGCCAGCATTTCAACAACAGGCGGGAGGGCAGCTATTGCTTCCGTGTGGATAAACCCTTCTCCAATAGTCGGGGGAACAAAGACCCTCCTGGAGGACATTTTCCCCCATTTGAGAATTCAACACTCATCTTATTTGTGCTCCCTCTGTCTCAGGCGCCCCTCGGCACCCACCCAGGGACTGTGGAATCCGCCTGAATCTCTGAGCACTCTGAGGACCAGGCACAGCAGGCAGGCGCCACAGGCGGTCACAATGAATAAAGGACCCCAGAGGCAGAGGGAGGAGGTGTCCACACCACAACACTGGCTGGCAGAAGTGAGAGGTCGGCACAGAAACATTCAAAGGGACGATACTGTGTAAAAGACTAACAGTGTTGTCATCGGTCGTCGCTAGTGTCGGAGAGTCGGCCCCAAAGACCCCATCCATGTTCCACTGACGGAGACACTGCCGGGGCCCCGAGCTATGCCCACACTTGCCATGCCTGAGCACACTGAGGCAGCCGCTGTGCCCATCCATCGGCTGAGGACGTTCCTCTGTGCACCAACATGATGTCCAAAGTCCGTGAGACAGAGTGTCGCACCCTGCCCTTATGAGGGGCATTCCGGCTGCCCGTCTTCCCAGACAGGCGTGTGCGTGCCCCCGGGCAGCCTGCGGCACTCAAGTTATTCCTTGGCAGCACACCCATTCCAGCGCATCGACCCCGCCCAGTCTTCCCGCTCTCTGCCCAGCTTTCACATGGGATGGAAAATAGCAAGACTTCTTAGGTCGGGTCAGGTGCCCTTGGGTCCTCAAGGTGACTTCCTTGCATCTGAACATTTTAAAAGAGGTTCAGGAAGCAGATTAGCCCGACGCCAACATGTCCTTTTGATTTCTCCCCCGCTGCTTCCATGGGCTTCCTTGTAGAGCCAAGTGCGGTGAAACCTGGACCACTTCCATCTTTTCTCCACTTCCTGAGACGTCCCCGGGTCCAGCTGGGAGGACTTTGGTTTTCGTGACACTGAGATGTCATCCAAACGGAAGGCTGTCACCACTGATCGGCATCAGAAACAGTGCTGGAGTCCTCTGGGCGCTTGTCCACCAAGGTGGCGTCGCAGGCATACCGCACGCTAATGAGTCTCCCCCTCTGTCCTGATGCCACGCTCTTCGTCCTGTGGCTGCTTGGGCAATGGCTCAGCAGCCAGACGGAGCTATGTGTGGTGACGGGAATACAACGTGATGTGCACCCTTCGGGATGTAAAATTCCCGGGAAGAAGAAGGTTGATGAGACGGACAGACCCAGTAGCTGCACCCACGGGCTCAGACGGAAAAATGCGGGGAAGATGACCCAGGCTCGGGAGGCACTTCCTTCGGTTGTACACGGGGGTCCCTGAGTTGGAAGCCACTCAACGGCACAGTAACTTGCATTCCTTGGTTCTGTTGGGCCGAATGCCTGTTCATCTTGGGTATGGCTTCCCCTTGACATGGTGCTCTGGAATCCCCAAATGTATGCATCATTTGTGGTCCACACAGCCAAAGGCCAAGGCCAAGTCAGTATGACACAGATGAAACACTGTCCTGGTATTTCTCTGCTTTCAGCGAAGATCCATAGGACATTGGCAATGATTGTCCCCCCCCACCCTCAGCCCAGGTCCATGATCTCTTCAGAAGTGGGCGGTTCCTCATCGATGCCTGGCTGCAGCCATCCTGTGATCCTCATCAGTCAAATCCCACTTGGTCACGGTCATGATGATCCGGTTTGGAAATTCCCACCTTATGTTAGAGCACACCTTTCTTTCTCCCACTGGGAATCGCCTCTCGGGTAGCGCCACGTCCCAACACTGACTGGTTCGATTCTGAACTGCATAATCACTAAAAAGCTTTGGCGTTGTTTCTGCCATTACGGTTGGATCACCTTTCTTTGGACTGGCTGGCCAGAAAGGAGTCTTCCGAATTTCTTGGCCTCGAGGAGTGGGTGCTTCAGCTTCACGCTTGTTTGTTGGCTGCAGCATTTCTGCAGGCATTCAGTGGTCCCTGGAGCCCTGTTTTCTGGCAAGGCCTGTGGAGCAGCGCGCACCTCTTCCTTCAATACCGTCAGCTCTTCATCACCCGACAGGGTGGACTGTCGCCAATTCTTCTTGATAAGACGACTCCCTGTCTCTTCTCGTGGCTCTGGGTGGTTCCGTCTTTTCTGGGGTTCACATGTCCTACATTCCATGCTCCACTCAGCAGCGGAGGTCACAGCTGCTTCTTTCTCCTGCCTGACTCGCCACATCACATCGGCAAATGACGGCCTGAAACCTCGTCATGCTATTCATGCCACGGAGCTCAACTCTGCTTTGAGGCGGGGCTCTTTCCCAGTCGCATTTCCAGTGCCCTCCAACCCGAGGGGCTTACTTCTGGCAGTGCCATCAGACACAGTCCTGTTGAGCTTGCACACGGCTTCACCAGCCCATTCATTCTCCTTTGATGCCGAGCGCTGGATCCTTCTTCCTCGTCTGTCTTGGTCTGGAAGCTCTGCAAAAACCTGTCCGCCCCGGGCGACTCGGCTGGCATTTGAAATTCCAGGGGCACAGCATGCTGTATCACAGCAACATGCCCGACAGAGAAGGTTGGGGCAAAGGATGCCTTTGTGCCAATCTGCACAGTCAGGCGATATTGGTGCTGCTTATCCGAGGAGCAAGCAAAAGGACACTGGTTCCAACGAGGGCGCGGAGTTGGAGTTCACAGGGCCTCACTCGAGCGATGGAAGGATACTTTGTAGATGAAAGCTCTCCAGAGGGCAGTTTGGAAAGAATGTATCCAACAGCGCCACCCACTTAGGACATAGTCTAAGGGAAGGAAAAGGCTCCCACACAGACTGGGGGTTCACACGCCTGATTTATGTCTGCTGTGGCTCGGTGCCGATGGGTCGGTTCCTCCTCAGAGCCACCCTCTGCACAGCAGGAGAGGACCGCCTGGTCCAGCCCCCTCCTGGCCATGGCTCTTATGCTTGAGCCCCTTGCAGTACCAATCCCACTCATGCGCGCAGGAATCTCCGGGCAGGGAGAGAGGTACTGGGAAAACATCACAACTCACCCAGCAGTGAGCCAAGCACAATAAAGAAGGAAAACAAAACAAAACAACAGGGTGCCTCCACTGCACCCAGAGCTCCTAAACAAACCGCAGACTGCAGTGGGAGTCGAGGACAGCATGAAGCAGCACGCCATGTCCTTCCTCAAAGAGCTGGACAGCCAACGAAAACGTGAACCCACAGTTTGAGCCTTTGGGTGAGATGGACGGGTAAGCGCTCAGCTCCTAATCAAAACGCACAGAAGAAAGGCCTGGAGACCCTGCTCCTGAAGGGTCTCAGCCCGGAAAACCCTACGGACCAGCTGGACTCTGTACCCACAGGGCTGCCAGGGGCCAGAAGTCACCAGCTACATGTTTAGCTAACAGACCGTCACTTCAAAATAAGATCACTTTACTGAAATTATAAGGAGCCCTGGTGGCGAAAGTGGTTACACATTGGGCTACTCACTGTAAAGCCAGCTGTTCGAAACCACCCGCTGCTCCTGGGAGAAAGAGGAGGCTCTCTCCTGCTGGAAAGAGTCACACAGCCTCGGGAACTTACCAGAGCAGTTCTGCCCTGTCCTGTAGAGTCGGAATCGACTTGATGGCAGTGAGGGTTTTTTGTGTGTTTTTTTAAAACACTGAAATTAGATTTACCATGCTGGAATGTTTTTTTCTGAAAGCGTGCTTCTTTGGACAAGGATTATAAATGCAGGAAACTCGTTTAGAAAAGAGTGATTGAGATTATATAGACCAGCGTTTCCCAAAGTGGGCAGTATCACCCATCGAACGACAGGGGTGGTGGGGTGGGCAGCAAAAACAGATGCCTATACTTTATCCTGGATTATGAGCTATAGGACATACGTTTTTATTGCGGGGTTGGGGGAGGGGAGCTGGGGCAGCGCTGAGTTAGAAAGGGGGCAGTCAGCCCGGTTAAGTGTGGGGACCTAGGGTATGGATGCCAGGACCCAGGGCACTGATCTCAAAGAGGCAGATTAATGTGCAGATAGACCCTCAGATAAAAGGCAATGTGCACAGGACCTGAATGGTGGGACCCCCTCCCCATCCTCTCCCCCCACCCCCCATGACTGAACCACAGGTCCTGAGGCTGAGGCGACATCCTGCTGGGCATGCTACCTGATGCAGTGTGTGATCGTTAGGCTTATTGTGCCAAGCTGGCCAGTAGGAACATGTGGGATTCCTTAGGTCTCAGTTTGATTGGAGGGCAGAGAGATCAGGGCCTTCTTGGCTAAGCTCTTGAGCTACTGAGTGTTGGTGACCCATCCTGCTGCTTGCTGCCTGTGGCCAGACTCTGCTTGCCTTGCCCCAGGGAGGACTCAATTGTCAGCTTCCTTGACCTTGAACCTGGCAGCCCACATGAGCTGAAGGACTTCTAGTATATTAACTGTTCCACAGAAGTGAGTTGAACGGAACCCTCTGTACTGCTGTGTGGACTAATTAGCTATTATATTTCTTCTTACTGTATAAACACACACACACACACACACACACACAACCATGTGTTCTGGTTTCGTTTCTCTAGAGACCCCGACCTAACACACCGTGGTAACGGCGAGTCGTGACCACGAGGACAAAGACGTGGCAGTCTACTCCTGTGACAGTTTACAGCCTTGCAAACTGGGACTGGCACTCATCTCAAAACAACTCACTGCCACCAACTCGATTCTGACTCCCAGTGATCCTACAGGACACAGTAGAACTGCCCCCGTGGGTTTCCGAGACTGTAACTCTTTATGGGAGCAGGAAGCCTCTTCTTTCTCCGTTGGAGCAGTTGGTGGAGTCGAACTGCAGACTCTGCCAACAAGTGACTGCAATGTCACTAGGGCTCTTGCTCAGGTTGATTAAAGACACACACACACACACACACACACACATCCCTGTGTATACGCAGAGAAGAAACAATGAGAGGAAAACACAGTGACACTTCACAACTCCAGCCCACACATGTTGGAGCTACGATCTGATTTCGGGAATCACAGGGTTTTGTCAATAAGTAGGAACCCTGAAAGTAACAGTGGGAAGTCTTGATAATATGGACATAAGGTTGTAGCCTCTGTGTGTCAATGCACCAGACACTTAAAAATTAATACTTACAAAATTCATGATCAATGCTGACGTCCTATGCCGCCGGGGGCTGGGGGGTGGGCTCAGGGGCTGGCCCAGTTTACTGGACGTCTGTGTCCAGAAGTCCCCCAGAATCAACCCAGGACTTGAACCAGGTTCGTCCAGGTACCCACCTGGCTCAAGTATAACCCCTTCTCCCCATCAAGAATCAACCCTGGGAATGTCTGGTCACCTGGTGAGGGCCATGTAGCGCTGAGCATGAGGAGCCTCCGGCTCCATGAACACTCCACAGCCTGTGCCCAGCCACCATGCTCAGGCCAGCACTGCCAGGCACTGGGAACCAGGCCCCTGGGCTGCATGGCCCAGCACTCACCTGAGTTGGGCGAGATGTGCAGGCTGCTGACGTCCTTGGCCAGGCCATTGGTCTTTGGGCTAGAGATGGGCGTGCAGGCTGAGGTGGCTCGAGGGGGCCGCTTCCCGGGGACCTTCACGGTGGTCCTCAGCAGGTCAACCTCCTTCCCGTGGGCGTTCTGCATGTAATCCTGTAGGAAATGAGGACACTGGAGTGAGCAAGGAGGAAGACTTCGGTCCCTTGGCTGTCCCGTGAGGGACGCACCAGGCTTAGCCTGCCCTGAAGCCCCGAAAGGGGCCCTGGTGGTCAGAGGGCTGAGTATGGGGAAAGTAGTTCAAACCCACCAGCCCCTCCAAGGGAGGAAGATGAGGCTACCGGCTTCCATCAAGGTTGACAGCTGAGGGAACCCGCCACAGAACTGCTATGAGTTGGGAGGGACTTGGTGGCAGTGGGTGGGGCTTGGTCTCTTGAGTGGCATCAGGCTGCCTGGGCCAGACAACAAGTTCAGTAAAATCCCAGGAGGCAAAACATGCCTGTGTGAGACCCTCTCTCCTCTCTGTCTGGGACGAGGAGCCCGAGGGGTGCCGGTGGCGGATGCCCTCGGTTGGCAGCCTGTATTCTCCCAGGCACCTCAGAAGAACCAGCAATGGCTACTGGGAATCCAGCCAGAAAACCCCAAGGAGCACAGCTATTCCTGGCACAGGCTGAGGGCCGCAGGGTGATCGTGAATGAGAGACATGAACCTGGAGGGACTGGACCAGGTGCGGCCAGAGCGTGGTGAGTACAAGGAGCCTTCAGCAACTGATGTGAAGGCTGCGTGAGCAGCAAGGGCAGGAGAGGGGATCAGTTCAGTCGTTTCAAAGTGAAGGCAAATCTCTCTCTCTTTTTCTCACCTTAAAACAAAACATAGGCTCTTACTAGACTCGTGGAGAACCCTGGTGGTGCAGTGGTTGTGAGTGGGTCTGTGATCGGGCACGTCAGCCGTTCGAAACCACCAGGTGCTCCCAGGAGGGACAGGGCTCTCTACCCCTGCAAACAGTGAGTCTCCGAAGCTCATGGGCAGGTCTGCCTTGTCCTTACAGGTCCGCGCTGAGTGGGCATGGACTCACTGCACTAATTACTTTGGTTCACTAGACCTGTGGGAGCCCTGGGGGCACAGTGGTTTACACACTAAGTGGCTCATTGCAAGGTCAGCAGTTTGAAACCAGCAGCTGCTACAGGAGAAAGACAAGGGTTTCTGTTCCTTTAAATCACTGGTTCTCAACCTTCCTGATGCCGTGGCTCTTTCATACAGTTCCTCATGTAGTGGGGACCCTCAACCATAAAATGAGTTTCATTGATACTTCATAACTGTCCTTTTGCTACTGCTATGAATAGGGTGACCCCTGTGAAAGGGTCGTTTGACCCCTCCCCAAAAGGGGTCACGACCCACAAGTTGAGACCTGTTGCTTTAAATAGTCACAGTTTCAGCAAATCACAGGGGCAGTTAGTTCTACCCTCTCCTCTAGAGTCGCTGTGGGTTAAAATATAAAAAACATATATCATATATATATATACATATAATGACTATAGTATATTCATTATGGAAAAAGGTAAATATAAAAACAAGAAAACCCTGTGAGGAAGCTGACCCCATAGTGCTGAGAAAGTGGGTACTGTCTGTGGGCCGGATGCTCATGGCCCACAGGAAAGGGAGGTCATGACAGATGCTGCCCGGTAGGAACTGAGGAAGCACTTGATGAAACACCAGAAGCCACCTGAAGGGTGACCAGTGCAGCACTGAGAAGCCATAGTGCCCACAGGTGAGTGTGTGGGGCCGGTGTTCCCGGAGAAAGCGTACTGCTAGAAACTGGAGAGGTGGGGGCACTGATCTGAGCCTATGCCTTCCAGGCCAGTGTCCACAGTTAACAGTAGGGAGCTAGAGGGCGGTCAAAAGAGCCCCGTGGTGCAGTGGTTCCACGTTGGGCTGTGAACCTCAAGTTCAGCAGTTCAAAACCACCAGCTGCTCCTGGGAAGAAACAAGAAGCGTTCTACTCTGGTCATGAGTTACAGTCTCAGAAACCCACAGGTTTGCAGTGAGTCGGCATTGACTCCACAGTAGCAAGTTTGGCTTTTTGGTTTGAGAGGGAGGTCAGGAGTCCTGGTGGCGAGGTGCGCTATGCATGGAGAGCTCCTGACCACAAGGCTGGTGGTTTGAAGCCACCACGTGCTCTGAGGGAGAAAAGACCTACCTTGTAAAGACGAAGCCCCCAAACCAAACTGTGACCATGGAGTTCTTCTGACTCAAGTGGACCCTACAGAGATCTGCCTCCCGGGGTTTCCAAGCTGGACCGTCCTTCTGGAAGCACACAGCCACATCTTTCTCCCAGGAAGTGGCTGGTGGGTTCCACACACCCCCTCTCAAAGGTTACAGGCCCCTTCCGTGAACGCTGCAGCCCTGGGCATTCTAGGTGGCACTTGCCCTGACGAAAGGATGGTGGTACAGGAATGGGGATCGACCAGGGGGCCCCAGGATGTAAAAGGATTTCAGTCTCAAAAGGAGGGGGCGGGGGGAAGCATGCTGCTGTCAGGTGCCGTGGAGTCCTGTGTTGGGACCCTCAGAATGCAGTGGCCCCAGTGTGCCCAGGCAGGACCACGGATGAGAACAGCGCATCAGAGGGTGGGGTGGAGTGTGTTTGGAGGGTGGTCTCTGGTTAGCGCGGAGCTAATGGTCAAGTTCGCTGCTGCCATTATGTCTTCAATGATGGCTGTTGTCCAGTGTCTGTAATGTACTCCCATGGAGACCCGCCCCAAAGATGCCAACCTGGCTCTCCAATCAGAATGGATGCTTGTAAATCAGGGCTCCCTGCTGGCAGCCGAGCCTCCTCGCAGAAATACCAACTTGCTGTAACTTTCTTCTTTAATGCCCGGGTCTTAACAAATTAAAATACAATAACAGGAGTGTAATTGAGCATTTATTGCTTATGAGCTCTGAAATGAGGCTAATCAGAGAGTGACGAGGCTCAGCGAGGGCCCTGTTAATAGGCACGTTCCCCAGACAAGAACCGTGATATTTTATTTAAAATTATGATCGGAGTGTACGGGGTGGCCTGCTCTTAGGGTCTGGCTGTGACAAACCAGTACATTTATCCTTGGCTCAGCATGGGCCGCGGTGGGCACATGTGTATGCATGCGTGCACGCCCCTGTTGTTTTGCTAGGGTTTGAGGCAGAAACTTTGGCCCCAGTTCTCAGAGCTGAATCTAGGTGCGACCATAGGATTCCGATGTCAAGCCAGGGAAGGGAGGATTCCTATCAACAACAAACCAGGACGCTTACAAGGTGCATCCCGGGCCAGGAGAAGTCTCTGCTGGTGGCCTGCCGGAAGCTTCCAGTCGCTCCCAGGAGAAGCGCTCTTTAAAAGCACTCTTGCTTTCAACAGGCCCCCCGCTAGATGTTATGATGCTGGAGGAATTAAAGCAACAAGCGCAGAACAACGCCCACCGCTGGCTGAGTGGGACAAGCAGCTTGAAGCATCTGTCTGGGGCCCTGGCCACGGGCTTGAAGGCGGAGAGCGGGATTTTGATATGCAAATGTTACGGAGACCAGCTTTGCTGCCAGAAATGCTGATCTAAGATAAAAGGGAAAGAAAGGGGGTGGTGGTGGTGGTGAGGGGGGAAAAATAGACCCTTTAACAAGGCATGAGGGTAATTCGATGCCAAGTACTTTTAAACAGCACTTAACAAGTCCCCGGGGCCCACTCAAGAACCTGGCCCCCCCAGAGGTGTGGGCTATGAGCCCTCAACAGCTTGAAAAAGTAGTAATTGCGGCCGATTTGCATTTCTCCCGCACTTGTCCAGGCTCCAATGGCTCTTCCAAGAGCAGCCGTGTGAGCGCGGGGACCGTTGGCGGCGGTGGCAGGCTGTCCCCGACCACCCCGAGCTGGCACCTTTGCCTGTCCCTTGTTTTTACATTTCGCTCCTAATTATGTTGCATCTATTGCCGTACACTTAATTAGCTGCATTAATGTGATTTCTTTTCACATAGTCAAGCAATTAAGAGCTATGATTGAGTTTCATTCAATTAGCCTCAACAAACATGCTAATTGATGTCCCAGATGCAAATGAGGAGCAAAGAGAGGAACCTGCTAGGGATTGGAGCTGAGTGAGAGACCCTGGGCTTTCAGCTTGCTGACAGCAGCACCTCGGAACAGAATGGGGTGCTGGCCTTCTGCTGTGGGTGGGGTGGGGGACGGCTGGAGGAGGAGGAGGAGGATGATGATGATGATCAGGAGGAAGAGGAGGAGGAGGAGGGAGAGCCAAACCCTGGCATACCTGATCCGAGAACGAACTGATTCCTGGTTCAGGTGCAATGCTATCCTAAAATCACACAGTCACATGCTCACTTCCAAGACTCCTCCAGGAAACCGTTGGCTCCAACCTCCTGATCAAAAAATGGCAGCCAGCTGCCCACCCCCAGCCTCAACCAGGGCTATGCCACCTCTAGGGCCGAGAAGAGTCCCCCCCCACCCCACGCCCTGAGTCTCCGGGTCTGCTATCTTTACGGAAGCAGATGGGCTCATCCTTTCCCAGCTCAGCAGCGGGTTGGTTTGAACTGCCTTTTGGTGCGCAGTCTATGGTTAGCCTCTCATGTGCCACCAGGGCTCCTGGACTTGCGTCCATGGTACACACGAGTGTGCCCACCTGGGCACAAACGGAGAGGTGTGCCCCTTTTGTCTTGTCCATCTCTCCTGTGGGCCGTGGATGGACTCCATCTCTGTCAGCTCCTGGGTCTCAGGCGCCCGAGGAGAAGCCAAGAAGATGGCAAAGCAATGGAATTCCCTCCAAAATTCTTCTTGGTGAATCCATTCTCTCTGGACCCCTCTGGCGGCTTCCTCGGGGGTCTGGCCAGGGAGGGTCTGCTGGTGTGCTCACACGGCCCACGTAGCAGTTAACAGGGTCTGAGCACTCCGTGGTGATGCATATACCTGGCGGGCTTCTCCGGGTCAGCCCATCCCCAACCCACGTGGAGGGCGAAACGTCGAAAACTGGACCCTCCTCTAGTCCTCCTCTGAAGTACAGCTTTTCTCTGCATCTACGGGGTTAAGCGAGGGCGTGGGGCAGCCCTCAGTCTGGCTTGCACCGCAACACGTAGAAGACAGAGACCCTCGCAACTGGGCCAGTGCCCTGCAGCACCGCACAGGAGATGTGATGGAAGCCGTCACGGAAGCTGTCACGGATTTCAAGTTACTGGGACCCATAGTCAACACTCGTGGGACCTCTTACTGCCTTCAAGTTGATTGCAACTCAGCAGCCCTGCAGGATGGGGGAGCACTGGCCCTGTGGGTGTCAGGGGCCGTAACTTTCAGGGAGTAGAGAGCTTCATCTTTCTCGCTTGGAGCAGGAGTGAGCAGCCCAGCAAGGAACCCAGTCAGTGCACCTGTGTCCTCACAGAAGCAGCAGCTAAGACAGCAAAGGATGGGCTGCCCCGGGCAGATCTGCTGCGCATAGTACATGGGTTAAAGGGCAAAGAGACCACTTTGAGGACTAGGGTTTTTAATCAGGAGCATTTTTCATCACCTCCTGTGCAGGTGAAAGTTGGACACTGAATAAGCAAGACTGAAGGGGACTCGATCATTGGGACTGGGATGTTGGAGAAAAAGATGCCAGAACAAACATATCTCTCTTGGAAGACGTGCAACCGGAGGGCTCATCTCAC
Organism: Tenrec ecaudatus; assembly: GCF_050624435.1. Classification (NCBI taxonomy): domain Eukaryota; kingdom Metazoa; phylum Chordata; class Mammalia; order Afrosoricida; family Tenrecidae; genus Tenrec; species Tenrec ecaudatus. The sequence continues at coordinate 4,518,643 of NC_134542.1, forward strand.
ATACTTAGGACACGCTGTCAGGAGGGACCGGTCCCAGGAGAAGGACACTGTGCTGGGTAAAGTAGAGGGGCAGCAACAAAGAGGAAAGACCCTCATGGAGATGGACCGACACGGTGGCTGCAACCATAGGCTCAAACGTAAGAACACAGGTGAGGACGGAGCAGGGCGGGGCGGCCACGGGGCTGCTAGGAGTCGGGACTGACTCGATGGCGCCGAGCAGCAGTCCAGCGGGGCATCCAGAAACGGCCAACGGCTCTGCGAGAAGGATTCTGCATGCACGGAGCAGACGGCATGCTGGAAGTGGACCCACACAAAGATGCCGGAGATGCCTTTCGGGCCCCCACGTTCTTGTGAAGGAAAGAAAGACTCACCCTTCTAGGGTGCACTAACTAGCTTTTGGGGGTGCACTAGCCTTTAGGGGTGCCTAGCAGAGTATCACTGTTTGTTTGTTTTTTTTTAAAAAGCCTCACTTGCGTGGCCCAAAAATACAAGTCATGAAGAGGAGTCATGGCTGCCTGCCAAATCTCTCTGGAGTATCAACATCAAAGGAGACGGCGGTGAGCACGAATGAAGACGGCTGGCTGTCTTGCTGTGACAGATGGGGCCCAGGTTCGGGGCCCAAGTTCACGAACAAGCGATCGTGGTCTCACACGCAGCTACTGGTACAGAGAACGCAGCGACACATGGAAATCCGGTGACAAACTGCCTAAAACTATGGACCGTCACCCGCGCCATTTCCCCTGCCTCGCACACTGCAGTGGCCTGGGAGGGGACACTGACAGAGACACAGGGCCCAGCAGGTCCCTGTGGCTCCCTCGGCTGCCAACATGGTGTTCAGCGCTGCCTTTCCAGGGCTGCTGCCGGGAAGACACAGCAAGATGGGGCATTGATGGGGAAAGTGCCAGCAAACCCGGTCTGCACGTGGCACGTGCCCAAGTCTGGCTCAGCGTGTAACCAACACCCGCCTGCCAGCTTGCCATACTTGGTGGCGAGCAGGCTACCTTGAGGCTGGAAGCCACACCACTGGTGCTAGAAAAGAGCAGCAGGGTCACTGGGGTGGGGGTGGGGGCAGGTTTGGCTGAGCTTCTGGACTCAGACTAAGAAAAAAGGGGCGGCTCTCTGCCTGACAACAGGTGAACGAAGCAAGCCCCACGGATCCGGAAGAACACAGCCTGAGAGAAGGGGCATGAGATGGGGGGTGGGGGTGGTTGGACAGTGAAACCCCGGTTTGGAAGGTGCTCAAAAAACCACGGGAGCGACTTGAGTGGCATAGCGGGTTAAGGTAGCTTAAGCACTGTACTGCTGTCAGGACAGCAGTCCAAACCCACCGCCGCTCCTGGGAGAAAAGAGGAGGCTGTCTGCTCCTGAGAAGACTGACAGCCTTGTAAACCCTGTGGGGCAGCTCCACCCCCATCCTGCAGGGCCCTCCGAGTCGGAATCTAGTCCACGGTTGCGGGTGTTAGGTTGCAGCACATGATGGATGCCAGTGCGCGCCAGTGCCTGCAAGCCCACTGATGGGCAGCTAGGAAAACAGCTGTGTGGCACACGGGGCAGACAGACGGGGGACAGATGCACTCTGGGGATGTAAGTGGCAGTGCGCTTCCCACTCAGCAACGGCCTAGTTTGGTCGCCGCTGCACTGCCCAGGCCACTGTGGGCTAACGTCCGACGGGAGCCCCGGGGGACAGGTTATTGCCACATCGATCAAACGGCACTGTGAGTGATGAGGACACCTGGCAGGCAGCCCCCTGCTTCGCGTCTCTCTTGATGGACCTCCGATCCTGCGGGCGACGCTGTAAGGAAGACGGCCCTCCTGTCTGAACGGACGAAGACACCTGCTGCAGCCCACATGTGCCGCCCAGCCTGGGGGACAGGGTGTCCTCTGAACACTCCCCAAGAGGGCCCACAGCAGGGTGCCCGTGTTAATCCTTTGCTCCCCAGCATGTGCTTTTGCTCCAGCCACAAGCAGATTGCCAGGGCTTTGTTCCCAGGCCCCTCTGTCCCTCGACTTGAACCTCTAGCCTTTCTTTCGGTCAGCAGGCAAAGTGCTTACCTGGGTGCCAGCTCAGGGACTATATAAAAATCAAAAACCCAAGCTCACTGCCATCGACTTGATTCCAACTCACAGTGACCCTACAGGACAGGGCACAACAGAGCTGCCCAAGCGAGTTTCCAAAACTGTAACTCTTAACAGGAGTAGAAAGCCTTGTCTTTCTCCCAAGGAGCAGCTGGTGGGTTCGAACTGCTGGCCTTACAGTTGGCACCCCAACGTGTAAACACTATGCCACTAGGCCTCCTTGATCCCAGGATGTGGATCCTGCATCTGTTTCACTGTCACATGGGGTCTGCTGACCCCAGGAGCCATCGGGGGACTGTGACCCTGGGATATATTCAGTGTGGCATCCACCAGCCTGGGGTCCTCCTGCTTCACTCCCCTGCTTCCTGTTCATCGGCCCCTGCAGCTACAGAGGTCAGGAGAAGCCTCTAGCTGACATCCGACCCACAGACTGGAGCTGGACTGGCCTTACCCACTTGTACGACAGTGTGAGCCCTTTCTTGGTGTCTCTTTCTAGACAGACAGACAGACAGACAGACAGACACACACACACACACACACACACACACACACACACACACGTACATTACTGGTTTAGCTGCTCCAGAGATCCTAGCCTGTTACATTGGGTGGTTTTATGTTTTGGCCTCAATTCCTTGGCTATCAAATAACCAACCAGACTCCCTGCCACGGAGGGGATGCCAACTCACATCAGGGCGGAACTGACACGATGAGTTTCTGAGACTGTAACTCTTTATGGAAGTAGGAAGCCTCAGAGCGAGCTGCTAGTTTCGAACTGCTGACCTTGTGGTTAGCAGCATGTAACCTACTCCTTTCATAATGAAAATGTCACTTAAAATTACTGGGCCAGAGGTCAGAGCTCAGACACCATGACCGACACAGGGTGTCTACTAGCTTGGAGAACTGTCAGGGTCTCTGAAGGCTTTCTACTTGACGAGGAAGGAGCCCTCGTTGGTTAAAGTCACTCGGCTTGCTTGGCCAAAAATCAGCGGTTCGAATCCAAGAGCCGTTCCCTTGCTGATGAGGCCGACTGCCTCCGTGTAGATAGCAGCCTTGGGAACCCCAGCGAGGCACCCCTGCTCTGTCCCGTTGATTGTGAGGCAGATGTGACTCACGGCCAAGAGGTGGGCTCTTCTCCCCTATTTCCTGTGGTGACGTTGAGAGAATAAACAGCACCATGTGCCCTTGGAGCAACCCCCACCCCACACCCCCCACAGCCAGGCCTTTCCTCCATGACTGCAGGCAAGACAGGGTAACACCTGACCATCACGGAGGTTTAGGACTGCACCGGCGTTGAGCGGGCGCACGAGTCCCTGAGTATGCAATTACGGACCCTTGGTGCATTTACGGACGTTACTCTGCCCTCCTGAGCCCAACACCCACCAGTCACCTGCAAACCAGGTCACTCACTCCTGACTCCCCACTCCCCATTAACTGTGCTCTGTCTGGGAGAGAGGGCAGGGGGCTGTTCACAGCTCCTTCCTCTGGTTGTGGTGGGGGGCAGTGGTGTTTAGTCACTCCTGGGACCCCAGGTACACCCTGGATTGCTCACAGTAGTTCGAAGCCACACAGTACTCTGTGGGAGCCAGACCTGGTGGTCATCTGCGCCCATCAATATCCCAGCCCTGAAAACCCTCTCCACCCCCTCCCTCCCTGGGGTGGTGTCCCAGGAGTTGTGACTGACTAGCACCCACAAAATCAGAGGTGCTGACCACCATGTTCCAGGGCCTGTCGCTAAATAGCATACCAGCCCCCACCCCAAGCTGGTTCTCACGTGTCCTCCGATGGTGTGGAAACACTGGGTCCCCGTGTGTGTCTCTATGTGTCTGTGTGTGAGTGTGTCTCTGTGTGTGTGTCTGTGTGTGAGTGTCTGTGTGTGTGGGCGTGTTTCTGGAGGTGAAGGTGGCGAGCTCATCTGAAGGAACCACCCACAAGCTAAACCACAGGCAAAGTGATTTTTCAGTTTGCTGCTCAGGGCCCCACATCAGCCTCTGCCTGTGACGACACTGGCTACCTTCCCTCCCACCTCCTTTTTCTTTGGGGAGGGGGGTGCCTGCACAGGGTCGTCAGACATTTTTATTGCAAACCGCCGTCTGGAAAAGATGCAAAACCAAATTGCTAAGATGCAAAACGGGGGGAGGGATGGTGGCGAGGGGGGTGCAAGGGGCAGGGTGGGGGAGGGGAGCAAACATCCCCCCTTCCCTTTGCTTATTGAGTTCAAAGGCAGAACTGGCGGGCGCCCTGCAGCAAGTGTGCAGCTACACTAATTTTAAAGCCATAAAACGGTACCCAGTGCCCCGCGGGGCAGTCGCCGTCGCAGCCACCAGAGTGGCACCTAAATAAGACACGGTTCATTTGCCGCCCAGCTTAGCCTAATGTCATCGGCAGCGGCGGCAGTGGCGGCTGCAGGCCTCGTCCAGGCAGGAAAACAGCCGCGTGGTGCTCCCAGCCACCCAGGGGCCGCCGCTAGATGGCTGTTGATTAGAAAGATTTTTCAGTTTTGACAAGCGCTTAATGAACATAAATCGCACCTTGATTGGCTGCCACTTGGGGCCGTGAGGCACACCTGGGAAGCCGCCCTCCTCGGCCTCTGCCGCCCGCGCGCCCGGCCCCTCGCGCCAAGCGGGCAATCGGGCTATGAGCCGTGCAGGGGAGTATTTATAAAACAGCATAATGACATGCAATTTCTCCGAGGATGGCGGAGAATGTTTCCTGGGGACCCCCCACCTCCGCACTCTCCCACAGAGCATCCACTGCCGCTTCTGGGGGCCGCTGGGGGAAGGGGAAGGAAGGGAGGGAGAGAGAGAGAGATGGGGCGGGATGGATTTAGTCTTCTTCAAGAATCTCCAGGCACGACTGCTATTGTGGTTCGGTGCTGACTCATAGCAATCCTGCAGGCAACCCAACAAAACACTGCCCGGTCGGTCCTGTGCCAGTCCCCAGCCGTTCTCATGTCCGGGACCTCGCTGCAGCCAGTGTCCATCCAACTTGTGCAGGGCCCTCCACACATTTGCTGCCCCTCCACTAGATCAACCAGGATGTCCCTTCTCCAGGGACTGCCCTCTCCTGACAACACATCCGAAGCACGTGGGATTGTCTCGCCGTCCCTGCCTCCAGCGAGCACTCTGGCCGCACCTCTTCCAGGACAGGTTTGTAGGTTCTTTTGGCAGCCTGTCCAAGGTACTTTCTACATTTTTCTCAAAAAAACCCACGGTGAAAGGTAACAAAGCAATTCCACCCCCTGCCAGGCATACGAGATGACCAAGGACCATCTGAAACGCCATGCTGTGTGTGCTGATAGACGATGCCCACAGACCCGATGGACGCTTGACAATTCAAACCCACAGGCTACACACGCAAGCGAGCATGGAGACGGAGGCTCCTGGTTCCCGGTGGCGGTTCTGTATGTGTGGTCCACTGTAAACAGCTCTGGCCCCAAGGGGCCACCATCAGCATCGGGACTAATTGTGCATTCAAACATTCATTCATTCAACAAGGCAATGTCCCTTCCAGCGGGATAACCAGCCTGCTGAATAGCCACCGTCTCTGGGGAGAAGCCGTCGGGGAAACAGCCTGAGAGACCACAAGCACAGACCCTCGAATGGGCCCTGCATCCTCCAGGAGACACCCACACATGAGTGATGCTTAAGAAGGAACCGGAAGGAGTGGTGCTTAGCACACGCCGGGGGCAATTCTACTCTGTCCACTTGCTGTTGGCACAATGGCACGTCCATGCTCATCTCCCTCCTTCTCCTGAGGGCCTTCCCCTCCACCTTGCCAAGCATGATGTCCTTCCCCAGGGACTGAGCCCACCCCACACTCCAAAGCGCGTGAGACAAAGTCTCGCCAGCTCTGCTTCCACAGAGCAATCCGGCTGGCCCTTTTCCAAGACAGGGTTCTTCGAGGCATTTATGGTACTTTCAATATTCCTCCCCAGCTCCATCCCTCAAGGCCCCAGTGCCCCGCTGACTTCCTCATTCCGAGGCCAGCTTTCACAGGTGCATGGGATGATGGACGTAGCATGGTGAAGGCCAGGCGCACCTCAGGTCTCACAGGGACTACGCTGCCCGTCAGCATGTTAACAAGGTCTGTGCATCGCTGATGTGCGACACATCCTGATTTCCTGTCTGCCTCTGCTCTGGTGAGTGCCAACTTCGGGTTACAGCAACACGGGCGACTCGACAGTTTCAGCCTTGTCTTTGGTTAGCCTGGCATTGTCCATCGGTCCAGTTGTGAAGATTTGGATTTTCCTTACACTCTGGCCAAGTAAGCAGCCCGCTGCCACTGAGTCCACGCTGACTCACAGTGACCCTAGAGGACAGGGTAGAGCTGCCCCCGCGAGTTTATGAAACAGTAGGTCTTTACAGGAGTAGAAAGCCTCTTCTTTCTCCCTCGGAGAGGCTGGTGGAGTCGAACTGCTGACCTTGCAGTTAACAGCCCTGCTTCTTCTACTGGGGCTCTTTGTTCTATCTCGCAACATTTATTAACAGAGAGATGTGCAGAGAGGGGGGCGGGAAAGAACATTCCCACGAGACTGTCTCTTCCAGAAGCAACATCCAGAGACCACCAGTGGGAGGACGAGGGGGACCACCTGGATGTGGGGAAGGTGAGGCGGGAGAGTCTCTGGAAGAGCAGAAGCAGGGCCTGGTGGGTCATGGGGGAGGGCGTGACCTTCATCCTCTGGAGAGGGGAACCCTCTCCACCACTGAGGGGTGTTTACTAAACCAACCCAAACCAACCTCCCTGCCGCTGAGTCAATACTGACTCAGAGCGCCCCTCTAGGGCAGGGCAGGACTGCCCCTGTGAGTTCTCCAGACCATGAGTCATGATGGGCATCGAGAGAACTACGTCTTGCTTCCCTTAAGGTCTGCAGCCCGGCGAGTAACCACTACACCACCAGGGAGTAGCCAGTGGGAGGGAAGAGAAGCTTGGTGATTACGGAGGGACCCTGTGGTGGGGTGCGCTAAGCACAGGGCTCCTGACTGCAAGGTTAGAGGTTCAACCCCATCAGCTGCACCGAGGGAGAAAGGTGGGGCTGTCTGTTCCCACAAAGATGGGCAGTTGTAGAATTCCTGAAGAGCTTGTCTCCCCTGCCCTCCGGCACCACGATGGGTGGGAATTGACAGATGGGTCGTGGCGGGTGGGTCTGGCAATTGTCAAAGTGATGAACGAGGCCGAGCCTGGCAGAATGGAGGCTATGAGTTCGGGTGCTGGCCAAGAGTAGGGACCATCCTAAGACAGCAGGGGAATGAGCAAATCTGCCTGGGAAGACAGACATCAGGGCCACTCCTTAGAAGCAGAGAGGGATGGACACGGTGGCTGCAATGCTGGACTGTCCCGCTGTGCCCGGGGTCGCTGGGACCCACAACCAACACGATGCCACCTAACGTGTTCTCAGGGATTCAGGGGCTTGTTGTGAACCCCTTGGCCAAAAGGCCGGTGGTTCGAGCACACCCCAGGTCCATGGGACAAAAACGCGGGGCCATCTGCTTCTGTGTGGGGGACAGCCCGGGAAGCCTCCCAGGGCAGCTCGTCTCCATGCTGCCAGGTCGCCGTGAGCTGGAATCCAACCGATGCCAGTGGGCGTTTGCTTCCCACTCAGTGTCTGTCGGTGAGGAGCCACGGGGCAGAGCAGTTATTCGTTGGGCTGAGAGCCGCATGGTAGGCAGTTCAAAAGCACCAGCAGCAGACCCGGCTTTCTACTCCCGTCCACAGTGACAGGGGGTTGCGAGGACTCGGCACTGACTCAATGGCTGGGAGTTCTGGAGACCACTGGTCGGCGGGTCTTACTCTGGTGGCTTGTGTGTCACCGTGATGCTGAATCACGCTACGCACCTGGTATTCCCAACACTGGCAGGTCACCCACGGTGGGCAGGTTTCCTCCGAGCTTCCAGACTAAGGTCTGGTGGTTTCTTCTGACAAACCAATGAAAACTGCATGGATCCCAAGGCAAGAGGACGCAGTGTGAAGCAGTGCAGGACAGGGCAGCAAGCCTTTCCGGTGGGCCCCGAGTCAGAGCTGACAGAACAGCCTCTCACACCAGCAGCAAACGTGGCTTTCTACTCCTGTCACCTTCCTGTTACATGGAGGGGTACCTGTTCTGTCCTCAGCTGCCCCCAGTCCTTCCTGGGGAAGAGACGGAGCACAGAGCACTGTTTGAAGGGGACACCATCGAGGCCTCACACTGACCATGCTCCCATCAGGGGCAAGCAGCGTGGTCAGGTGACACCATGGCATCTGCAGACACGAGGGCTCGGTCCTCCCTCCCAACCTGTCCTGAGCAGGCCCGCCACACCGCCAAGGGCTCGTCACTTTAGCCCCAGAATAGCAGATGCAGCTGGGCTCCTGTGTGTCTCCCCAGAACCCTGAGCTGTGGACGGACACTCTGCTATGGACATTCTGACCATGAGTCCCGTGTCCAGCAAGGGGTGACCAGACCCTCGACGTTAAAAGACACTCAGCTTCAGCAGGTCTTAGGCAGGGAGGAACACACACACACACACACACACACGTGTGCGAGTGCACACACCCCCCCCCCACACACATGTACCCATGTGTCTCATGATGGTGCGCCAACCGTGTAGCCCGCACGTGCATGCAGGGGTACACACAGATGGTGGCCCACCCAGAGGGGATGCCCCCGCTGTGAGGAGGGCTGTTCTGAAGGAGTCCCCTCCCTTGTAGAGAAGTTGGCACCCACAACCACATTCACTGTATGTTTCCCACAACCAGAACAAGGGGGGCACCTGCACAGCATCGCTCTGCTTGTCGAAATCCGCCCCAGAGACCCATTTTATTATGGTGCACCTGAGTACTCAAAGGAGCCTTCGTAGCACAGGCTATGCATTGAGCAAAGTCAGCAGTTCAAAACCACTCGCCGCTCCAAGGGCGAAAGGTAAGGCTTTCTACTCCAGTAAAGAGTTACGATCTTGGAAATACACAGGGACAACTTGACCCTGCCCTATAGGTTCGCCATGTGCTGACATCAACTTGTGAGTTTACTACACCAAGTGACATTTTACTTTCTAATCTTTGAAAGGGGTGTCGGTCTGTGCAGTCGACCTGCCTAGTGCAACCCACGTGCTTTGACCTCATACGGGCACCTTCCGTGCGCGCGACTGTGGACCCAAGGGAAATGGGCTCCTTGGCCACTTCAGTCTCCCCCCTCCTCATGACGCTGCTTACGGGACCAGTGGCAGGGCTGCTGGCTTTCGCTACACTGAGATGGGATCCACAGGGAAGGCTGGGCTCTTGCATCTTCATCGTTAGGGGCCCCGAGCTCTTTCCTTCGGCGGTCAAGGTTGTGTCTGCCCTCTACAGGCTGAAGGTTGTGAGTCTTCCTCCCACCTTGATGGCACGCCCTTCTTCACCCAGTCCCACTTCTTGGGTTCTTTGCTCAGCAGACAGACCACATAAGTGGAGAGGGAGCCACCTGGATACACTCCTTACTGATGCTTAAGGCCCGAGGATCACCTTGTCCTGCTCGCACGACTGCTTCTGGATCCACGGGCAGGTTTTGGATGGAACACAGCAAAGTGTGTAGGAATTCTCTTTCTCATCAATGTTACGCATAACTTGCTGTGAGTCGCACAGCCAAGTGCTTTGGCCTAGCCAATAAGACACAGGGAAACATCCTTCTGGTCTGCTCTGCCTCCAGCCAAGATACACCTGCCATCCGTGTTGACATCCATTTATTTCAGGTAGCTTTCTGAATCTGGTTGGAATTTGTGGGGCTCCCCTGGTGCTATACTACAGCACCTGGCTTTGAATGGTTCTCAGCAACATCTTACCTGCATGTGCTATGAATGGTGGTGTTTGGTAATTTCCACATTCCGCACAGTCAGCTTTCTTTGGAATGGGCACAGATGGATCTTTCTCGTAGGGTTGGCCGGGTGGCTGGCTTCCCCATTTCTTGGCACAGACAAGCTAGAGCTTCCAGCTCTGGGCTTCTTTGCTGGAGTCTCTCAACTGCTATTCCTCTGATTCCCGGAGCCTTGTTTTTGGTTAACGCCTTCAGTGCAGCTCAGACGTCTTCCTGCAGGCCCATCGGTTCCAGTCAAACACTAGCCCGTGAAATGGATGAACATCGACTAGTTCTCGGTACAGGGACTCTGTGCATTCCCTCTAGCTTCCATCGCCTCCTGCACGGGTATTTTGCCCAATGCGACAACTTGCGGTCTGGCTTTCTCCCTTCGGTTCTTTTAGCTTGAGAAGTGCCAGGTGGGGCGGTCCCTCCTGGTTTTCAGACTCGAGGTTTTTGCCCATCTCATAATACTCTGTCTTTGAGACCTATTCCCCTTCGAGCACACCGTTTCTTCCATTTGCTTTAGCTACTGTGTCTCCCAGAGCAAGCATCACAGATTCTTCCCATGTCCCTTTTCATCTTTCCCCTTCTTTCCTGCTTTTTTTTTTTTTTAACTGGCTTTATACTTTCTTTTAGGATAATGCCTTGAAAGCCATTCCCCAGTGGGCTGGTCTCTCCATGCTCACTGAAGAGTCACGTTTACTCTTGAGAGAACCTCTGTGGTACTTACATAATGCTGTGCCCACTTGAAGATACAAAAGTGTAGGGGTGGAGTCTAGCCTACCCATCAGGTCACGGCCTGATGGTACCTCCTCGTGGGCAAGGCCTTTTCCCAGCTTGTCTCCCCCAAAGATATGTCAGACCTAGGGCACTGCTTGCAACACATTGTAAACAATTGAAGCACATTTGGAAGCAAGCTAGTTAGAAGTTATCTCTCTGAAGCCATCAGCCATCCAGAGAAATCAGATCTCACATCCTACTGATAAGGATAGTGATTGTGTCCCTGGAGAACTCAGAACAAGACAGTAGCTCAAGGACTGTCAAGGTCAGGCTGCCATCTTGAATCTAGGATCCACCCATCTTGTCACATGTGTAGCCCTAATCCCTCTTCCTATTGCATTGTACACCCCTAGATCGCCCCCTCCCATTGCTGTATGGCCTGTGGTACTACAATCCTGTGACATAGGTCGTTACCTGTACTCAGGGTACCTGCACGCCCCCAAGTATATATAAGCCTTGGTTAGAAATAACTCTCTCTCCTCCGCCCACTCTCTGCGCAGACCTGGCTGCTGAGACATGGCTGTCCAGGAGGTGAGTATGCTACCATACAATGTGTCTGACTCCTATATTTTACTTTCTCTTCTCTCTCTCCTCTCTTCTGTGACCTCACTATGGTCTTTACATATTATTGCCCTACAATTGCGCCTATGGACACACACGCCTCACCCCTCCTCCGCCCCCCCACCCCATGGTGTCAGGGGCTGGTTACCCTGACACCTCCTCATAAGGAGTGTCCTGGGAACCTCCCTCCTCTCTACTTCACCCTCCTGTTGTCGAGCCTTGCTGAGACCTCAGAACCGTGGTGCTTCCACCGCCATTGGATCCATAAATCTTCACCCACCGGCCTGTGATTTCCCTGCAGTTTGCATCATTGCAAATGGTGCAATGACTGTGTGGTCCTGGAGAGGGAATTATGGACTAGTGTTGGACTGGGATGCTTTCCTGATCAAGCTTCTTGATATAAAGCTCTTTCTTTTATATGAATGCAGGAGTGTCCCTGGATTGGTTTCTCTCGTCAGTCTGGCCTGACAGCCTCGGATGTCAGACAGGGGCTACTCAAGGCTGCACTCTGGCAACCTTCTCCAGCTCCATCTCGCCCATGAGTAACTGACAGTCTGTTCGCAGTTGGCCCCTGGCTTTGTTTCGGCTGATGATGTTGACCTTCCCCATCGCCTCTGGTCACAGATGGAGTGGATTGACCTTGCCTTTCACCTGGAGGGGTCTCCTGGGAACTCACCTCGTGCATTGTTGAGAAAAGGCAAAAGGCATTCACAACGTACCGGCTGTTGGTCACGTCTAAGTCTATCATGTGATCTCCACTCGGTTATGTGTTAGGCTGCAATTCTCAAGGTCAGTCATTCAAAACCACCAGCCGCTCCTCAGAAGAAAGGGCTTTCTACTCCTATAAAGAGCTACAGCCTCTGAAACCCACAGGACAGTTCTACCCTGTCCTATAAGGTCCCTGTGAGTTGGCATCGAGTTGATGGCAGTGAGCTTGAAGGACACGGTTCCCAGCTAGGGATCCTTCCTCCTTTTTCTCTCAATTTCACATTCCCGTCTCCAGGAATTATCAACGCATCTTGAGTACATGCCCAGAGGATTCCAGACTGGATTCCGGACTGCAGAAGCTGGTGAAAATCTTCCCTCTCCATCGCTGGCCATCGGTGGTTGACGCATCAGTCTGAATAGCAGATGTGGTACTGAGTATTCTGTGTTGGTGTTGTACATGTGGTCCCATCGTGGACAGAGTTGTACACTAGAGACAGACCTTGACGTGTTTTTCCCCAAACTGAACCTGATTGGCTATCCCTCTTCAATGTATCCTCCCTGGCAGAGCAGACCATGCGGCTCTCGGATTCAACATACCCCATACCAGCCAATGGGCCATTGCACCTCACCAATGCTTAGCTCTTGAAGTGTGGACTGTTGAATTTTTGGCAAGTTCCAATGTCCCTGGAGTCACACCCCATGCAGTCCATGCTCCAGTGATCAGCGGGTGCCTGCAGCTGTCTCCTCCCAGGTTGAGGTGGGCCCCATCAGCAGAATAGCCTGTGAACTTGAGGACAGACAACCCATGCAACTTTAGTGCCCTTCCAGGGTGAGCTGTGACTCACGGACACAATGACCGTAGGGCAGAGAAGCCATGCGATGGCCTCCCGGACCCTACGGCACACACGGCGAGGGACCTCGGCGTCACCCAGGCCCAGCCTGCAACAAGAAGGCAGTCATCCTTCCAGTGCCTTCGGACCCGAGGGCCCATTCTCCAGCAGCGCAGTAACATCAGACAGCGCCCTGCTGAGACAGCGGAAGGCTTTCGTTGACCAATGCTTCCTAGAAGTAGACCACAGGTCCTTCTCTTCCGTGTCCGTCTTAGTCTGGAAGCTCTGTCCACCCTGGGGATCCTGCTGGGACTGGGATCACTGGTGGCCTGGCTGCCAGCATGAGAGCCATAGGCAAGACAGCGTGGCCCGGCTGACCTCACGAGTGGTGGGAAGTGGCTTTAATAACCCAAACTCATAAACCCAGACAGTATGCCTGCCGAAACCCAGAATCCCCATGGCCGCAGACTATGAAAACCAACCGAGGTACACCTGTATGAGCTCGTAGAGTGGACGGCACACAGGTACCCGGTGGCAACAACAGTGGACCCGAGCTGACCCATGGCCGAGAAGATGGCGCAGGAAGAGGACCTAGCAGCACCTTTGTCCGGAGTGCACACAGGCAGGTCTGGAGGACGTTGCTGGTTTGGTTTCTGACCACGGCATCAAAGACAGCTGACATCACGCACCCCACCCCTCGAACACACTGGTCTCTGAGTGGCCCGGGAGCGACATTTGCAAAGATGGTCGGCTCTGACACATAGCTCTGCAGGGTCCCTGAGAAGGGTGGGGTGCGGGGTGTGGTGGCAGGGCACAAAGTGACACAGGCAGTCGGAAACTCGGCACTCATGGGCTGGCTGAGGTGGGGTTGTCCCAAGCCTCCAGTTGGTAAAAACCATACCATCTGCCCCCCAGGTGCCCCAAGACGGGGTCTGTCTGTGGACAAGGCGGCCACCTGTCAGAACTGCCCATGCCATGCACTGACACGGGCAGGTCCCCACGCTGCACAGGATAGGATGCCAGGCTGCCTGTCAAGCAGACACAAGAAGGGCAGGGAAATCGTGCCCTGCATGGGGAACAGGGCCCTGCCCATGGTTGACCCAGGGGCCCTCTGAGAAGCCCAGGAGGACACCGAGCATGAGCTCCAGGCCAGGGCACAGCATGGTCCACCAGCTTGCCCCCTTGCTCAGGTCTCCTTAGTGGGGCCCTGGGTGGTGGCAGATGAAGAAGGCTACCCTCTCCAGGGTCAGGGCACTGCCTTATCACTGGCTGCCTTTTCAAGGTACCCCCGAAGGTCCCCGTCGGAGCAAAGACGGGTCTCTTGTCATCAGGTGGGGCTGCCCCTGCCCACCTGGACCACATTCCCCCACAGGGCCACTTCCCTTCTCAGGGTTAGGCCTCCCACCCCGTCAGGGATCCCTCATGTACAATTCCCAGAGGACAGAAGGCGCTGGCCACAGACGACACTCACGTGTTGCTTTGTGTCCATCTGTCACAGCCGAGTGTCTTAGGCTGAGTTTGAGGAGGCCCAGGGCTGCCTATCTTCACGGAACAGAGAGCCTTGTTTTTCTCCCAAGGAGCAGCTGCTAGCTTCAAATCACCAACCTTGAGGTCGGCAGCCCAGCTAGACGTTTCTCTAAATCAGATCTCCAGCCAGCCAGGCTCCATCCATCCCAGACTGCTGGGAGGCCGCTCAGAAGAACCCCATCGCTTTCCATTCGAGACTCCAGGCTCACAGTGAGAGCCAGCAGGGGGAGGCAGGTCAGCCTCTCAGAAGGGTCAAGCGCAGCGTTTGAATCTCATAGGAAATGCCAGCACCACCACAGCCACTGCATCAGAGGGGGGGCCCCTCTTGCCCCACCAACGCCCTGTGCTGGGATCTGACTAAGACGCTGGGGTCCTGACTCCCACTCAAGTTCCGGGTTTGTGTCCTGGCCAATGGGGGCCGCCTCCTGGGTGTAGGTGGGACTGTGGCTGGTGTCCAGGGACTGAGATGGACGGAGGTCCACCTGCCATGAAGCTCATTCAACACCACCCTGCGACGGTGCCTCCATGGGCCTTGAGAGGCGCTCGGGGAAAAGGAGAGAGGGGGACACACAGGGCAAGGGCAGAGCCGCAAGGGCAGGAGATGGTCTATCTCATGGCTGAGCGGGAGGCTAAGCTGGGCCGTCAGGTTCACAAAGGGACGAAAGGGAGGGTGGGGTGGGGTGGGATGTGTGTATATGTCGAGGTGGGGAGGAGCCGAGGTCTGTGCCTGCTAAGTGCTTCGAGGGTGCGGTACTCACATGTAAACTGGGGTGGTAGGTCAGCACGCCATTGTCACACAGGGTGACATATTTCTTCTTCCACTCTTTGTTCAGCGACTTGCCACTTCGCTTCAGGAGCACGCCCTGCAAGGGGGAAACGAGCGCAGATTAAATGTCGAGCAAGTTCAACAGGGGACAGAGGGGCAGAAATTGGGGACTCTTAACAATACCCTCTTACCCCTGCCTCCTTAAAAAAAAAAAAAAAGGGAAACGGCACTCTCTTCCAGCTGCTAACTCTTGCTCTCCTCCTTTGTACACAAAACCAACTTCTCAGTGGGCGCGCAGTGTGGACACAACTGAGCTTGCGATGCAGGGAAATACAAAAGGTGGACCAGTCCTTCAGCAGGTGCAACACAACAGGTTACGACGTGCTACCAAGAAGTGTAACACAACACGTTATGGCGTGCTACGTTTTCATCACTGAGTTACAAGCTCATGCCAGAGCACCTGGAAAACTCACCCCACTGCCACCCAGACGATGACCGTACACGACCCCACAGGTTTCCCGCAGACATCAATACACGACTTTCCCGATCCTTTCGTTTCTGACTTTTAATGAACGCACTGCCTTGGGACGCCACTTTGAGGACTCAGGGGTGTCAGCCCCAAACCATGCTGTTGTCAACGGCCTCCTGTGCGTGTGCCAGTTGGACATCGAATAAGGACGATCTAAGAAACGCAGCACTTGAGTTGGGGGCTAGTGAAGAATACCGAAAGGACCACGGGCTGCCAAAAGAACAGGCAGACCTGTCCCGAAGAGCACAGCCAGAGTGCTCCTTGGAGGCTCACATACTTTGGACACGCTGTCGGGTGCGACCAGTCCCCGGAGAAGGACGTCACACGTGGTAAAGTGGAGGGGCAGCGACCAAGAGGGAGGCCCTCACGGGGACGCGGTGGCTGCACAGACGGGCTCAAACCGAGCAACTGTGAGGGCAGTGCGGGGCCGGGCTAGATCCGGTTCTGCTGTGCACATGGTCGCTAAGAGAAGGAACCGACTCCCGGCACCTAACAACTGCAGCACCTAACAACACAGGGACACCAATTCCATCGGCAAACGTGAGCGACAGGATCTGCTGAATGAATGCTGGGAGTCGGCTGTCCTCTCAGCGACACCCTGTTAGAATTTCTTGACAACTGTTCGGAATTCGCAAGGGGCACATGTGGGGTGGCGGATTCAATCCTGTCTCTTTTTGGGGATTTGACCAACTTCCTGCCAACCTTGCTCTTCGCTCCCCAGTGTTGCTGGGTGAAGACAACTTATTGAGTCTAACACATTCACCCCACACTTCTCTCCCCACTCTGGGTCTTCCTGGCCTGCCTCACCTCACTGCCATCGGGTGGATGCTGACTCAATAGCAACCCTACTTGGGGCACAGGGAGAGCTGCCCCTATGGGTTTCCAAAACTACCACGCTTGACAGGAGTACACAGCCTTACCTTTCGCCCGAGGAGTGGCTGGTGGTTTTGAACTGCTGACCTTGCAGTTAGCAGCACAAAGCATAATAACCATACGCCACCAGGGCTCCTTCCCATCTGCCTGTTATTAGGTGCCATCGACCCTGTGCACACCGCCTGGCCCTGCACACCCAATGCCTGCCCAGTTCAGTTCCCGGCAACGGCAGCATTCTCCGTCTCTCTCCTTCAGCAGTCTCCTACCTCCTGCTTCCTCCCAACTGACAATAAACCGAAAAGATCCCGGTCTGGCTCTTTCCCTGTCTGTTACATGCTTAAGAGCCCCAAACCCACAGCCGCAGAGCCAATCCTGACTCACAGTGAACCTACAGAGGGTTTCTGAGAGTGTGAGCACCCCCCCCCACCCCCAGGATGAGGTCACCTTGTTACAAACCCAGGGGACAGGCATGCTGGCCCCATGGTTAGGGGAGTGGGCATGGCCTTCCCCCATTAGCAGTGTAGTAATAAATAGCAAAGGCTTAGGGCCACTGGGGGGTGTTCCCTGGTGGGATTCCTGAGATTTTTAAACTTAGCATAACAAAACCTCAAACAAGTTGGCATTTTTTCCATCATCCATTTCAGATGGAATTCCCACAATACAGGGCCTGAGGTCACCTGGGTGTCACTGGAAGATCACAGATACCCCCAGCCTTAGAAAGCTTTGTCCTGTGGTGGGACAACAAAGCGCAGAGCCCACAGCTGACCCGCTTGGTGGGGGGGGGGTTGCTTGGGGGGCGGGGTGGATGCAGAGAGCACCACCATGGCTCTGGGGTTCCTTTCATGAGCTAATTCTAGACTCATCACTACCTTCCCCCCCATCCCGGCGGGGGGGCTACAAAGACTGGGGAGAAGGGGATTCCAATTAGGGAATGGGCAGAGAGGACTTCCTAGTTTTGGGGGTGCCAAATGAGAAAAGAACTGGCTTTGGGGCAAAATGTCATCTCTTCGAGGGGACCTTGTCTCTAAAAAGAAGAAAAGGACCCACCAAGAGGCCAACAGGAAAAAGACCAGGGATCCAAAGAAAAGCTGGGCAGAGGCTGACAGACACACCACGGAAGACCACATCCAGGTGGCCAGCACACGCGTGGAAAGCATGCTAACGAGACCCCTAGCCTTCGGAGAGATGCCACTCAAGACATCTGACTCCACGTGACCAGCAAAGCCCAAACCCACAGAAACAAGTGCCCACGCTGCTAGACACGTGCTGTCAGCAGGGGATGGGGCGTGGCGCTTCCACAACCCCAGCGACCCAGCGCTCCTCTACTTGGTATTCAAATCAAAACCAAACTCACCTCCACTCAATTCTGACTCACAGCGACCCTGGAGGACAGGGTGGAACTGCCCCTGTGGGTTTCCAAGACTGTAATTCTTTAGATAGGAGGGCCTATCTTCCTCCAGAGGAGTGACAGGTGGTTTCGAACTGTTGACCTTGCGGCTGGCAGCCCAAATGCATAACCACTGTGCCCCGTAAGAGCCAAGATGCTAATAGGTCTATGGACATCCATGTGCTATGGGGCACTTGTTCACAAGAGTAAGATAACAGAAACAGCCTACTCGCCGACCCGTGGAGGAATGGATAAGTCAACCATGGTTCATACACAGACTGCAATACTAGAAACCAGACCCAACCCACTGCAATTGGGTGCACGCCGGCTCACAGCAACCCTACGGCAGAGTGGAACGGCTCCTGTGAGTTCCAGAGACGGCAACTCTTTAGGGGAGTCGAAAGCCTTGTCTTCCCGCCTCGGAGCAGCCGGTGAGTTTGAACTGCCAACCGTGAAGAGAGCAACGTGGTGTATAACCACTGCGCCATCAGGCTCCTGGAGTTCTAGGCACTGTTAAAGAAAGAACAGCAGTGGATCTGCTGTACTGCTCACTGTGAGGAGCCTGCAGGCCAGGATGCTGAGGGAAACCCACCCACCACGAAAGGACAAACATCCTATGAGCCAACTGATGTTCACAGAAAAGGCGTGAGAAGGGGAGGGGCACGCGGGGAGGGGCAGCTCTGGCTAGAAGGTGCAGGGGAAGGCAATATGCATGAAGAGGGAGCTCAGAAAGAAACAAAGGTGGCCAGAAAGACACGGGCAGAAGCACAAGAACTAAAGGGAACCCAGGAGAGATCCTGCTACAGACACAGTTGACTGACCTACCGACACACAGGCAGGCTGAGCAGGCGTGCACCCATGAATTGTGTATACGCAGGTTGGACAGCGGGTGCTTGTACATGTGTACTTGCCTTTGCTGCAAACATCCCCGTGAATGTGGTGGAGCAGACGGGGGCAGAGTTAGGAGAACGCCTTAACCAAGCACCTCAAGGAACAGAGTCACTGGGCCTGGGGCCTCTGGACCATCGTCTCAGGGCCCTCAGGGTCCCTTGGCTTAACCCAGCCCCGAGACTGTGCTCTGTATCCTTCTTTAGTGGGGAGTGACTGGGGTCTTAAAAGCACATGAGCTAAGTAGCTACAGGGTGTCTCACCATCCCCAAGAAAGAAGGGTCAGGAAAATGAAGGACACGTGGACATCGGGTCCATGACCTTGAGACCAGAAGAACTCAATTGTGCCCGCTGGTATTGCCACTGCCAACTGCTCTGAAAGGGATCCCTGAGAAGGTCCAGCCGGGTAGGGTGGGAAGAAAAGGTCAACAAAACCCAGAAGCATAAAAGAGACCAGGCTAACTGGTTGGTCAGGGATCGGGGCAGCCCCAGACAGTGGCTCTGACTCAGTGGGGAACTGAGCTCTCACCACCACCCCACTCCCCATGGCTCAGTATCCAACCACACCGCAGGCAGGTCTGTGTGGGAACAATGACAAGACGGAGGTGGATCTGAGTTCATCAGGGCCTCCTATCTTACCTTTCCAGGAGCCCTGGTGGCCCAGAGACAGCCCCCAGAGAGATGGGGCTTTCTACTCCTGAGACAGTCTCAGAAACCCACAGGGCAGTTCTATCCGTCCTAAAGGGTCTCTGGGTGGCCATCAACTCCATGGCCATGAGTTGAATTGGGTTGTATTTTACCTTTCCATTTTCTAATATTCATTGTGATGGCCACACAGAAACTCAAGGGGGGAAAAATCATGAATAGGGGTTTATTAAAGAAGCTAACCAGTTGCAATGTGCATGAGAAATGCCCAGGGGAGTTGTTTACCAGGACCTATGACCAAGTTTCAGGTCTGCTAATTGGCACCCCAACCTCTGTGGGTCAGCCAACCCAGTTCCCTGAATTCAGGGCCCAAAGGCACCCCACTCCAGTCAGCCTCAGCCCAGAGGCACTCAGCTCCACTTCCATGGGTCAGCAAGTCCAACTTCCACTATTAAGTGCCCAGTGGCACCCCACTCTGCAAGCCACCCTCCTGCACAGGAGTGCCAAGGGGCAGCGGTGAGCAGGGTGAGAGAAGAGGAGGCAGAGAATTGGGAAACAGAAAGTGAGAAGGGGGGAGGGGCATGAAGTCCTCAGATCACCACAGGTGGTCATGGCTATATTGTGCTCAAAAGACAAAAGGATTACAACAAGGGGCTTTTCTTACTTCCACAGGACCTACCCCTCCCCTCGACATGCTCCTGACAAGAGCCAATACAGACCCGGGCCTCCTCCCAAGGGCTCAAAGACCAAGATGGCACACCGGCCCCTGGGCTGTGGGTGTATGGGTACACATCACAGCGGCCCCTGGTATCCATGCGATAACCGTTCTCTGACCACCACTGATCACAGTCCACTGCCCCCACCAGGCCATCTGCTGGCTCCTCCCATCATCTGATGGGCACTCCTCCACGGCATCCTTTCCTCCAACCCCCCAACTCCATCTGAGGCAAGAAAAGGCCTTTCTCTGTTGGCGTCAGTGATGGCAATGGACCTCTGGGGTCAGCGTGTGCCCCTGATGCCATGTGTGGGGGGGATGAAGGGGTGGGTTAGTAGTTATGCATTGAGCTGTTAACCTCAAGGTCGGCAGTTCGGAACCAGCAGCTGTTCCAAGGGTAAAAGGATGAGGCTTTCTCCTCCTGTAGAGAGTTCTACTCTCAGAAACCCACAGGGGCAGGTCTACCCTGTCCTTTAGGGTCAGTATGAGTCAGAATTGACTTGAAGGCATGAGGGCTTTTTTGGGGTCTCTGACAACATGCCCCAAAGACAAAGAGTTCTGGAATGCAGTGCCTCTGGGGATGGGGGTGGGGGGGAGGGCTGCTCTTTACTTGGCACCTTTTAAGAAGGCTGGTGAAGACTGAGCCAGGACAGCAGTGTGTGTGCTTCTGCTCTTCAGGAAACCCGAGGGCCCCGCCTGCATTAAGGATGAGAGAAGCACTCACCACTGAGGGCCTGGCCAGGCAACCAAGGGGATTCTCCTTAGAGCTTCGAGAAATCACATGGAACCTCTTCTGCTGGCGAAGGAAGCGTTTTCCTTCCCCTCCCTCCCTGCCTGTGTTGGTTTCAATGACATGGCAGGCAGAGTGTGGAAGAGCCATCAGAGAAACTCCACCTTTCCTCTCCCTCCTGGCCCTGCTACAGAATCAGGCCCTTGTGACCTGGTCCCTGCTGGGGCGTCCTGGGGATGGAGTGGGGTGAGGGGTGGGAGCTATACAGCAGGAGCAGCTGGAAGAGTCTTCCGACTGAGGAGCCCTGGTGGCTCAGTGCTTAAGCAGGCAGTGCTTCCTTCCGTAAGCTGCGCTGCGCCCCGGGCTGCTCACAGAAAGGCCGGCGGTCATCCCACTGGCCTACCCCAAGGTGCGGCCAGTGAAAAGAAACACAGTCACCAGTGGAGAAGAGATCGAGCTGGTCACCCCCCATCAGGACAAGCCACTGCCTCTGGTGATGCAGCCCAGGCTCACGCCACTTCCCCCACTGGTTTGGTTCTTTCAGGAAGTGGATCACCAGGTCTTCCCTCCACAGCACCGTGGCGGTGGGTCCGACCCACACATCTCCCCGTGAGCAGGGGGCACAGACTGTCCGCCACACCCGGGACCTCGTTGCGCCCAGCAGCGGATGACCAAACATCCCATCAGTGGCGACTGCTGTGTGTGTGCGACCTCCATGCCGGAGCTGCTGCCCTGCACCCTTCGGACCGAACCAAAACCTTAAAACCAGCGCTTCTCAACCTGTGGGTCCCAACCCCCTTGCAGGGGTGGGTGTTGAATGGCCCTTTCACGGGGGTTGCCTAAGACCATCGGAAAACACATTACGATTCATAACAGTAGCAAAATCAGAGTTACGAAGTAGCAACGGAAATAAGTTTATGGTTGGGGGTCACCACCACATGAGGAACGGTATTAAAGGGCCGCGGCACGAGGAAGGTTGAGAACCGCTGCTTTAGACGGTTTGCACAGCCGTTTAGAAACACAAGGACTCTGGGGTACCTGGGAACCTAACTGCAGCCACCGAGCTCATCCACTGACACAGCACAAAGGTCCCAATCCCAGCAGCTGTCTCTGCCCGAATCCTGGCAGGCACTGCGTGCCTCCCCCACCTCCCCTCATATTCAGGGTTGTTTTTTGGGAAACTTCATGGCCCAGTGCAGCAAAGAGTGGGGTTTTCTCTGGGCGTCAATCTCTTCATTAGGCACGTGCACGCTCGGTCTGCGAGTCCCAGGAGGTCAGAGAGAGCCAAGAGCAATGTTAAGTGTACAAGCTTTAAATAACTTACAAAGTTACTGTAATGAATGTGAGCACTCGCCGGCGTCCATCGCTCAGTGTGGGCTGCGGCCCCGAGCTGTGATAAAACACCACTCATAAATTTATATTAAAACTCGGCTCGATAGCAATTATTTACCAACAGAGATTTATTGACGCCTTCTGCTGTCAGAGACCGGGGGTCTCCGCCAGGCCACTCAGTCTTCGTTTCCAGTTTGAGGGGCCGTGCGTGCGTGCGTGAGAGAGGCTGGATTGTCGTGGGGACTGTCTCGATCCGGTGAGTCAGGGGAGGGGCCTGCTGAGATGCAGGCCACTCTGTGCAAAGGTGTGACAACAACAGGTCTATGGACAAGCCCGGCTTTCCTGTGGAGGGCAGGGCGGTACAGTCCTGTGGGGTTTCCAGACTAAGTCTTTACAGCAGCAGAAAGCCCTGTCTCCCAAGGAGCAGTTGGTGGTTTCCAACTGCTGGCCTTTCGGTTGGCAGCCCAATGTGTAACCACGGTGCCACCAGGGCTCCTAGGTCCCCTGATGGTGGACTGTGCTCATGGCCATGCATGTACCGCCCCGGTTGGTTTCCGAGACTGTAACTCTTTGTGGGAGTGGAAAGCCTCATCTTTCTGTCTCAGAGAGGCTGGTGGTTCTGAACTGCTGGCCTGAATGGTCAGCAGCCCGACACGCAACCACTGTGCCACCAGGGCGCCATGCTGTACGTGAGGGGCACCGATGTTGTTTCCTGACCACCAAGTTTAGAAAGACAGTAGTTTGGCTCTCGTTTTACAAAACACTCACATCGGTTCACAAACGATAATGCTTTTAATGATAACAAAGTGACACTTGGGCTCTCCTTGGGCTGAGAATGAGCACCACCTAACGGATCAGACTGCATGGCCTGGGGCCTTCAGATCCTCCGTACGGCAGTCAGCGTGTGGCTTCTCGGAATGGCGAGCCAGGCACAGAGAGAGGTCGGCATCTTTAGCCAGTGCCCAAGGAACCTGGACCTGGTTCTCAGATCCGTACCGAGTACCTCATTCTAACACGGCCCCTAAGTATAGGAGGCAGTGGGTAGGATCGGGGCTCACATGTGTCAGGTAAAGGTGCAAAGGGTATCTCTTGGGTGGGTGAGGCCGCACCATTAGAAAGGGGGAAGGGAAGGCGCACACTGGAGTGGGGCATGGGTGGTCTTCTGCTGTGCGTGCTTGGCACCCTGGGTCAAGTACAAGAAATCCGACAGCTGTGGAAACAGCCTGGCATGGGGGGACCCCTGTACCATGAGGCCCAAATCTGCCAGGACCCAGCCCAACCCCATGACCACTGGGATCCACAGGGCCTTCAGTGGCTGATTGGGGGGGGGGGGAGGGATGTAGATCTCCATGCTTTCCTTCCTGGGCTCTCTGAGCCTAGAAGCTCCATGGACACTTGTCCTCCCTGGGTGACCCTGACGGTGTTGGAAACACCAGCGACGGAGCTTCCAGCACTGTATCAGGCCATGCTCTACAGTGGCGCCGGGAGCCTGCATTGGCGGATTTCTGGAAGCCGGTCCCTAGGCCTGTCTTCCTCGGCCTGGGAGCTCCATCTGGCGTCAGAGCCACATACAAGCCATCACAGGCAGGAAGGAGGGCTGTGTGTGGGGTTCACTGGCCGGGGTGCGTGTGTCCCTGCACAGAAGGTGGGAATTCTGCCGTGAGCCACCTGCCAAGGGAGTGCCTGCCTCTGGTTTATAAGGAAGGAAAACCAAGACGCAGAAACTAAGGGGTGACTAAGTGACCAGACATGTATTTCTGCTGGAATTTACTCCAAATAATTGATGTGAGTCAAGGTCTGCCTTTGAGCAGTTGTAAGCTCTATTTCCCTACCTTTATTTATTCTTTAGAGGGGCACTGGTGGCATAGTAGTTACTCGTTGGGCTGTGATCCGCAAGGTCAGCAGTCTGAAACCACCAGGCGCTCCTCTGGAGAGAGACGAGGCTGTCTACTCCCATAAAGAGGCACAGTCTTGGAAACCCATGAGGCAGTTCTACCCTGTCCTGCAGGGTTGTTTATTTTTTATTTAGTTTAAGGGGCTCTAGTGGCATAGTGGTTAAAGCACTTTCCTGCGAATCAGAAGGTTGGGGGGAGTGATGAATTCGACTCCACTCAACGGGCACGGTTTTACCGTGTAATTTTAAGCAGCCGGGCAGCCACTCAGCACTCCCTGCCCTTGAGTCAATGCTGACTCACAGCAAATCTGCAGGACAAGGCAGAACTGCCATGTGGCTTCTGAGACTCTTTATGGGAGTGGAGAGTCTCGTCTTTCTCCCAAGGAGCGGATGGTGGTTTTGAACTCCTGGTGAGCACTTGTACAACCAACTCAAACCCGAGCCAACGCCCTCGAGTCCGTTCCAAGACACAGCAATCCTGCAGAACAGACTAGAACTGCTCCTGTGGGTTTCCAGGACTGTAACTTTGTTGGAGGAGAAAGTCGCGCCTCTCTCCTATGGAGCAGAGGGTGAGCCAAATCGCTGGCCTGGCAGGGAACAGCTCAGCTCATTACTTATTACTCCACTTAATCACCTCATTAAACCAAAACTCATCTCAGAGCCAGAGTCCCTCCCACCTGAGAGCCACCCTGGAGGGCAGAGTCGAATTGCGGAGGCTGTGAACTTCTCCAGGGCAGAAAGCCCCGTTGCTCCCCAAGGAGCAGCTGGTGGTTTTGAACGGCTGGCCTTGTGGTTCGTAGCCTAATGTGTCACCCACTACACTGCCCCCTCCTCCCAGGGCTTCTTAGCTCCTCTGGAAGCACTGCCAATTGGTGCATGTCTGATAGTTTCCAGTGTTAAGTTTTGTGGGACCCCTCTGGTGAAGAATCATGATACATGGTGATGGAAAGATCTTTTGGTGGGTCTACCACCAGGTCCATTCTGACTCACCATGACCCTGCAAAGGTTTTGGAGACTGCAAGTCTTTCTGGGAGCAGACAGCCTCGGTTTTTCTCCCTTGGAGTGAGGGTGGGCTTGAACCACATACACCGGGCAGTTGGCAGTCCAATGCTCACCTCTCAGTGCCAGCACACTGAAGAGTGGGTAATTGTCCCGCCTACTGCTCTTTCAAAGAGTCCTGGTGGCACAGTAGGCTGCGAATCACAAGGTTGGCAGTTTGAAACCACCTTGGGAGAAAATGAGGCTTTCTACTCCTGCAGAGTGACAGTCTTGGAAACCCACAAGGCAGTTCTACTCAGTCCTACAGGGTTGCTGTCAGTCAGAATTCACACGGGAGGTGGGGTGGTGGTGGGAGTTGTGGTTGTTGTACCTATCGATTCTATTTGGAGGGGTACCAGCAGTGACTGCAGTCTGCTGCTGGCCCCAAGGCTGGCCCTAGGCAGAGATGCCTGAGGAGAAGGCCCATGGTGATCAATCACCCTGTGGAAAATCAAGTGGGGAACATCCTGAGGTGTTGGCTCCAGCCTGGCACCCATGTGTGCTGTGAGTCAGATCAAGCAGGAAGACACCTGGTGAGGGGCCTGAGCCATTCACACGCATACCGGGCACTGGCTGCTCCTCAACGAAATGAGCCTAGTTCCCTGAGCTCACCCACCCTTTTAACACATCCACCCTTTGGTGGCATGATGTCACTGGGCTGTCATAGCCTGAGTCACAGCTGTACGCAGGTGAAGGAAAAAATCAGGCCACCATGCACATCAAAGCCTCCAGCTGGGAACCAGCCTAGACAACACTGAGCAACCCCCAACCAGACACGGTGCCAGCCCAGGTGTGCGGCACGGGGGACAGACCACATCTGGGCCACTAAACCATCCCAACTTTCCTACTAGTTCCTACCATCTCCATGGAAACTGGAGGAAGCCCCTTCCCAGAATTCCTTCTTCCTGCCATCCGGTTTGCCCCCCCCCCCCCCAACCTCTCAGAGACAATCCATTATTATTCCAAAGGAGGCTTCTCCCCAGTGTATGGAGGCGGGTGGTGGAGGGAGGTTGAGGGAAGATTCTGGATCTCTAACCAGCTCCCTGGTGACCCCCTCTCCTCTGCTGGTCGGTAACAGGCCTGCCCGTCTGCCGGGCTGCGGGGTCCAAAGGGTCCAGTCTAATTGAGCGGTCAGCAGCTCAGACAATGCCACAAAGCCCGATTATGCACGGCGGGGTTGGAGGCACACGGTTATTGTGGGCGCCCTATTTGCGGAGCCCGCGCCCCCGCCCCGCGCAGGTCAGCTCACCCGGACGACCTTGCTGTCATTAACCGCGTCAATTCCTACCTCACTGCTGTGAGAATCATAGGCCCTGGCTTCAAAGAGCCGGCCGGCCAGCTTCGACCAGGAGCTAATCATCCACAAATCCAGCTCAAATGGCGGTAATTGGCTAAACTGCTCCCCTCTCCAGCGCGCAGCAGTAATTTGCGCTAATAAAGGGGGGAATGATTCAGCTAGCTGGCCGGGCACGCGGGCACGGTGGCCGACGCACTTCACATTTTAATACCGGCCGCCGCTGGCCGCGGACAGGGCCAGGCTGGGAGGCTGTGGGAGTCGCTTCCTCGCGCCCATATTTGAAAGGCCACGGTGAAGGGCACCCCAAGGGATTCCTGGGGACGTGGGTGTAGGGGTGGGTGGTGGGTATGGGTGTGTGAGCAAAGGGATTCTGGGTGTCGGGGGAGGGAGTCCCCAATGCTTCCAAGTTCTCCCCTCATCAAAAGCAGAGACACAGGGTTAGGAAGCTCACAACCCCACAGAGAGCTGCCTTCTTTTCCCCAGATACACCCGCTCCGCTCTCCTCTCCCGTCTTTGCCTCTCACAGCATTTTCAAGGCGGCGAGATGACAATATCGACTCCAAATGGTTGCCCAGTGATGCTCAGTCACCCTTCGAGCTGACCGGTGCCCAGGGACTGGCCGCTCAGTGGAGCGGAGACACTTTATCACGCTCTGGCCATCGTCCTCACCCTCCCCCTGGACGCTCCCAAGGCTCGAAGCATAAACAAACCCCCCAGGGTTCAGGATGGATGAGGCCACTCAGGGCGTAGGCAGCCAGGTGCTCCCCAAGGAGGGCGCTGGGGGCAGCACCATGGAATGCCTGAAAAACAGGCTGGCAACTCACACGGGGACAGGGGGTGAGGGCTGCAGGGTGGGGGGGTGTCTTCTTCAGCCACCGTCAGACCCCATGGGGGCATCTTTATTCCCCACAATGACCCTAGAAGGCAGTCATTGGCTTGAGAGGGGCTGCGAGGCGGCTATTGATTAAGCTGTGTGGGAACCATGTGCAGGAGCACTGATGGGAGCCGGCCAGGCAGTCCACCATGCCCAGCTGACCACACTGTGGGCTTGTCTATCTCTTGACCTGCCTGGGAGTCTTCTGCATAAGCCATCTGTCCATCCCCTACCCAGGAAATGATGTCTACCTGCTGGGCAAGTTCCCACCCACTTGCTGGCTGCTGGGGCGGCCAGGGTCACAAGCAGATCTCCAGACCTTTCTTCCAAGGTACTGGGGCCTGGACAGAACTTGCAGCCGCCTCCCAGTCGGCAGCTGAGCATCCAGGGCCTGTTTCTTGTCTGGTGATGTTACCCGTGCTCTGACACCGCCCTCTCAGGCCCCCAGCTACTGGCCACGCCCACACCAGAGTGAGCTGTGGCTAAGGTGGACCCTCACACCAACCCCTCTACCAGCCCCCGTCCCCACCCCCACCACAGGCCGCCCCAGCTCCTCAGCCAGGGAGCGCCTGCCCAGCTTCAATACCTCTGACCCTGAAGGGGTCTCCTCTGAGCCCCCTGCAGGCCTACACCTGAAACGGCTACAAGGGTGACTTGCACAGCAGTGGGAGGAAACCAGGGGTCAACAGCCCCGGAGAAGGCCATCAAGCTTCTATAGGGTCGCTAGGAGTCAGCACTCACTGGGTGGCAGTGAGTTGCTTTTTCTTTTTTAAAGAGTAGAGGGGTCGGTGCCCAAGAGAAAGACCCAGAACGAGATGGATGAACCCAGCGGCTGCCACCATGGCTGGAACACAAAGGTGATGAGGATGGCGCAGGACCGGGCGGTCACCACGAGACGGAACTGGCGAGATGGCACTCAACACCGCCAAGGGAACCATGACTGTACAACTACTGGCATCGGTCAGCAATGGGGCGCACCGGGCCCCGCAAGCCGTACGGTCAGCCTGTCCTACTTGCCTGTTTACTTTTGCTAATGTGGCTCCTGAGGCCTGGGGGGCTTAAGACTAAGACTCTCCCCTTGTGAGCAAGAGAGCCAGGTTCCAGTCCTCACCAGGGCACCTCAGGCACAGCCACCGCGGGTCTGTCTGTGAGACTTGTGTTACTGCGATGCTGGTCAGGTGTCAGTGGAACTAACACACTAAGACTAGGAAGAAAGGGCTAGTGATCGACTTCCAAAAATCAGCCAGTGAAAACACTGATAGGCTGCGACCAGTTCTGGGGGTAAGCCAGGACCTGGCATTATCTTATTCTATTGTCCTCTGGGTCACCACGAATCAGGGCTGGCTCCAAGATAGCTCATGACAGCAACCACCATTGTCACCACCACCATCACCACCGTCAACATTACCACCATCATTACCGCTACCACCATTACCGCTACCACCATCACCACCGTCAACATGACCATCATCACTGTCAACATTACCACCACCATCACCACTACCACCATCGCCACCGTCAATATGACCACCACCACCACTAACACCATCACCTTCACCATTACCACCTCCACCAGACACTGAAGCCCCCACGTGGCTCTGCTCGGACCTTAGAGGATCCCTCTGCTCTCTTAAAGAGCCCGGGGGCACTGTGTTTAAAGTGCTCAGCTCCCAAAAGGAGGGCTGGCGTTCGCCTCCACCGGCTGCTCAGCAGGAGAAAGATGAGGCCACCCAGCCGCTCCCACAATGAAGACAGCCCAGGAACACCCCCAGGGGCTGTTCTCCTGGGTCCTGCAGCTAGGGGCCATTGAGTCGGTTCGAACCCACAGCAACCCTATGGCCAGCAGAAGCCACTGTATCATCTCCATCCTTGGTCCCACGCCCGAGCCCATGGTTGCAGCCGCTGTGTCCATCCAGCTCGTTGAGGGCCTTCCTCTCTTTCCCTGTCCTCTACGTTCCCAAACGTGATGTCCTTCTCCAGAGACTGGTCTCTCCTGACAAAGTGTCCAAAGCACATGAGACGCAGTCCCCTGCCTCAGTTCTAAGGACGCTCTGGCCGCCCTCCTTCCACCACTGACGGGTTTGTCTATGCCACCACAACAGCTCAGTCTTCCTTATTCTGCATCCGACTTTCACCTGCCTGTGAGGGGGTTGAACATGGCGGGGCCGGCTGAACCTTCTTCTGCCATTGGATACCGAAGACATCACTCGTGGCCCATTCTGGTCAAACATTTAATGATGTGGTGGCTGGAAAAGCTTCTCATTGGTGTGGCGTGTTTTGATTCTGTGGGCCTTCCGTGGCCTAGCCTCAGGGTGGCTCTGAGTCAGACTGGATGTGAGGGCAGTGGGTGAGGTCAGGTGTGGGGCCCGGTTTACAGGTATGTGCACATCCGGCTCCCTGGGAACCTAAACCCAGATATGACTGAAGACCCTCAGGGCCTGTCCTGAGAACACCTCCCTCACACAGACGTCTTTTTAAGGCAGCTGTTTCTTCTCGGTCCCACACGGCTGTTGCGGGGACTCCCTGCCCCTCCCCCAGGTCTGAAACACCAGAGATCTTCCCTGTGGATTCCACCAATTCTCCCGTGCACCTCACCTGGAAACGCAGGCTGGAGGGAAGCACGGGCACACCAAGCTTCCTGCATGTAACGTGCACACGCCCAAGGAAACAAGCTGTGCACGTATCACACGCCCACGGATATGTTGGCACACACGTGCCGTGCCCTCAGCACCACGTGCCCAGAGCAATGACCTGAGGGTGGGCTATGCAGAGCACCCAAGTGAACACAGGTCGGGGTGAGAGGCTGGAATCCACCCCCAGGAGGGGGCAGAGGCCAAGGCAGCTGCCAATTCCCCAGGTGTGTGCCAGCACCGTGAGTGGTATGTTTGTAGACAGGCAGGCAGCTCGCCTGGAAGGGGACCAAGGCCGCCTGCCCGCCCACCATGTGGCCACCTGGGCCCAAGGCTCTCTGCAGGACTGAAAGTGCGTGCAGGGGCAGGTGAGGCCCACTGAGCTTCATTTCCACCCTACAATCGCCCAGCCCCCCAACACCTCTCTGTCCTGTCCTGCGTCCACTCCCTGCAGCATCCAGACCCCAGGGAATAGATGGCGAACAAGAGGCTTCTGGAAGGGCCTCCCACGGTCCTGCTTCCTCTAGGTCACTCCTCTGCTTGGGCTTCCTTCCAGTGAAGGAGCCATCACAGCTAGGACAAATGACTGCAGCGGCCCCCCTAGAAGCGGACTGTTAATCAGGGTGGTTTAATGATAAAACACAGCAAAGATAGTGTCAGCCCGTTAAAGATGGCCGTGCAGCAGCAGCGGCGGCGGCAGTCGCGTGGCGCAGTCTATACAAAGGGCTGCATTTCATGCCCCATTTGCTGTAACATATTAGCGGCTTCCGTCATCAAGTAACAATTGTTTCCTGGCCTGCTTCAGATATTGCAGGGGAGGGGGCCCCCGGCCGCAGGGGAAGGGCCAACGGAGGCAGGGACGCCAGGGGGTCCTGCTCATTGTCTGTTCCCGGCAACAAGGTTCAACCCATGCAGCAGACATGGTAGCAGCACAGGCAGGCTCTGGGACCAGTTACTTTCACCCTCATAGATTGAAGCGGCACAACGCAGAGGTTCTTCATTTAGTTCTTGACGATTATTCAAGAGCAGACCGCCCGGCGGGCCAGCAGCCCCCTCCTGCCATTGTCTGATGGGCACACTTCACCAGCGAGGGATCAGCGGCCTGACCACACGGGCAAAGTGAGCTGAACAAACCCGCAGTCTTCGGTTAGTTGGGAACAGTCTGTGGGTCTGATCACTTCTTGTGTTTGAACAGCAGCCACCACCCCAAACTGTGAATGCAGCAGGCACTTCACCTGCTGGATTCCCTTTAGGGCGCCGCTAACTGTGGAGGCTGGGGGTTCAAACCCACCAGCTGCTCCTTGGGCGGAAGATGAAGATTGACAGCCCAAGAAACCCTACGCAGGGTCACCAGGAGCAGCACTGGACGCGAGGGCAGTGGTTTCTGTGGGGTGGGATTATCCGAGATGAAACACGCCACAAATGGTGAAGTGCTCCGCTGCCAGGAAGAAAAAGGTCGGTGGTCTGAACGCCCCCAGGGAGCGGCTCCAGGAGGAGCATCCTGGGCACCAGTCTCATCAAAGCCACAGCCTAGACACCCCAAAGAAGACCACTATGCTGTCATCAGGGGCCACTGTGACACAACAGTCACCCCCTGGAGCCTGGCAGCAAACACCACCCCCAGATAGAGTGCCCACATGGAGCGAGTCGGGAAGCACTGGGCTGTGCGCTGAAGGGCCAGTGGTTTGAGTCCTCGAATGCCACATGGGTGCCTCCAAAGCAGGGCCTGGCAACCTGCTTGGGCAAGGAGCACAGCTGGACACCGTAGCCCCGAGGGTCGCCCTGCGTCAGTGTGAAGTGGGCAACTAGAGACACTGCATAAAACCGGTCTTGCCACTCTCTGGTCCATGCTGACTCACGGCGACCCCACAGGACAGGGTAGCACTGCCCCTGTGGGTTCCCGAGATGTTAACTCTTTCTGGGGGTACAAAGCCTCATCTTTCTCCCACAGAGCGGCTGGTGGTTTTGAACTGTGGTTCTTACGGTTAGCAGCTCAATGCAAGCCCCCTATCTCACCAGGGTTCCAGCTTGCCCGGGATAGGGGAGAAGAGACTATGGTGTTCGGTGCAATTAGAAAAAGCTCTTCCACTGGCTGGATGCAAATCCATCTGCCTTGAAGAAACTCAACCCCAAACACACGAGGGCTGGGGGTCTCGGAGGTAGGGGGTGGGGGAATGGTGTGGAGAGCCCTCCTTGGTGGCATGGCTGCTAACTAAAAGCTGGGCCACTCAAACCTGCCCAGACAGAGGCTGCATGCGGGAGAGACAGCCTGGATGAGCCAGCACAGCAGTTTTCCGGCGAAGCCGCAGCCCCGGACCAGAAACAACGGTCCGTGTGGAGGGCCCACAGCAGGGCATCCCTTCGCCTCTCCATCACCAGGAAGCTCTGGTCGAAGGTCTGATGAGAAGCACCGTGCTCTCTTCCTCCCCTCTTTAATAAGCACAGCCCGGTTTCCTTCCTCGCCTCCTTGCTTTTGCTTTAATGAGCTCCAGATGTCCTTTCCCTGTAAAAGTACTGGGGCAAGTGAGGAGGGACGAGGAGACGACACAGGAGCAGAAGAAACAGCTCATCTTAGCATTACTCCCAAGGGAAGTCACCACGTGAGTGGTTCGGGAGGGCAGGGTTTGGTAGTGCCAGCCTGCTCAAGAGGCGCTCATGGCATCACCCGCTCGCAGTGCACCCCCACGGCCTGGGTCAGTCTCCTGCGGACCAAGCATCAGAGCCTTCGCCCTGAACTCCGGCTGGCAGCCGGAGACCTGGTACAGCCCTGTGAAGGGCCTGCAGCCCTGCCCGGGGCAGGGGACCGCTTCGCAGACAATGGTGCGGGCCTGATTCTGCAGCTCAAGCCTCCTCTTCACAGGCCGGGATCTGTCCAACACATAAAAGCCATCTCCTTGGGGGAAGATAACTCCCAGCCCTTCTTGAAATTTGTAACTATCTCTAAAGCATCGGGGTTACAATTGTATTGAGCCAAAGACAGTGAGCCACAGGGGGATACAGTTGCAAAAGTGACGCCTCTCTCTCTTAAAACCTCTAAGAACAAAAACTTGAAGGTCTGGAGATAAGGAGTCACTCCAGCCTTAACTAAGGTCTCTATTTTCACGGCCATGTGCTCCCCGACCTCCCGCCCCTCAACTTTGGAAAGGGGAGGGCTCGGAATGAGAGTGCAGCTGGTTTGAGACGGTGGGCACCCAGGAGCCGGCAGCAGCTGTCTACATATCTTCCTCTGCTCTCCCACCTTTTAAAACTCCGGGCTGGCGTGAATAAGAGAAACACCATTTAAAAAAAAAAAAAAAAGCAAGGTACCCAGAGTCCGGCTAATGGAATCTGAAGCTGGCTTTAATTTTAATGAAGAAAGTTGCCAGTAGCGACTAAACTGTCAGCCTCCGCCGGGCACCATTAATAAAGGAGCAGCAGGCAGGAGTGGGCCTGCACCCGTACAAAAGGTTCCCTGCGCTTCATGCTGTGCTAAATTGGCTGCCCAATTTTTCTTAAACGTCCATTCTATTTAGGAGACAATTTATTAATTTTTGCCATTCATTGTCAGTTGACAGGCCATCATTTCGGGGCCCGAATTTTAGAGGAAACTAATTGAAAAGCCGCAGTATTTATGAGGGATATTATTTGTCAATTACAGCGGCAGCTACTCGTCACCGCCACGAGCTCCGAGACCCAGCCATCGGGGTGTGGGGGCTGCTGTTGCTGGCATTAAGCGATGACCCAGCCTCTCCTACCTCATCAATTTCCCGGGCATGGCGGGAAACCACCTTCCCGTTAGATGGATACATTGTAACTTTTGACAAAGGGGAAGTACATGCCAAGTAATGGTTACAGACGGCAGTGCTGGCAATAGGGGGTAAAAAAAAAAAAGGAAAGAAAAAAAAAAAGGACTGCATTGTGCAAGAATTCCCATTGGCTTCTTGGGAGAAGCATCAGGGCCTGCCTGCTTCTGAAATGGTCGTTGGCTTACAAAAAACCTTCCCCCTGGGCTCTAAAGACAAATTCAAGGCGCTGTAAATGCACTGCCTTCCAACCTGCCAACTCAAAGGCATCAAGTCTTGCTTTTATAAGCCTCAGTTCCTGGAAGGGAACGCGCTTTTGGTGCCTGTTTAACAAGGGAAGGAAGGAAGGGAGGGAGGAAGGAAGGAAGGAAGGAAGGGAGGGAGGGAGGAAGGAAGGAGCGAGCGAGCTTTGAGAGAGGTACTGTGTGCGAATCTCTTCCCTCTCTCCCGGCACTGTCGTTCCCACTTCTTAACTAATGCCTCCGGGCCTTGGAAGGAAGGCGGACTTGATCAGAACAGCAATTTCCTCACCTACTACAGAAAAAGCAAAGGAGCCAGTTCTCTCTGCCCGGCATCTGTTTCCCGGCTGCAAAAAGTCATCAGAGGCCGCTGGGTCGCCAGGATGGTGTTCGCTGTGAATTCGGACCAGGTCAGAGGTTTGATAAGAACAGATACTATTCGATATTAGTCAAGAGGCCCTCAAGGAGCGAGGACATCAAAGGTCTGAGCAATTAAGATGCTCATTTTCCTAAAATGGCGATGCTAAGTGACATGTGTCAGAGCCCTGCTCCCCAGCTAATGACGTCAGAACAAAGAGAAGTCCCTGCAGGCGCCTGGCCGCCACCATCACAGAACCGCACGTTCTGACGAAAGTCACACAGAGAGAAGGTCTGATTCCGGATGAACTTCAGCCAATTTTTTCACAACTTCTTCAGTGCTTTAAACTGGAAAACGCTTTTAAAAAAATCACCCACCCATCCTGGCGAAACCAGTCTCAGAAACCAGTCACAGAACAGGAGGAAAAGGCCCGTCCATTTGCGATTTCTGGGAGGCTGGTGGCACCATGGTTAAGCGCTCGTCGGTTCAAAGTCAGGCTGGGCCCGTGGGGCACAGATCTGCCTCCACCACGATGAAGCCAAACCCACCGCTGGCAGGTGGGTGCCAACTCAGGTTGTCTGAGGCGAGTTCTTCACAGGAGCGGGCAGCCTCAACGTCCCCCCCCAGGAGCTGAGGGTGGGTTTGAAACACCGCCCAGGGGATAGCAACTCGACAGGTGACCCACTGCACTGCTCAAGAGGAGAGCTCGAAGACCCAATGGGCCGGTTCTGCTCCGCCGCAGGAGGTTGCGATGAGCTGGGGTCGAAGCCAGGGCACCAACGCAACAGCAACAACTGCCTCAGTGGCTTCCTCACTGCCCAATGCACTGGGATGAACCCTGGACTATGAACTGCAGCATCGAGGGTTCAAACCCCACTGTCAGACCCCAGTGGAGGGGCTGAGGAAACGAGGCAGGCCCTCGGCAGGATGGACCACTGACATGGTGACGGCAACTCTGGGCTCAGGCACAAACCACTGCGAGGCTGGCACCAGATTGGGTGACAATCCTGATCTCTATGGATCTGGCCAGACTGGACGGCACCTAACCACCGCAAGGGTCTTTTCCGGCGCAGTCCTCATGCCGACCAAGCTGAGCAGGCATGAAGCACGTGGCTTCTCAGAGCGCAGGGCTCACAGGGGCAGTTCAGAACACAAACTCCCGGACGTGTCTAAGGCTGTGGCGCCTGAAGCAGGCCACGCGGCAGCACATTCCCCCTGTAGGTTTGAGAATAAAGGGCAATCCTGGACTGGGGGTGAAGCAGGGTGGGGGAAGGGAGCTCACAAATGGTTTGCAGTGGTTACACACAGAACACATGGCAGTGTGAACCCAAGTGCGGTGGTGCTGAAGAAAGGCCTGGCCATCTACTTCCATGAGATTGGAGCCAGGTGAGCCAAGTGAGCGTAGCTGAACCCTGCAACTCTAAGGGGCACCACCAGACGATCCATTCAACTTTCTGTTTGGGGGTTGGGAGTACATTTCTGGGCAGAAAAGTTCCTTGGTGGGATTCAGGGTCAAATAAGTCCTTAAAAGCACGTGACACCTTGGCTGGACTATAATGCTTAGTACATTGAGAATCTCCATCCCTCCATCTCTTGGCCCAATGTAACCATCCTGTGTGTTGGGAATCCCCAGGAACAGACGGGGAAGGAAACACACACACACACACACACACACACACACACACACACACACACACACACACAGCCACTCTGGGCACCGGGAGACGCCTGAACATAAACACAGTCCTGTCGGCAGTGAGAGGGTGTGCAGGGAGGTCAGACATGCAGCTGCTAAGCAGAAGGCTGGCGCCCACCCAGGGGCAGCCGCAGCAAGGCCTGCAGAGTGCTCTCTTCTGAGACATGTGGGGTCCCTGTGAGCCCATCTCTGCCAACCACACACCACCTGTCCCCAACCCAGCAGTGTCTTCCCAGCACAGTGGAGATCAGAGGGTGAGATTCGAGTCCAAGTGCGAAAGCCAGCCGTCTGGGACAATGACACGAGACCGACTGTCTACCGAACCAGGAATCGCACTCCTGCTAGTTCAGTACAGGCACCTCGGCTTTCCCACTTCAAACACACATGGGCATGCTCTCATCCAAGAGTCCGGAGAAGACTCCTCACCCCATAAGGGGTGGTGGTGGGGGAGATGCAGAACAGGACGTTAAATTCTCATGGAATCCAGACTTTGAGGAGCCACAGAGGTTGGACAAGCCCCTGGAAGGACTGCCCTGAGAAAACATGGACTAAAGCCGTCCCCTGAGGTCTTCTGAAACCCAAACACCAGCTTGGCTTAGCTGCAAAGCCT
Source organism: Tenrec ecaudatus (assembly GCF_050624435.1). Taxonomy (NCBI): domain Eukaryota; kingdom Metazoa; phylum Chordata; class Mammalia; order Afrosoricida; family Tenrecidae; genus Tenrec; species Tenrec ecaudatus. The sequence goes on from NC_134542.1 coordinate 4,555,212, forward strand.
GCCTGCCTTTCGCACCGCCTCCTTTAAGTACTACAGACGAAAGAGAAACTCACTGCTGTGGGGTGGAGGCCACTCACAGTGACCCTCTGGGACAGGGGAGACCGCCCCTGCGGGTGTCCCAGACTGCAGCTCTTTACGGGCGCAGAGAGCCCCATCTTTCTCCCAAGGAGGGCTGGTGGTTTCCAACTTCTGACCTCATGCAACCACTCTGGGCAGGAGTCAAAAGGACAAAAGCACTGGAAACCGGCGCAGGAAGGGGCTGATGGTACGGAAGGAGAAAGCGCTCAAGCCGCAGGTGAGGCCGGTCCAACAACGACCTCCAGTGGGGTCAGCAGGGCCACTGAGGGGACACACGGATGATTGCATGGCATGTCTTCTGCTGCAAGTCTTTTCAACCACAAAAACTAATGATCAAATAGGCACCAGACACCCAACAAAAGAAAATCGAGAACGAGGTCTGGCAGGTTCTGTCGTGTTGTTCTGGTTTCTTTTGGAGCCAGATCTAATGACTGTGGTAAAAGCACAGCAGTGGGTTTAAACACAGAGAAGCAAAGTGCATGGCGACCTTGAACTGACTCCCGATGTTCCGTAAAGGCTGATGGCTGGCTTTGAAAATCAGGCCACACGACTATAAGCTCCCTGAGCACAGCCAGGGGCTCTTTCCCAGGCGGGGTCCCCTAGCTGTGGGCTCTACTCTCCCACCTCCCAAGTTTGACTCTGGCAGCACCCTGGTGTTGCACTGGAAGTCCGGTGGCTCAAACTCACAGTGGCTCCCGGGGTCAGTCTTTCCCCCCGGGGCAGCACTACCCTGTCCAGCAGGGTCACTGTGAGCCAGAATCAAGGGTAGCCGAGGGGGTCGAGCTGGCTGGATCGCCTGTGTCTCTCCAGCCTGGAGGGACTGTGACTGCAAGGTCAAGGGTTTCCCATCACCCTCCTTCACCCTCCCACCCAGGCCATGATGAGGCTGTCTGCTCCTGTCAAGATTTATCCTCTCCAAAACCCTACTACATGGTGTTGACTGTGTTATGAGTCAGAATTGACTTGAAGGAGTGGGCTAGGATCTCGGGCTGGTTTAAGTGTGAGGCTGCTAACCACAAGGTGACTGGTTCAAACCCACCAGCTGATCTGTGTAAGCAGGATGAGGCTGCCTGCTGCTGTGGAGGTGGGCAGGAACTCTCGGCCCTGTGGAGTTGCTCTCCACGCTGGACAGTAGGTGGGGACCTCACGAATCCTGGGAGGCGACAGAAGGCTGAGTGGGTGGTGCTCCTGACTCCTGCAGGTCAGATGCAGGGAGGGTGTCCATCACATATACCCTGCACACCTCAGTGAGTCCCCTCCCCAATTAGAACCACTGGTGCAGTTAATGCCGGTGCCCTGGCGGCGTAGTGGTTAGACTGCCAACTGCAAGATCAGCAGTTCTAACCCACCAGCTGCTCCTTGGGAGAACGAGGAGCTTCTCTTCCTGTAAAGAGCTACAGTCCTGGAAACGCACAGGGGCAATTCGGCTCCGTACTATAGGGTCGCCGAGTCAGCCTCCACTTGATGGCAAAGAGTCTAAGTGAGTGAGTGAGTGTGTGTCACCAGCCTTTGTGTCTATGTCTTCATTTGTACAGACACTTACTCTCCCTCGGCGCTGAATTCAACCTCCATGAACTCTCAGAACCGTGAATGGTTCTGGCTTCTAGATCCCCAATCATTGCCCTGAAGGGCTCCCTCCAGGTCAGAGGCGGCCAGCCAGTTGCCAGGTCTCACAAGTGACAGCAGCCTGAGGATGAGCAGGAAGGAGCTGGTGCCCCGGCTGGCGTTTGGAGAGACTCCTCTGGCAAGAGCAGCAGCCGGCACCCAGGCCTGGGTCGACACCAGGAGCAAGCGAGCGAGTGCCACCGGCTCATTCGTGCATGGGGACCAAGGACCTCAGGAGGGAGGAAAACTGTTCGGCGAACACAGCAGATCAGGGGATTGCCAAGCCTCCAATGAGGGGGACAGCCCAGCCTCTGCCCCCACACCTGCACACACGGTCTCGTCTTTTTTATTCAAAACCTGGCAGCTGGAAGGTGGAGGGTGAGCCTGTGTTAACGGAGCCTTTGTGGGGCGGAATTGCCCCTGCTCCAGAGAAGGTGGCCTTTTGTGAGGGTGCCTGAGTGTCCAAGGGTCTCGCCACTCCCCCACCTCCGCCTTCCCTCGCCTCTTTGTGGTGGCCTGTCAGAGTGCCTGTCAGTCAGGGCAGGAGGCAGGCCTGATGCCTGCGGCCCTATCGGCCCATCTCAGCCTGTCGCTGTGTCCCGGTGTCCCTCCCCCCACACATTCATCACGGCCCGACAGCACAATGCAGGCCTGACCACCTCACAGGCCAGGCCAGGGAGGGCAGCGGAGATAAGTACTGGCTGTCAGCTCAAGGACAAAGAAAGACAGCCCGGGGGAGCGCTCAGAGATAAGGAAGGCTACTCACAACTGCTTTATCTGATGAGGGTTATGGCTAATTAATTATAAACTCAATTACCTCACCCTTACTTCAGCAGCCTCTATTCATTAAGAGAGGAAACTTGACTGACTGCTACACACACACACACACACACACACACACACACACACACACCACCCCCCCCCCCTTAGGCTGCCTGGTAGCTTCGCAAACATCCACTTTCCCTGGGAAGGTTTCTTAAGACACCCGTACCTGGCTGGCACGCATGGGGCCAGACCTGGTCTGCTTGGGGCTCCTAGCTGGAACCCCGTTTCCAGCCCAGGCCCCCCCCATCTCACCGCATGTGGTGGGGAGGTGCTTCCACACTGGCTCTGCTGTTAAAAAGCAGAAACCAGACACCAGACAATAGACATTAAGTGTGCCCTCTCCTCCTCCACGTATGGGAGGCACGTCTGCATGCTAAGTGTGCTTTTAAGTTGGGGGCTCCTCTCAGCTCTCTGTTCCTCTGGGGGAGCCATGCTAGGCAGGAAAGGGGCTGCTCGGGTGACTGGCTTGCTGGCTGAGGAGGTCCGACCCCCCGGACTCTGGCCAGGCCTGCCATGGTCTGTGCTAGCTCCCGGCCACATCATCATCGGTGTCCCTGCCGCTCAGGGCAGGTTGTTACAGGTGCCCGGCCTCTCTGTTTTGCCCACATCAACGTATCTTCAGAGCCCCCGGCCCCCACATCCCAGGTTTCAGATCAGGCGCTTGTATCTGGTATACCCCTCCCGGTCCCCTCTGTGTCCTGGTCTTGAAGACTTCCTCCTGGCAGTGGCAGGTGGGGACACTGAAGGTTCAGAGCAGACACTTCTGGAGTGCAGACAGAATGGCTGGTGGCCTGGGCCCAGCTGGAACTGGCATGGCCAGAGGGGTGCTGGGAAGGCCAGGCTGCTCCACCCCACACCCATGGAGGGATTCCAACTCACAGCAATGTGGAAGTGGGGGGCAGAGTTTCCCAGCCTCATGCTGACACCAACAGATCTCAGCTGGTGCTCCCTCGGGCAGGAGGGGGACTTTGTCGCCTGCTGCCATTGGGCTGAGCCCACCTCCAGGCGACCGTGGGTGTCATTGGGCAGAAGGGTCCACTGGGATCTGTTAGCTGCCCTCTCAGAGGTTGGATGGCCAGGCCTTTCTTCCGTGGCTCTGCTGGGTGAGACTGAACTTGAGGTTCACTGCTGAGTGTCAGCAGCTTGCATGGCAGGAGAAAGACAAGGCTGTCTGCTCCTAAAAAGGGTGACAGGAAACCCACCCTGCAGCATGGCCATGAGTCCAGAGGGCTCCCCAGCAGTGCAGTGGGGCAGGGAAGAGGGGACAGGCAGTCTCATGGCCATAAGGACACACCGTGCCTCCGTGTTTCAGACCACGCGGCCCTGACATGAGGGCTCCAGCCGTAGGTCCCCTGCCTCTGTCCATGTGTGGACATGCACTGGGGGATGGTGGGGACACAGGAAAGTGGGTCACAGGGGAGGAGACACGTTGCTGGTCCAGGGAGCAAAGGCAGAAGACTCCATGATGCGAAGTTCTGGCACTTGGTCTGCCCAAGGTCAGGCAGCCCACTCCTCTAGGTGGAGCTGAACAGGGCTCTCTTCTGTCCTGAGTCTCCCGAGCAGCGATGGGCTTTCTTGTTTGATGGTCATGTGACGAACCCCTCAGGCATTGTGGGACCCCTGACCCAGGAATGCACTGGGTCCACCCAGGGAGCCGGGCTGGGGCATGATCCCTCCAGGCCTCACCACGCTGGCACTTGGCTCCCCACCCTCCCTCCTGACCGCCAGTCACAAGAGCAAGTCAGTTGACAGGGGAAGAGAGATCCCGGTCCTGGTGAGACAGGCACCACTTCCAGGGGTGCCTGGGGGGGATCTCAAGAGGACAAAGAGGCGGTCCTGGGGAGCAAGGAGAGGTTGAGATGAACCTGGGGTACAAGGGAGCAGGGGGCGTGTGTGGGGTGGACAAGGGGTTGATGTGAACTTAGAGGACATGGGATGGGAGGAGGAAGTGACAGGCCTGGGGACACAGGGTAACTGGCTGAGGGCGACAGGGTAGGGCCCTTGGCAGACAGGCCCCGGGAGGGGTGGCACAGGTAGGGTATAGCCAGGTGGTCATGACCTATAACTGGGCATCACCCCCTCCCCCACACAGCTGCAATGAGTGGCTACTAGACACAGGTGCCTATCGTAGACCAAAGCCTGAGGCTCCCCAGTCCAGACACCAACTCAAACGGCAATGCTGCCCTGACCTCAGCCCCGGGGTCAGCCCTGAGAGCCAACATCCCTGCCAGCCACCTGAACACAGGTCCCACTTTCATCACAGGTGATCTGCAGCGAGCAGCTCTCGGTGAGACCCTGGGGCCACCTGGATCCTGCCTGTGGTGGGTGCTGGCCCCTGCTGCCCATGCTTGCAGAGCCTGGTGGGGCATCCCAAGGTCCACCTTGACTCCTTCACGGGTGGACTTTGTCCTTTCCTGGGAAGCAGGGCCAGCGGTCTTTAGTATTCAGTGACATAATTAGCACTGCAGTTAATTTCATTAAATTCTCTTGCTGCTAAATGAAGCAGGTTATGAGACATCTTTTATTGCAAGGCGTGAAATTACAGCCTGTCGGCTGCTGACGCAGAGGTGAGACTAATGAATTACAGGGTAAATAACACCAGAATTAACCAGCTAATTTAACATTGCGCCACCCAACAAAGTCCTTTTTTGGCTTCCAGGAGCCACACAGCCAGGGTCCCTGGCTGAGACACACCACACCCCCAAGGAGGAAGTCTGTCCTCCCAAGGGTATTGAAGAGCAAGGAGAAGGGGGAGGAGCCTGGCCTCCCAAGTCCTCCCTCTGGTGGAGAACCAGCAAGAACCCCAAAGAAGCAAGCTCCCTTATGTAGCTAGAGGACCGGGAATTGTGAACAAGCTAACAAGAGCAGGTTCTGGGCATTCACACTCGCTGAACCTGCAGGGGTCAGGAGGTAGCTGCGTGTTGCCCTCCCCTCCCCTCCCCACCCCACCTCCTAGCGTGGGGGATTGTTTTCTCTTGGCTGAAAAGGGACACGCACAGAAGCAGCTGGAAATGGTTGGGGAAGGGGCCTGGCCCCATCATTCCCAGGAGTGATGGACAGCTCTGCTTCCCCAGCCCCGTCGCCCCAGTTTCTACAGGCATTAGCTCCCCGTCTCTGCTGCCTTTTGGTTCAATGGGAACCTTTGCTGGGGCAAAGATTCTTTCACTCTCTCTCAGACTGACACTCACCCACTGCCATGGAGTCAACGCTGACTCACCTCAACCCCGCAGGACAGAGCAGAACCGCCCTGGTGGGTTTCTGGAACTGTCACTCTTTATGGGAGTAGAAAGCCTCCTCTTTCTCCAGACTGGCTGGTGGTTTTGAACTGCTGACCTTTAAGTTAGCAGCCTGATGCAACGCCACTGAGGCTCCCATGGAACAAGGAGTGTCTTCCTCTTTTACTTCATCGCTTTGGGTGGTGGCAGGGGTAGTTTAGTAAAAGAAAGTCCCATCTGTGGAGTCCCTGCACCCGCTGACACTGGTCCACTGCCATCACTAACAACCCACCCCAGCATCTCTGAGCGGTTGGTGGCCTTGAACCAATGGCTCAAGGTTTTGAAGCTCAGCACCAATGCCTAACCACCAGGGCCCCACACCAGGGCAAACTGACACCTGGCTGCAGTCCCAAAGGTTGGTGGGTTCTGGTCCACCCTAGGGGAAAGGCCTATTGATTTACACCCACACGCATCTGATGCTTAATATGTCCTTAATGTGTCCTTAGCCCTTAAGCACACACTGAGAGTAGGTGCAGGCAGCCCTGGTGCTGGCCAGAGAGAGAGATGACCATGTGGGTCACTCCCTACAAGATGCACCTGGGTAGGGGAAGCAGCAGCCAAGGAAGGTGAGCACAGAGAGGCAGGTGCCAGACCAGGGCTCCTACCTACCCAGAGTGGAGTATATCACTCATTCACCCACTGCCAGCGAGTCGGTGCTGACTCACAATGACCCTACAGGACAGGGTAGAACTGCTCCTGTGCATTTCTGAGACTGTCCTGCTTTATAAGAGTAGAAAGCCTCATCTTTGTCCTGCAGAGCAGCTGGTGCATTTGAACTGCTGACCTAGCAGATTATGGCCCAATGCTTTAACCAGTATGCCAGCAACCCCCTTGGAGCTCCGGACCGCCTCCCAGACCTCCTGTCTATAAACAAGTCCCCATCACACACAGAGATTATCCTGTGAAGGTTTTCCCATTCCTGGTTGCTGTGTGGGTGGGCCGTGAACACAAAGTCCAACAGCCCTGGAGGCAGTGGCCCTGGGTGGGGGCATGGCTAATGTGCCTTGGAAGAAAGGCCTGGCGATCCACTTGCAACAAAACTAGTTACTGGAAAGTCCAAAGTGGCTCAGTTCTGGTGACACACCCTCTGACAAACATAGCATGGTCTCCCCGGGATGGGTGGGGACACTGGCTTAATCGTGAAGTAAGGAGCTGTCTTTGGTCACCTGGTCAAGTCCACTTTTTATGCTGACAGCAGCCGGGGATGTGTGGGGGGAGAGGAAATCACGTCCCAGGGCCCTGATCCCTCATCATTCTCATCAAGGGTGGGTGCCGTGGATGGGCGTCAAGATGACACATGCACCAGGCTCTGGGAATGGGGGGTGGGCAGGCGTCAGGGGTGAGTGGGGTAGGCACATACATGGGCCAGGCCCTGGGAATGGGTGGTGGAGACAAAAACCTCAGCAGGGCTAACCCTACCACTTGAGTGATGAGCATTGGAAAATACGGAAAATTGTTCTTGTTTGATAAAATGACACGGATTAAATTGCCCCGCTTAGAACTGTCTCACCAGAAACTTGATTCATTTTAACCCTGTCAGGGCTTTTCAAAGAGGTAATTTCCTACGCAGAACGCACTTCACGCTAAATAATTGATGGAGCGGCTCAGGTTACTGAGGGAGTACATACGGAGGAAGCTCCCCGCGCCTCGATGCCACGCGTGGGGAGCCGGCTCTCTCTGGGGGGTGCTTGGAAGCCCCCTGGCTACGCCTATGGAGCAAGATGCCACCTTCTCGACGGCCATCTCCGCTTTCTCAGCGTCCTCCTTGCTGAACGAAGCGCCGTGGCCCATCACCGGGCCCCACCCAGCCTGTAGTCACAAGTTGCTGAGCCCGCATCACGCCTCGCCTCGCCCCGCCCCGGGTTCCACGCTGCTTGCCGATGGCCCCTCCTCTCGGGTCCCAACACTCGACCTCTGCCCAACAAGCTCCATCTGGCAAATGTCAACCGACCAGAGCTCGGAACTGCTGGCTGGCGGTAAAGTAGTGCAGGTGGTGCTGGTGCCAATGCTGACACCAGTGGTGGTGAGGCTGGTGAGTTTGGTGGTAGTGATACTGGCGGTGATGAACGTGGTGGTGGTGAGGTAGGAGGTGGAGATGGTGGTGGTAGATGTAATGGTGGTGGCAGTGGTATTGCAGGTGGTGGTGAGGTGGTGAAGCTGATGAATGTGGTACTTGAAGTTATAATGGTGGTGATGGTGGTGAGCATGGTGGTGGTGGTCTGTATGGTGGTGATGGTGAATGTGCTGATGGTGAGCGTGGTGATGGTGAGCGTGGTGATGGTGGTGAGCGTGGTGGTGACAGTGGCCGTGACCTCTCCTGAGATGGGATGCCCACACTCTCTTTCATTGTAAATGTCAAGGCTGCACAATCAATGTGAGGAGCTCTTCAGCCTCCCTTCTTCCCCAGTCCTGGAGCCCAGCGGTCAGCATCCCGGACCTGTCCGGCAGCGTCATTAAAACATGAAGGACAGGGAGAGAGAGGGAACCACAGACAAGCCGTCAGTGAATGTATGGTTGCAAACTGAGACAGACCTTTCCTGACAGAACGTGCTACACGCGAGTCTACTGTCTACAGCAGGTGTCCTCTTTCCCGCTCTACACAGCAGCCCAGGTGGCACAGCGGTCACACGCGGGGCTGCTCACCGCAAGGCCAGCAGTTCAAAACCACCAGCCGCTCCTTGGGAGAAAGATGAAGGGTTCTACTCCAGCAAAGAGTTTCCGTCTGGGAAACCCGCAGCGCTGCCCTGCAGAGGAGCAGGATTCGGCTGCTTGTTCTGCAAATGAGGCACCATTAGGGTGGGTACACCCCATCATCTGTGAGGGGAGTGTCCCAGGGGTGTGGCCTCCAACCCAAACCCCCACTCTCAGTGCCATCAAGTCATGCCCACTCCGAGGGACCTACCAGGACAGGGTAGGACTGCCCCTGTGAATAAATTCTTTACTGGAGTAGAAAGCCCCGTCTTTCTCCCACAGAGGGGTTTCAAACTGCTAACCTTGCAGCTAGCAGCCCAACATAGAACTACACCACCAGGGCTCCTTGGGTATGGCCCGCATCACCTTTTATCTCAGAGGTGGAGGGAGAGAGAAGCCAGCAGAGCGGCAAGCCCTCAGGACCAACGAGCAAGAAGAGCAGCTGGGAGCACAGGGGATCTGTTGGACCCTAGGCCCCTGCACTGCGAACCTTCTAGACCAGTGGTTCTCAACCTGTGGGTCACAACCCCTTGGAGTTGAACAACCTTTCACAGGGGTCTCCTAAGACCATCAGAAAACACATATTTCCAATGGTCTTAGGAACTGAGACACCCACTTCTGTATCCATCTCCAGACGGGTCCACCCACAGGCAGATATGCCCACCTATAAGCACCCGGCGTGAAGACTGTTACCCATGCTACACCATGCTTCAAGACAAACTTTCATTTATTTGTCATTAGAAATAACAATTTCACCATATAGAATTACATATTGCTTTTGTGATTCATCACGATGGTTTCATTATGTTCAATTTGTAACAATGAACGTACATCCTGCCTATCAGATATTTACATGATGATTCATAACAGTAGCAAAATGACAGTGATGAAGCAGCAATGAAAATAATTTTATGGTTGGGGGTCACTACAACATGAGGAACTATAGGAAGGTCGAGAACCACTGTCCTAGACCCCCGGGGGACAGCCTGGTGCCAAGAAACATGGAGATCTTCCAGGAATGCTGGGCTCCTTTACTATTTTTTTTGATATGACAAGTATTTATTGGGGTCGAATACTATTTGGGGTCAATTGGGCTCCGATTTTAAACACACACCAACATCTATTCAAAACCACCAGCCACTCTGTGGGAGAGATGAGGCTTCCTGCCCCTGTAAACCACCAGGCAGTTCTGCCTGTTCCACTGGGTCTCTGCGCATCGTAATTGACCGGAGGGCAGAGCGAGCTTATGTTCCAGGGCTGCTGAATGAGGGAGGCCCCGGAGACTCCTTTCTAGAGAGGAAACTTAGGGCAGTTGGTGAGGATCTTCCGTGTTCATCACCTGACACAGGCCCCGCGGCTCTCTTTTCTTCCAGAAGCGGGCTTGCTTGTGGGAGCCCCCAGGCTATTCCTACCTGCTCAATGGACAATGTGGGTAAGACACCGGTGACCTGCCTGCCCCTGACCACTGGGTTCATTTTAGCTTCTCCGTCTTTATCTCCATCTTTGAAAACTCAGGACAAAGATGAGGCTCCCTCCTCCCGGGAAGAGCTACGGTCTCAGAAACCCACATGGGCAGGTCCACCCTGTCCTGGATGGTCCCTGTGAACCTCACTTCTCCCTCCCCATACAAGCACCTTGTCTTAGTTCTTCACCCTGGCCATGGCCCTCCGATCGCTCGGCTGTCTCCACAGGCTCTGCTTCCTGTGCAGCCTCAAGACGCAGCGAATAAGTGTAAAAAACCGAACTCACTGCCACGGAGCCCATGCTGACTCACAGTGCCCCCTTGGGGTTTCCGAGACAGCCACTGGTGACGGAGTAGAAAGCCCAGCCTCTCCCACGGAGCTGCCGGTGGTTTCGAATGGCGGACCATGCGGGTCCCAGTCCAACAGGTAACCACGGCACCACCAGGGCTCCTCATGGTTTGGATTACTTGCTGCTAACTGCAAGATCAGCAGTTTGAACCACCAGCCACTCCACAGGAGAACAGCAGACGGAGGATCGTGTCTACTGCCAGAGAGCGCGAGTCTCACAAACCCACGGGGACAGTCTACTTTGTCCTGAGGGGGCTCTAGGAGTCGGCATCGACTCCATGGCGGTGAGTTCTTCGTTCCTGGACTCCACCCCGACAGCCCTCTCTGCTCATCCTCTCCCCCCCGCCCCCCGCCAACTCTACTGAGATATTCACGACCCCTAAAAGCTCTCTACAGCCCAACACCCATAGGGCTCTTGACCCAGTATATTCTACACGCACCCAAGCCCAGGGCGCCCCTCTCTCTCACCTGGCCCTCCCGCTCCTAATCTCTGCATGAACCATCTTCTGGAGGGTGAACTGGAGAAATGCCCCCACCATTCTTTGCTCACTGTCATCGGTCCCATGCAATACATCAACCCTCGCTGCCCACTCTAGGTCCCCCAAGCTCCTCAGCTGCGTCCTCTCCAGTGCCCACTCCCATCCTCTGACTCTCTCCTGAGGCCACTTCCACCTCGGCCTCTGACCCAGGCCCTGGTCCCTTCCCAGCCTGTAGCCGATGTGACAACGGCAGGCACACCATGTTTGTGGGTGCTGCTGCAACTAAGTCCCCGGATGGTGGGCGCTGCATGGGAACACTCTCGTGCTAATGCAGACGGAGAAGGCGGATGGCTGGGTCCACCTGGAGGGGCCCTGGAAGAAAGGCCAGGTGATCTGGTTCCCAATCAGTGAATATCCCAGGAGCAGAGGTCTCCCGACAACACAGGGGACATGACTCGGCATAGCAAGTTGCTGGCAGCCACTTGGGAAAGCAGCGGCCAGTGAGCACTGCTCCCGGGCAAGAGTCTTGAGAGGGGCAGGGAGCCAGGAGAGGCTGGGGTAGGGAAGGGCCACGGGGACCATGAAGGAGACCAACAGTCGGGTGTCAGCTGTCCCCAGGTACATGCCAAAACTCTCTGCCACTGAGTCATTTCCAATTCACAGCCACCCCACAGGACAGGGTGGGACAGCCCCTGTGGGTTTCCCATACTGTGTTCACGGGAGTAGAGAGCCTGTCTTCCTCCCTCTGCGTAACTGGTGGTTTTGAACTGCTGACTTTGTGGTTAGCAGCCCAAGTTAACCACACCACCACCAAGGTAAGTGCCAGCTGCCGCTGGAAAGGATGGCAGCTCAAAGTTCCCGCCAGCGTCTCGGGAGACAAACCCTGGGGATCTTCGGTAAGGAGGGCAGCCGAGGACCTCCTCGGGGCCGTTCTACACCGGGCTACCGGGTTTCCCATGAGCCAGCCTCTGGGTGCCCGGGAGGCAGCACCAACAAGCCCTTGTAGCCCTGCACTCTCTCCTCTCTCCCGTCTGCGCTCAAACGGTTCTGGGAGTGGCTAGAGCCCTCTGCAGGGACCCGACTGGACAGCGGGCCACTGTCTCAAACACTGGCCGTCCACAGGGGCAAGCCGCCCTCCCCGAGAGGAAAACAAACTGGAAGCCCAGGAAGAAGCAATCCCAAGCCCTAGGTGGCCCTGCGGAAGGCCACGCTACACCCCGTTACAAATATCCCTTGCTGGCTTCCCGGTAAACAGCGAATACCCACTCTGGCTGCGGAACGGTTTTGCCCATAAATTATTTCCAATTTTAATTTTCCCCCTTTCTGGTTACGGGGCCTCTCTTCACTGCCTTTCTCATTTGGAGAGAAGTTCATAATTCTTTCCAAGTTCCCGCTCGTCCCCAGTGGTTGGTGACATCTATTTCGGAGGGGAAATCAGATGACAACAGCCTTGTACATAAGGTGCCGTTTCACGCACCAGAGGCAGACACCCCTCTTCCAGTGATTCCTGGGGCAGGGGTGGGGGCAATATTCTTTTCCAGCTGACTGAGGCCTGACAGCACGGGGTTGCACGCTGGGGACACGGAGAGAGTGGGCCTCCACGGGGTCCGGGAGCTCGTTCTCAAGGTCTGGGTATTGGTGCCAAAGAGATTTTTTATTTCCTCCAGGTCTCCCGATGCCTCTCGGGGGCTCTTGGTAGAATCCAGCACCCAGACAGGGCTGGGGGCCGTCAGCCGTGGCTGTGCAAGGCCATTGAAATCATCAACACCCCCCCCCTGGAACCCCACGCCTCACCAGAGACTGTTCCCTTCCAGCCATATCCGGATGGCCCTTGGCAGACCGGGCACGCTGACCTCAACCAAGGAGCTCTGCTGGCCCTGTGGGTTACACAGGCTGCTGCCAGCAAGGTCAGCAGTTTGAAGCCAGCAGCCGCTCCACAGGGGAAAGATGGGCTTTCTACTCCCGTCTAGCAGGACAGTCTGGGAAACCCACAGCAGCAGTTCTGCCCTGTCCTGTTGGGTCGCTCTGAGCTGGAACTGGCCCAAGAGCACCAGGCCTGGCCAACGTGGACAGAGGGCGTGTGTTTGTGAGAGCACACGTGGATGCGTGCTCAGTGCTAGAGGCCACAGGCAAGTGTTCAGAGCAGCGTTTCCCAAAGGGAGTGATCCCACCCATGGGTGGGCAGCGCTGGAAGGACAGGGAGGGCGTCCAGAATATGGCTCCATAGGTACTGGAGCACGGTGCTGGGTCCCTTCCCTATTCCAGGACTGAGTCAGGTCCCACAGGGACTGTGAGCACAGAGCAGGGCTGCCATATGCCTCAGCTCCACACCCGGTCACATGCGCAAGAATCCAAGAGAAGGGACACGGTCCGTGAGACCAGATTTCAAGTGCTGGCCAGACCCCCCCCCCCCCCACGTGCTGACGAGCATGTTTCTTAATGACTTAAGTGAACTTGTTACTCTTTTACTTAGAATGATGTGGACACAGGATCCCCCAGGAGTCCAGTCTGGAAGCTACTTGCAAACAGCAGGTGACACCAAGTCTCCCATCCTTGCCCCCCCGGATCCCCCTCTGTGGGTTCTCTGGCGGTCTTTGCCAGCACTGGCTTGCCTAGGCTGAGCTCTGCTGCTGCCGTGCTTCTTCACGTAGAGCCCGGCTCTCACGGCATCACGCTGAGCCACTGCAGCCAAATACCATGTGGCCATGCCTCAGAAAAAACAAATAAACAAACAAACAAACAAACAAAACAGTGTGCCTTTCTATCGAAAGCAAAGCAGGCATCGTGTTGGTTCCTGCAGGTGGACCCCGGCTCTGGGTCTCAGCCCCTTGCTCCCTTGCAGGGGGCTGGCCAGTCACAGTGGGGGCCAGGTCTCTCGCGCGCTCCCTGCTGCCCTGGCGCGGCACCTTGGGGGCAGAGCGTGGGGAGCAGGCAGGAGGCACCAGCGCCGGCGAGGAGCGCGGCATGAAGGGTTGGCTTCCTTCGAGACAGGCGGCCAAAGGGCCTGATGCCCGCTGTTCAGTTGACTCTTTGGATTGCCCTGCCACTATGTAAATCAATTTGTTAATGCTCCTTACAAAACGCAACGCTGTGGCCCGTTATACTGACAAACGCGAGCAGGGCTCCCGGTAATTAGCAGTTAATTAGCACGAGGGAACAGATGCTGTCAGAGTTTCAGCAGGCGCACAGGTTCTGTAAACAATGCTTATAAATCTAAATGAATTTATTAACCACAGTACAACTGTCAACACACAGAGCAACCACACAAAATAAGGCGGAATCCCCAAAAGGTCTGCACAATGTATTCATGGTCCCCGTGCACTCCCCACTTCGATTGAAGCAGTGGAGGAATTCTTGGCCGCAGGTTCGATGCCAACCAACGCGCCTCATGCACCTGTCATGACCCGCTTACTCCGAGGCAAAGAAACCTGCAAACGGGAGAGGGACTAAAAGGCTTCCTTCCTCCTAGTGTCAAGGGCCCCATCCCTGGGCCACCTACTCTGCAGCGGGGCTTCTGGACTGAGATCGACTAGGAAGAAAGGCCTGGTGACCGACTTCCAAAAACCAGCCACTGAAAACCTCTGGGTCACCCCAGTCAGATCCCCAGCCCAGCAGGGGGTGGGGAACATAGCGGCAGGACATTGCTAGACCCGGGTAGAGTGTGCCTCGATCCCAGAGGGAGCGCCTGTCCGGGATTCCCTTCTTGGGTTGATTGCTATAGAAGACAATCTACACGAGGGGCTTCAAGGAGCCCTGGTAGTGCAGTGGACTACATGCTGCGTTGCTAACTGCTAGGTCAGCAGTTCAAAACCGTCAGCTGCTCAGTAGGAGACAGATGAGGCTTTCTACTCTGGCAAATAATTACAGGCTCAGAAACCCACAGCAGGGACAGTCTACCCTGTCCACAGGATTCAAGGTGCGTTGGCATTGACTCCATGCAAGTAAGTTTGGTGTGTTTTTGAAGGGGCTTCAAAAAGCACATGGAAAAATGCTGGTACATCTCAATTCCACTCTGCCACCCTGAAGCCCCCTCCTATCTCAGCCTACATGCAGGAACTAAGAAAGACCCCCCCGCCCCCCGCCCCCCCCCATTGGATCATCCTTTTGTACTTCAGGATCAAACTGAAGAACAGCTGGGCCACTCCGCTGCTCCTGAGCCTTGGTCTCACCAGGTGCCACACCAGACCACGTTGAGCCACTCGCAACTCAGGCAGGGGCAGAAGCAGACACTGAGGCACGCTGGGCTAAACCTGGAAACGCTCTGCAGAAGCGTACACTCAAGAGTCTGCTTTAGCCCCAGGGGACCTCACCAAAGGCGAGCTACCAGAACCCGGGTCCAAACGCCAAGGCTTCTTCCCGGCCACGAGGGTTACTATGGCCAGGAAAACAGCAAGTAGTACCAAGTGCTGGCAGGGGTGGGAGAAGCTGGAGCTCACTTGTTTGCTGGGGCGTCAGAGGGTGCAGCCGTGGTGGATGAGGTGGGCAGACCTTCAAAGAAGGACGTGTAGAATCCCACCTGGCCCAGCAATTCCGCTCCTCGGAATACATTCTGCACACCGAAGGCAGGGAGTGACACATACACTTGTGTGCTCGTTGCAACACCCTCACAATCACCAAGAAATAGAAATATCCCAAGGGCCCACTGGCAAGACACACTGACGAACCCAACAGAGCCCACACCCACCCAAACCGAAGACCACCCGCCCAGGAGGAGAGACGAAGGTCTGAGAGACGCTATGTAAGGGGATGGTTCTGACTCGTGGCAACATGAATACAATGAGGGGCTCCTGGAATTCCCATTCTTCTCCATGCTGTCCGTTACTTGCTAGCAGCCACACAGTCAAGTGTCTTTGCATCGTGGATCCCATCCTCCTGGGACCCTGCTTTCAGCCAAGAGTAATCTTCCATGGGCAGTGATAGCCCTTGTTCCACATCCTCCAGAGTCCTGTTGGAATTTCTAAGAGCTCCTTATCCATACACGACAGTAACTGATCTCACATTATTGTCAGCAGAAGTTGAATCTTGTGTGGCATGAGTGACTTTTTAAAAATACCTTTTGCATTTGGTTGAGTCCCCCCCTTTGGAGTAGAGACCAATAGGGGACCTCTTCCAGTTGGTTGACCAGGTAGCTAGCTGCCTTGCAAGTATTCTGTACCAAGGAGTGAATGCGGGCCCCCCGCTTTGAGCTTGTTTGTTGAATGGTCTCAGTGGTACCCTCTCACCATCCTTACTCACCTGGATGCCGAACAAATAACCTGATGGTACCTCGTTAACAACCTGGGAGATGCCGGTGACGCAACGTACTGTGCTGCAAACCAACCAGGCTTAAGGCACTCACCGATGATGATAAAGCCTACAGCCTTCCGTATGGTGGACACCAAGCTCAGACCCCACAACCGGACCAATAAGCTACACCATGAGGAGTAAGAGGACGAAGGTGGTACAGGACTTGGCATTCCTTGGACCAGTAATCAAACACGCAGGGAAGCAGCAGCGAAGAAACCAGGTGGTACGTGATGATGGTGGGCAACCCCGCCACTGAAGGCCTCTTTCAAGTGTCAGAGAGGAGAGGTGTCACTCTGAGAACCAAGGTGAGCCGGAGCTGAGCAGCCCGGGTACCTCCAGTCACATGCACGTGAACAAGCCAGACAACCAATACAGAGGATCCAAGAAGAACCACTACCTTTGAACCACGCTGTTGCGTGTACTTTGGATACGGTGTCAGAATGGGCGAGTTCCTGGAGGCAGATTTCAAGCTCGGTAGCAAGAGAGGAAGACCCCCGAGGACATGGACTGACATGGTGGCGGCCACGGTAGCTTCCAACACAGCAACGCTTGTGCGCACGGTGCAGGGCTGGGCGGGGTTGGAACTGACCAGAAGGCTCCTGAAGTGACAGCTGTCTTTACAGAGGTGGACTTTGCAGGGGCTCAACCACTGAGCCACGAGGACTCCTTAGCATATCTTTTCCACCCCCCACCCTCCCTGAGTGGCTCCTGCCCGCCTGACTCAGTGACCCTCCTCCAGCTGCCCAGACGGTAAATTTTTACGGAAGCTGCCAGTCTCACCATTGACGTTTAAGTCTCACTGACCTATAACTCGCCTGTCACACAATTCAATGGTTTAAATGTATCAAAAGGAGTTGTCCAATCACCACCATCAATTTTAGAATATTTTCTTCTTTCTCTTTTTAAAAATTTTTTATGGGTTTTCCAGGAAAACCAGAAAACCTGCTAGACAAATTCTAAAAGAGCTGTAACACTATTTTCTTCTACTCAATATTACTAGCTTCCCAATTTCCCCCCAGTCTCCCCTGTCAAACCTTAAGAAACCATTAATCCAGTTAACTGTCTCTATAGATCGTGAATTTCATATTAAAGAAACATATACATAACCAAAAGAGCAAACACAAAAACCTAACAATAGCAAAATAAAAGAGAAAAACCTCAATGCCAAAGAAATCAGAAAATGTTAAAAACTATAACAAATTAAAAATGTGTCCAAAGGGAAAACAAAGTTTCAATCCACGACGGATGCACGAATCCCCTCCCTTGCCAGTGCCACGGGCTGACTGCAAGGCCATTCACAACCCCGGCCAACTGTCAGAGGCCTGGTCCACCTGGAGACCCTGCACGTGGACTTGGGGCTTTCTTTGTCATGCTCAGCCTTCTGCCCACAGAGTGCTCTGATTTTGAATTCTAATACCACGTGCTTCCTCTGGTCTTGAGTTCCAATACCACGTCCCTCCTCTGGTCTTGAACTTTAGGGCCTCGCCTTTCTCCTATGGGATGGCTGATGGGTTTAAACCTCCGGCCATGTGGTTAGCAGTCTATCTAATCTTTTCACAGCTCCTGCTAGCAGGACACAGATAATACAGAACAGTGAGTGTACAGCTTCATGCTGAGAGCACGTCCACCCTTACATGGGTGGCCCGGGGACAGGAGGCCAATGCCGCCCCTCCAGCACTATGGGCACAACAGCCAGACCCTCCCCCCCACACACACACACACCTGCAGGTCCCATGGGCTGCGGCTCTCATGTGAGCTGGCAGAGCAAACCTGGGGAAGCCAGACTGTCCAGACAGCTCAGTGCCGCCCACCTGCCCACCAGAGACCCGGATACCGAGACTGCAGGAAGGGGAGAGAGGGTGGCCCAGGTGCATCTGGACACTGGCTTCCCACACCCCAGTGGTAGACAGCAGCCTCCCAGCTGATTTCAAGAACTGAAGTCAAGCATTTTGGGGGAGCAGCACCCAAGAGAGGCTGTTTTGCAGGCAAGGACTGAGTCTGGCCTGGGTGGGCCGGTCTGGTCCTTAGATGGTACAAACGGTCCCTGTGTTTGGCTGCTAGCTGGCAGGGCAGCAGCTTCCCACCCCCCTCCCCCGATGTACTGGGGAAGAAAGGCCAGACACTGACTTTTTTCCTTCCAGTGGCCTCCCTCTCGCCTGTTCTCCTTCAACAAGTCACACACATCTGGTGCCATGATCCAGATGTGCAGGCCAGCTTGCCTCTGAAGTACCAGCCGGAGAAACGGACATAGGCTCTCACACACACACGGTGTGGTAGTCACAATAATCTGGTGGAGTCTAGCCTGTCAATTAGGTCACAGCCATGGAAATAAACAGCTCACCAGAGGCCAGACGCCCCACACTCTCTCTGCTTGACATTCCTGTTGACAAGCCACATGAAGCTATGCTGATGGAAGGCAGAGCCTTGGAGCTGAAGGAGTCACGTGGAAACCCACACCAGCACTAAGATGCTTCTACAACCATTGGATCCATAAGACTTTCCACCCACTAGCCTGTGATCTCCCTGCATTCGGCATCATTACATGTGTTGCCTGAGTCTGAAAAAGAATTTACAGACTGATTACTGGACATACAGGCTATATCGGACTTATGGACTTGATCTGGACTGGCCCAGGATGTTTTCTTAATGTACAATTACTCTTTTATATAAAGCTCTTTCCTATACATACATGGGTATCTATGAATTTGTTTCTAGTCTACCCACAGACTAACACACATGGATACACACACACAGACATACACACAGATAGACACACACACACACACACACACACACACACACACACACACACGGCTTCGTCCTGAGTAAAAGCCCGTGGATGACAACAGGCTACAGACTCCTATGTCCTCACTGGTCATTCTTGGGGGCTTCTGCCTTATTTCTGTCAAGTCCCACAATCTTCAACTCTAAATATAGCTTCTCATCAGGACAGAAAGTGTCCCCGCACCCCACCCATGGCCTCATGTCCACTCAACAGGAGTCCAACCAATCTCACGGCTCCCCCCCTCATCCCCCCCACCCCAGTGTGTTCAATCAGCCAGGCGGCCCTTCCCGAAACTCAGTTTTACAGCGACTCCTCCCCAGCCTGCCTGCTACTCCCGGTGAGGATCACTGCCACGCCAGGACGCACAGGTGGTAGCAGACTGTGGGACTCCATTCCCAGCAATGCTACAATTCTCACTGCCTTTCCTGGGGCAGTCCCCCCGAATTAGCATGGACTCACTGAGCCCCCAAGGCACCCATCTAATCTTTCCAGCTGTTGCTGCCAGCATGAGCCCAGGAGAGAATATTCTACCCAAGCGTGGCTCCAGGCAGATCTTCTTAAACCAAGCTGCTGTCTGCATGTCAGAGGGCTCTGGGGGATATTTTGGTACAAGGGTTAAAGGTGATCTTAGGGATTTACTTCAGGGGTTCTTCTATCCCCTCCACCTTCTACCTTATGCCTTGG
Source organism: Tenrec ecaudatus (assembly GCF_050624435.1). Taxonomy (NCBI): domain Eukaryota; kingdom Metazoa; phylum Chordata; class Mammalia; order Afrosoricida; family Tenrecidae; genus Tenrec; species Tenrec ecaudatus. The sequence goes on from NC_134542.1 coordinate 4,574,731, forward strand.
GCTGTTAACTGGAACAACAGTTCAAAACCACCAGCTGCTCCCCCAGAGAAAGACAAGGCTCTCTGCTCCCGTAAAGAGCTAATCTCAGAAACCCACAGGGGTGGCTCTACCCTGTTCTGTAGGGTCGCTGTGAGTTGGCATGGACTTGATGGCAGGGAGTTCCCACCGCTCATGGCTTGGGAACGTGGCGAGGCCATGAAACATGGAAATCCTGTTGTGCATCCCACCACCACCCTCCCTCCCGTCTCTATCAGGAACTTTGGACCAAAATGTTCAGACATGGTAGCCGGGCACCATCCGAGCAATGGAGGCGACTGGTCACAAATTCTGTTTTCTCCTCTTCTTCCTGACTCCCCTCCCCCCGCTCCTGGTGCCCCAAGCGGGCAGAGGACTAACCAGGGTGCTTAACTCTTAGAGCTGCCCACGAGCTTTCAGTCCTGGGCACTTCCTCACCAGCGAGGAGGTAGACCTGGAGCCCTAAGCAAGTTCTCCGGCCAATCAGCTGAGACGTCCCAGGTGAGGATGAGCCTAACACCAAGGAACCCAAATCAACGAGGTGTTTCTTGGGCCACCAGCAGCCCCAGCAGCTTCTCCGTCTGTCGTCTTGTAAATATACCGGTCGTAGAACGAACTTTTTTACAGCGTCGAACTCGTGGGCAGCAGCCAGCCGTGTCACACAACCCTGAATTAATGAATGAGACTTCTCAAGGATCATTAGCCTCCTCTCCCTCTTCAACCAGGGATGCATGTGGGTCGGCAGGCGCCTGCCTTCTCCTGTCTGTGTCCACTGGGGATCGGCTACGTTGGTTGGTGCTCACCGTGAAGGTCTTCTCGAGCCATAGGGAGCTCTTTCATGTAGCCAGATGCCACCCACTCACCCAGAGCTGTTAGAGGAGATGAGAACAGTGTTCCGGCAGCAGGCATCAGAGGGCAGCGAGAGCGAGGGGACAATACTGCAGTGGCTTCTGTCACCCTGGGCTCTAGTCCCAGCCCCTGGCGACCACTCTGTCCCCCTCAGCCTGGTCCCGCAGGCCATGTGTCCTGAAACCTAGCCCCGGGGACTGCCACACAAGGGTCCTGTGTACCTGGGTTCTGTGAAGGGCTTCCCCACTCTGGGAGCCACTATGGAAGCAGGGAGGGCCCTGGAAGAACACCAATTTCATGCAGAGAATTGAAGACAAAGTAGCTACAAGACCGAGGCCCTGGTGGCACGGTGGTTACGCACAGGGCTGCTAACAGCAAGTCTAGGAGTTTGAAACCACCAGCCGCTCTGAGGGACAAAGATGAGGCTTTCTGCCTCTGTAAAGATTTACAGCCTCAGACACTCACAGGGGAGCTTGATTCTGTCCTTAGAATTACAAAGAGTCAGAATCGACTGGATGGCAGCAAGGGGTTTTCTTTGGTAAATAATAGAAAAGATATTTAAACCAGAAGGTGTATTTCAAGAGTGGAAGGTAAGCACACCCATGTTTAAAAAGAACTATCGGTCTCGGTGTCCTGCTAATCTCTCCAAGGGACATGTGTCCTGTTGCCTGCAGAGGCCAGGGTCCCAAAGCTGACCAGGTTCCTACCTCTTCCTCCAGGCCCAGTGGTCACCTTGCTGCTGTCCTTTCAAGAGAAACAAAACCAAACCCAGATGCATGCCCCCTGCAGAGCTAATGTCCCAAGGAAGGGCGAGTGGAGCTGGGCAAGGGAGCTGACGGTGCTGACCGTTTGTGACCGGCTACTGGGCTCATGGTCGGGCAGCATGAGCCCAGACAGTGGCACCATGGAGGAAACACCTGGTCATCTGCTTCTGTTAAGATGAGGGCCCAGAAATGGCCCCTCTGAGACACAGTGATGCACTGACACACACCGTGGCGGACCCAAGTCCGTATCAAGGCAATGGCAGTGGGCTTGTTCTGATCCATTTGAGAGCCCGGATGGTGTTATTACAAAGCTTCTCCATCTCTGAATAAACACCGGTCCCTCACAGCCCTTGGAGGAGGGGACGATGAAGACAGGGACCACCACGGCAGGAGCTCGGTGGACACCTCTTTGGAGCACCAGACCTAGACTACCTGGACGGTGGGAGGCTGGACTACATGAGGAAGAGTGTGGCATCGGGAAGGGAGGAAGGCTTATTCACCACCGGTGGCAGGCAGATGACACACCCTCGCTTGCTGAAGCACGGACTGATTAAGATCACAGCTGCGCCTGCAGGATGGGTTGTGAATCAACGTCAAGCAAATTAAAGTCCTCACAGTTGAACCAGTAGGCGACATCATGGTAAGCAGAGGAAAGCTTGAAGCGGTCATGGATTTTGTCTTGCTGGGATTCACTGTCAGTGCTCATGGAAGCAGCAGTAAAGAGACCCAAATGGAAGTGGGGGGGTGAGGGAGGGAGAGACTTAAAAAACAAAGAAACAAACAAAAAGAGGATCAAAAGGCACTGTGGTAGTTACATCATTTAGTGTCAATGTGAGAGGATTGAGAGTGTGGAGGTGGAGTCTAGACTGTCAATTAGGTCATAACCAATGAGGCCTCTGTGTGGGAATGGCCTTCTCCTGAGAATTCTGGGAACTCCTGTATTCCTCCTTGTAGGCAGGAGAGACAGTCTCTCTCTGCTCACCCCCTGTGAGACATTTCTGATGAGAAGCCACATGAAGCTACCCTGATGCAGCCAGAGCCTTGGGAGCTAGAGAAGTCATGTGGAGACCCCTGCCAGAGCTGAGATGCTTATAACACCTCTGGATCCACAAGACTTTCCACCCACTGGCCTCTGATCTTCCTGCATTCCGCATCATTGCATGTGTTGAATGAGTCTGAAGAGGAATTTATAGACTGGTATCAGACATATTGGACTTATGGAATTGATTTAGACTGGACTGGGATGTTTTCTCAATATTCAATTACTCTTATATATAAAAGCTCTTTCTTACACATGAGTTCTCTATAAATTTGTTTTTACAGTCTACCCAAACTAACACAGACACCTTGCATCGGGTAAATCTGCACAAGACCTCTTTAGAGTACTGAAAAGCAAGGATGCTACTTTCAGGACTAAGGTGCACCAGACCAAGCCATGGTATTTTCAACTGCCTCATATGCATGGGAGAGCTGGACACTGAATAACAAATAGCAAAGAAGAATCGATGTATTTAAATGGTGGTGCTGGCAAAGAATATCAAAAGTACCACGACTTCCCAGAGAACAAACCAATTTGTCTCGGAAGAAGTACGGCCAGAGTGCTCCTTGGAGGCAAGGGTGGCCAGACTTGGTCTCACATGCTTTGGACGTGTGGTCAGGAGAGACCAGTCCTTGGAGAAGAACATCATGCTTGGCCAAGTGGAGGGGCAGTGGAGGAGAGGAAGGTCACTGACGCGATGGATGGGCACGGCGGCTGCAGTGAGGGACTCAAATGTGGTAACGCAAGTGAGGATGGCACAGGACTTGGCAGCGAGTTGTTCTGTTGTGCACCAGGTTGCTACAACTCGGCACTGCCTGGACGGCATCTCACAACAGTTTCCAAGAAGTGGAGGTCACCTCCCTGCTGCCCCCCACCCCGAAGGTTCTTCTCAGGATGAGGGCAGCACCTGCCTCCACACCAGCAGCACTGACTGGTGCCATAAGGCCACCACCCTCCCTGGTCCCTGGACAGGCCAGAGACTGACATACGCGGCACCCACACACCGCGCTCTTCCTTGTCCAACCCTGTGGCCTACTGCCAGCCACAGAAAACCTGCAGGAAGAGGCCAGGTCCCAGTCCCCTCCAGGACTTCCTGGCTGCCACAGCCTGCGTGCACCAACGGCCACCTTGGAGGGCCAGTCCTGCTGAACCACGGCAGTAAGACTACCACGAACCAGGCCACGACAGACAACAGGGTGGGTCCCAAGAGGAGGAAGCAGTGTGTGGGGTGGGGGAAGCGGCGAGGGGAGAAGGGCACATGGAAACCTGCAAATGGAAGATAGATTTAAAAAGCTTCCTTCCTCCTCGTGGCAAGGACTCCGTGGCCCGGGCCACCTGGGCGAGCACACACCCACAGCACTGTCCCCAGGGAAGGTACACAGTAAAACCAAGCGGTGTGTAGGGAAGGCGGGTGTGGTGGGTGCCCAGAGCATGTCTGGAGGGTGCGGGCAGGGCTGATGGAAGTGTGGGAAATACAGTCACTGTCAGGGAAAGAGTGTCAACCAACAGCAGCAGCAACAGGAAGGCGGGGTCGGTGTGTGGGGTGGGGGAGGGGGGAAGAGCGAAAGCCTGCAGACCCTGGGGAATTACCAAATCAATTAACGAGTAATTCAGGAAGTAATTTCTATATTGCCTCTTAGCACAAAATCCTGCCTTTAATTTCTCCTGCAATAAGCATTGTGGTGACGGGGCGCCCGCACACGCCAACACGGTAAATGAGCTTCCAAGGGTCTCCCTGTGATTGGCTGTGCAGTGTTATTTCTTCACAGTCCAGTGCGGCCGCAGCCGAGCACTCTGCGATATTTAATTATGCTGGTAGCTACCAGTTACCCATTTGCAAGGCCCACAGCGAGCCGGGGACATTTTAAAGAACTAGTAATCAACTAATTAAAACCACAGTGAATTCCAGATACTCCAATTACAAACAACCGATGGAGAAGCCAATGGGCGGGATTCTGCTGAAATGGGATGGGGGCAGGGGCTCCGGGTGCCTGGCAGGGCACCATGGAACAGGATGCCATCAGCTGAAGCCCCCTGGAGCTGGCACTGTGGTGAAGACACTTCCGCAGTGGCTCCTGGTGGGGGTGGGGGTGTCATCACCCCTAGAGGGAGCTTTCACAGGCTGGTCACAGGAAAACTGGAGGCGAGAGATGTGTCCATGGAGAAGGACATCATGCTGGGTAAAGGTCAGCGGTTCAAACCCACTAGCTGCTCTGTGGCTGAAAGGAGAGGCTGTCTGCCTGTGTGAGGAACCAGCTCTGCTGCGTCCTGTAGGGTCCTGGTAGGGTCTCAGAATGAATTCTGTAGCAGGGAACCTGGTTTGGTTTGGGTTTGCTGTACATCAGACAGAGCTGTTTAGAGAACAGGGAACTGGTGGCGTAGTAGATTCAGCACTGGGCGGCCAAGGCAGTCCACAGGCACCAGCCGCTCCTCAGGACAAAGATGAGGCCATCTGCTCCCATCCGACAGGGTCCCTAGCCACCAGGCGCTCTGTGGGAGAAAGACAGGGCTTTCAAGTCCTATCAGGTGTCCCCAGCTCGGAAACCCACAGGGGCAGTTCCACCCTGTCCTACAGGGTCACTGTGAGTCAGCATTGACTCGATGACACCGAGTGCTCGCTCTACAAATGTAAGACAGCACAGACCATACCTTTACAATCTAAGTCAGCCTTTAAGGGGGAGAACCAATGTGGGGGAAAGACACTTGGGGCCACCCCTGGCCAGGCACCTCGGATGCTGCACAGTGGGAGGCACGGGATGGAGAAGAGGCCAGGGGAGAAGGTGTGCGGGGCCGACGGAGTTGGGGTGAGGCCAACCCCACACCTCACCAATGCGGCCAGCGTTCCTGGACAGGGGGTTTAAGATGAGTGTCCAAGAGCAGAGGGCATCAAGACTGGAGACAGGGAGTCAGGAAACGAAACTCTTCCTTAAAACAACAACAACAAAAAGGAAAATCAACAACGACAACAACGTGGGGAAGGCATTGTGCAAGAATCGTTGTTGCCCCGCTTACATACAGCAGAAACAAAAAACAAAACAAAAAACCCCACTGCTACTGAGGTGATTTCAATTCACAGGGAGCCTATAGGCAGGGTCGAACTGCCCATGTGTTTCTGAGAGGGTGACCCTTCAAAGGAGTAGACAGCCTCATCTCTCTCGCTCAGAGCGCCCGGAGGTTTCAAACAGCTAACCTTGCAGTTTCTCTGTCATGCAAGTTGCTCGCCCATGCTCACCCTTCTTTTCTGAGTCGTTGCTCTTCCGGGAACATCATCTGCGTCCTAAGCCTCCCACGGAGGCCCTGGATGCAGGCAGGTGCTTTCCCGAATGACTCGAACCCAGCTAGGATAAAACAGGGCTTTGAGGAGGATCGTTGGGCTTATGGCTTCCGTGGAAAAGATGATCTTGGGGTGGTAGCTTGTAGGGGTGCATCCAGCCACAACAGCCCCAGGAAGTCTGGATTCTGTTCCAATCTCCAGCTCCGTTCCACAAGTCCCCTTCTTTCTATCAGGTTTGTCCTAGAGAATCTTTCCTCAAAACCTGGAGGGAGAGGGAGAACACGAGGAGCCCAGCTACTGAAAGGCTGGGAGCCTTGTGGAATCCAAGGTCCGAAGGGACCATGTGAGGGGGGCACAGCAGGAGGTCAAGGGCTGGTGTTTGGGGAAGGAGACCATCGGGGCTTTCTTCTGAGATGCACCTAGGTGCTTTTCAGTTAGCATACGTGTGTATCACCTCTCTGGACCCACCAGGGGCCAAGGAAGCACTCCCTCGATAATGTCTGGTGACTTCTGATGAAAAATCCATGCACAGCTAAAAGGACAAACAAGCCGGTCTTGGAAGAAAAACGGCCAGAGCGCTCCCGAGAGGCAAGGATGGTGAGGCTTCGTCTCACACAGTGCAGACACATTGTCAGGAGAGACCGGTCCCGGGAGGAGGACGTGGAGTTGGGTAAAGTGGAGGGGGGAGGGCCTCAAGGAGCTGGACGGACGCAGTGGCTACAACAGTGGGATCAGGCACAGGATCCGTGGTGAGGACGGCGCAGGGCCGGGCAGTGTTTCCTTCTGCTGTGCACGGGTCACTCCGAGTTGGAACTGACTTAATGGCCCTGACCACATCATCAAGGCAATGTGAGCACGTGGCTCATCTGAGAACCTTTCCACAGGGGGTGTTTGAGGGGGCGGAATGGAACCTCATCATCTGACGGGGCTGGGGAGGGCTCTGAGGTGTTAGCAGCAAATGGTAGCATCTCCGTTTTCTTTTCCAGAAGGCCGGGAACAAGACTGTCATAAGAGACCTCTTACAAAACCAGCTAGCTACAAAGGACTGCCCTAAACTAACCAACCCTTACTCCCGGGCCCGTCGCAGAACATTTCCATGCATTTGGGGACCTTTGACGACGGCTGTCTGCTTTGACACCGTCTGAGGGCCCATGGCTGCATAACTCAGCCTTCAGTTGAAAACCAACCTCGCTGGGGAGATGGAGGGATGGGAGATGTGTTTTTCTACCCAGAGCAGACCGGCCCAAATGTCCCTGTGGGCATCTTCCTGGAAAGTCTGAGGCGGGGGAGGGGAAGGCAGGTTGCAGAGCCAGCTTCTGTAGAAGGTCCGGAAGGCCTGGAGCAGGCAGCCCGGTAGCAGTGGGAGGCGAGTGCTGTCCAGCCCCTTCCGATTCACAGCCACCCCAGGTGGCGGGCAGCACAGCTGCACTGGGTTTTCACCGCTAGGACCTTATGGAAGCAGAATGCCAGGCCTTTCTCCTGCGAGACAGACGAGGGGTGGGCTTGAACTGCAGACCTTCCGTGACTAGCCAAGCGCTGCATGGTTGGGCAGGAGCTCTGGTGACACAGCCATCAGCAGTTCCAATCCACCAGTCGCTCTGAAGGGAGAAAGATGAGGCTTTCTACTCCTCTCACGAGGGACGGTCTCAGGAACCCACAGGGACAGTTCTACCCTGTCCGGTAGGGTCTGCATGAGTTGGAACAGACTGGGTGTTGGCTGAGTCTGAGTTTTTAGCCTCCAGGGTGTCTGCAGTCCCGTAAACACCCATCCCCCCAATCCGTCCCCCCAGTGTTAGGGGCAGTGGTAGTTCAGGGAGCCTTCTCGTCTTCCACGTGGGAGACTTGGTTCAATCCCCAGCCCATGCACCCGTCACTTGGGGCTGCCAGAGGGAGAAGGCTAGGAAGAATGGCCTGGTGATCTATACATGGCAACCAGCCAACGGGCACCCTGTGGGTCACAACAAAGGTGCAGTGTGTCACCTACCAGGGAGACGGCCCCAGCCTGGGTGGTATTCACACCTACTGGGCAGGGAGCCATCTGGTGTCCAGGGCAAGCTGGCAGGCAGCTCTCCTCAACAACAATAATATTGGGGTCTCACCAGCCTCAGGGGTTGGAAGCCACCTCACGTCCCCACCCCTACCCTACTCAGCACCCTGGCCACATCATGCGCAGGAGAAGAGCCGTGTCTGCGTGGAGCACTGATTGGCTCCAACGTGAAATCAGGCTCAAAGAGAACACTTCAGGATTCATCAAGACAAAAGCAAACTCCGCCAAGACGAGGGGGCGTCAACCAGCACGCGGGGAAATGGCTCTTCCCCAGGCCGTTTCAGACACGTGGGCTCTCATTTTGAGACACCTCCGCCTTTGGTTCAGGGAGCTCACAGGGACTGTTTGCACCGCAATGTGGAGTTTTGAAGGACAAGGTCATCAGCAGACCCTTTGGGGAGCCACGATACCAGCCCCGAACCCGCACTTAGACAAAAAATAAAAACCTCGAACTCACTGCCAGCTTGTCCATTCTGAATCCTAGCAAGTCTAGAAGACAGGGTAGAACTGCCCCTATGGGTTCCCCAGACTGTAACTCTTTACAGGAGCAGAAAGCCTCATTTTTTCTACGAGGAGCAGCTGGTGGACTTGAACCGGTAACCTTGTGATAATAGCTCCAATTGTTAGCACTACACCACCAGAATTCCTTATGTGGGCATACGGCATCTCAGGATCATCTTAACCCGATGCCTCCTGGGCCAGCCGGTCCCAGCATCTGGAAGCCTGAGGTCTGATGTGACTTCTTCCTCTCCTCCTCCTCACATGCTCCCATACCCTCCCCACCAAGGAGGCAAACATTCTTTTCAACAGCTTCCCAGCCGCACAGTCAACAGATGGTGCTGAGGCCAAACGGGAGGAGTGCTGGGGGTACAACTGGGCTGCTAACCGCAAGGTCAGCAGTTCGAAACCACCAGCCACTCTCAAGGGAGAAAGACGAGGCTTTCTACTCCTGTGAAGAGTAACAGGCTGGGAAACCACCCAGGGGCAGCCTACCCTGGCCTATAGGGTTGCTATGAGTCAGAATCAACCAGATGTCAGTAAGCTTGTTTCTGGTTTGGGCGGTGATATGGGCTAGGCACAGGGCTGCTAATGCAAGGTCGCCATCTGCTCAGTGGGAAGACGACGAGGTTTTCTAGCCTGCTAGGCTCAGAGGGACAGGGAGGGAAGCTAGAGGCGCCCTGAAGGCTGAGAAGGCGAGTGAGCATGAACCCTCTGCTCTCTGAAATTGTATGCCCAGCAATAGGATGATGGTCCAGGAGCCCAGGGCACCGTGACACGTCCACCTGCCCATCCAATTAATGACCGCCCTTGACCTGAAGGGCCAGGTGTGCACGGGGTCCAGCAGGCACTGAATGCAGTGATTGAGCCTCATTCACCCCAGTGTGGTCAAGCGCCCCTGAGCATGGGGGTCCCTGCTGGTCAAACAGCTATTACTGAGGCGCAGAATGGGCCCTCCATGCCCAAGCAGGACCAATTTGCCACATGGGCACCAGTGTCTTCTCCGGCAGTGTTCTGCTCATCTCAGCTTCTCTTTGGTCTGGCATGGCACTCAGGCACCTCCATCCTAAAACGGGAGTCCTAGTCAGGCCAGGGGTTCAAACCGCAGCAGATCACCAGGAGAAAGTCCTGGTGACTCAGAAAGCCTATGGGTGGCGCCGCAGGTTGGCATGGCATCGTTCAGGGTGCGAGTCACCCCGATGGCTCCCAGTGACAGGCCATCACCAGGGCACCCTGGGGTCACAGGACAGGCCCTACTGTATTCCTGAGAGAAGACATCAGGGGGTTGGCTTCCTCCGTGGAAGGAATGGGAGACTCGGCAGCTGGCAGAGTGGGACTTACATTTTCAGGAGCAGCCAGGTGGCTTCTACCCTTGCGTCCTGGCCCCAAGTACAGGCAGCTGAGCCAATAGCCGGCAGCAGGCCGGCTGTGTAGAGACTGCCCGTGGGCCTTTCAGCTTGCCTGGCTTCAAACAGCCCACCCTAGGCTCAGGCAGGGGTGAAGGCTTGGGGACCGTCTCCCCGTATTTCAGGAAAAAGACCTGCTGCTCAGGGGTAGTCTGCCCAAGAAAGGAGGCCGTCCATAAATTTTAGAAAAACACACATGGGCTGCAGGTATCCAGGGTGGTCCCCATTATGGGAATCACCAGGCCCAATAGCTGCTCTGGGGGAGAAAAACGAGGTAGTTAGTTTCCATAAACATTTATCTCTTTCTACAGTCTGTGGTGCAGTTCACCCTGTCCAATACAGTCTCCAGAGTGCCCTTAGAGGCAAGGGTGGCCAGACTTTGTCTCGCGTGCTTTGGACAGGTTCTCAGGGCAGACCAGTTCCCTGGAGGAGGGCAGTGGAAAAGAGGAAGGCCCTGGACAAGATGGAAGGGCACAGTGGCTGCTCAGACATAAGAAAAATCCTGCAGAGAGCGCGGGACCATGTGATGTCTTGCTCTGTGGTCCACAGGGTCGCTGTGAGTCGGAACAGACTCGAAGGCACCTGACAACAACAACAAGGCAAGGGCAGGTGTGGCGAGGGGCCTCCTCCGGATCTACCTGCGCACACGTCTCCTGCCTGCCAGCCACGCTCGTTCTCTGGCTTCCACACTCCCTGAGTGGGGAGCAGAGATGGTGTGAAGAGTTCCCCCCAGACATTTCAGGGCGTTAGAGTAAGGAATGCACCAGCCGGAAGCAGAACAAAGCAGAAAGCATTTTACTCTCGGCAGCTTCCGTTGGGAGAAATGCAGTGAGCAGCTTAATTGATGTGCCCCCCCCCTCCCACAGAAATAACAGAGAGAATGCTCCAAGGTTGCAACCCTCGGCTCTCCTGACCATTCCGACCCAAGCAACCCTCTAGGATGGAGCAGGACCGGCCAGCCCCTGCATTTCTGAGATTGTGCACCTTTACGGGAGCACACAGAGCCTCCTCTTTCTTCCTCAGAGCGGCAGCAAGGGGCTGGACACACTGGCCTTCTGCCTGGTAGCTGGAGGGAGCTCTGCCCAGAGCAGGGCCACCAGGGCAACTCAGGGTTGTGGGCACAGCACGAGCGATGAATTGAGTGCTTTAGGAGCCGCATTGACAGGGAGGGGGGTGTCCAAGCCATGTGGGCCCTGCTGGCAGCGTGAGCACTGGGGGGGGGGCAGGGGGGCTCGGGGCGGGCAGGCACAGGGTCAAGTGGCTGCAGAGTGCAGGGAGTGGGTGCCCGAGCTCAAATATAGAGATTAAAAGCAGGAGCAGAGGGGGAAAGGAGAGCTCGCAGCTGCTGTCCCCCAAACAGACCTCCCATCTGCCACCCACGATTTCCATGTCACCTTCTCCTGGCTCATTTGTACTTCATTAACTGCCATTGACTTAACAAGATTTATGCAAATGACACCCCAGGAACTCCCCAACTCCCACCGCAATCAAGAGATTATGTATGTACAACTCTCCACAGCAATGAAAAATTCATACATGACCAGCCCGCTTCGCTCCGCTGGCCCCGCGCGCGCAGGTCCCGCCTTTTCATTTGTATCCACACAAACCTCACCTTATCGGCCCCAAGTCCTCTCACCCCCCTGGGCCACACTCCCCAGACAGAATAGAAAGGCGAGGGGGGCCAAGGACACCCACCCTGAAAAATGAAGCTGTGGGTTCAGAAAAGAGGTGCTGTTTAGAAAGAGGCACCTCTGTTGGCAGGGAAGCTTGTTAGAGCTGGGGACACGGCGCCTCGGATCCCGAAGCACACGGCTCACTTGCAAAAACACGCGTTGTGCAAATCCGCCTGAGACCCGAGTCTTGGAGAAGCAAAGCAGGGAGCTCTGCAGTGATGAAAACCCTGGCCGGTCCCCACAGCACGACCCTTGCCTGGCCCCGGAGGCCCTGAGGATCCATCTGTCACAAGGCATGGGTTGGCAGCATTAGAAGGGGGCTCCCAGCCTGGCTGACCCCCTGAACACAGGCAGCCCTGGGCTGATGGTGAGAAAGCAGGGTGTGTGTGTGTGTGTACGCACATGTGTGTCACACACTATCCAACACACACACAGAACAAACTCACTGCTGTCTAGGGTACACCAGAGCTTTCCTCGACGACACCAAGGGCAAGTTTCAGTCTGTCAACCTTTGGGTTAGAAGCCAAGTTGGGCACAAACCATGTGTGCCTGCCCCTGAGAACCCCCGCTTTCTGCCTGGCAGCAGGGTCAGCCTGGGAAGTCATGTAATGGGACTAATGTGTTGTCTCACTTAGAATGTTTGGCGATTGCTTCTCAACAGCACATGTGGGGAGCTACCATCTCGGGGGCGGAGGCCCCTCCCCCGGGTCTCGTGAAAACAGGAGTGTCGCAGCCGTTCAGAGGCAGCGAGTGTGAGGGTCAAAAGGGACACTTAAAAGTCAAGAAACCCAAAGCTTTGTAGTGGGGACGCGGCTCATGGCGCCCCCAGTGGATGTGAGCGGGACTACGCCGCACCGGGTTTCCCAGGAGTTGCAGGCATTTCTCCCCAGTCGTGCCCCGCCCACCTTTTAGTTAGAGGGGTCACGCGTGCCAACCAGGGGCTCCTGCTTTAGGACAACCACTCGGCACTCGGTTGTGCACTTACTCGATGGCCAGGCCTACGCAGCTCCTGGGGTGCCCAGGACAGGGGGTTCTCACAGGCTCCTCCCCTCCCAAAGACTGTCTTACTCCCCACAAGCAGCAGCTCCGCTCAGCCCTGCATCTCCGCACACTCCTGTTTCCAGGGTCAAGGTGCGCCCTGGACCACGTCACTGATGCGGAGGGCTGACACAGGAGTGGGCACACCCCACCCGCGGCTGAGGCTGCGAGAACCGTGAGCTGGGGCGTGGTGGGGGTGGGCCTGATTCCCGGGGGAGCGACTGGGGAGATAAAGAAAGTTAGAATGGAAGTGGGGGGCACCACTGTGGCCTGGGGCAGTGACTCAGGTGTGAGGCCAGTGCTCAGTGCAGGAGCTTGGCATGTGGGGGCGGCACTCGATGTAGAGGCGTGGCTATGTGGGGGCGGACTCAGTGGCGGGCTCTGGGAGTGCAGGGGTGTGGCCATGTGGGGGCGTGGCTCAGGTGTGGAACCAGGACTCAGTTAAGGCTTTAGGTCTAGGGGATAGGGGCGTGGCAGTGTGAGGGTGGGGCTCAGGTACTGGGTTAGGGCTGGGGCAGGGGAGTGGCTGAGAAGTCAGGACCTTCTTAGGCTTGGAAAGCCCTGCCTGAAGTGTGGGGGGCATGCGGAATGTGACTGAGGAGGTGGGGGATGTTGGGAAGGGTTATTCCGGCTGGAGTGAGGTCACACTGTTCACTGGGTGAACAGTCAGCTCCTGTGCACTACCCTCAGGAAACCAAGTGAGGGCTTATAGTTCTACGGACCACTCTGCATATTGCTGGTCAGCAAACCCGCAATTCCCAGCTCAGTCCTCACCGGGACTGGACTCTGCCAACCGCAGATGGCGTCGGGGTCAGTTCCACGCTGGGTCTGTCCGCACCCTGGGGGCGGAGCCAAGGAGCATTACGGGGCAGCTTCTGCAAGAAGGCAAGCTAGTTCCCAGCTTTCACAGCTGCGGCTGAACGCAGTCAGGGGGCTCAACCTGTCTTTGAGGAATGCCGGATACGGTGTGTATCTTTCTAAGTATAAAGAACATCACGCTTCTAGAGACCTTTAACACAACAGTGGCACAGGGAACAATCACAGGATCGTTTAGATGTAAGTCACAAAGCAGCCAGATTGTTCCTCTGCACACAGGGCAGGGGCGGGGTAGGGGTGGGGGTGCAGTGGTAGATTAACAAACTAGGCTTTACGGGGGTTGGCTTTTAACATGAGGGGTGGCGACACAGCCTGGGATTGCCTGCCTGTCCTCCAGAGTCAAGAAGGCGGCTCTGAAGGGCAGCGTGCCGCCGCAGCCAAGGTGGAGCGTGGATGCACACCCACTAGCCAGCATCCGAACTTGCTACTCACCCGGCTCCTCCCCTCATCCGGCCAAGTGGACAGAGAGTTGAGATCAGAGCAGCTGCAAACATGCATGCATGCACGCACGCACGTGTGCGCGCACACACGTTGCTGTGCTTGTGTCCCAGTCTCGGGCTTGCAGGGAAACTGCAACAGGCCAGTCTGCATGCTCCAGGCCCTTCTCTCACGTCTCCCAAACTCCTCTTGGATGCTGCATTCTCACCGGTCTCAAACGGTGGCACGATGCTCCCTCTGCCTACAGATGCTGCTTCCTCTCCAGCATCCACGCGGGTATCTACACCCACCCGGCACCCACAGAAGAGGGAGCAACACCAGAATGTGTCGGGGGGCAGGCAGGCCACCTCTCACCAACTCAACGATGGGAGCCGGACTCTGCCTGCCTGGTCATGTGAACCATCCAGCAGCCGGCGACTTCACTGAGAGCCCCTGCCATTTGGTACCCAGTTACAGGCTAATGGCGAGCTCCCTCTCGCTCAGCGGCCAAAACAAATGCTTGAATTCAAGTCCTGTTGTGTAATGAGGAAGTTTAATTAAGGCCCCCCATTACAGCTGTAAATGTTCCTTTAGATAATAAGGTCTAAATGAAACTGAACCTAATCAAAGTTACAATTCCTTCATTAGCAAATTACAAACACGAGCACGCAGCTGATACACGAGCCATGATTATGGCAACTAATTGCCTCGCTGTCCCCGGCCAGCCTGTGTCGGCGTTCAGATGACCGTCTGCGAGAGCAAATTAGGGCCACATCGGGCCGGGCCTCTGATCACAAGGGGCCTGTGTGCCACCGAGCCGCGCTCCCCCCGCCGCCTGGCGGCCCTTGGCCCAATCAAAGCCCAGCGACAAAGGCAGCCTTTGAAGCCAGCTCGTCTCTGGGACGCACTCCATATGCGGCCGGCACACCGCACTTCATTAGGTCTGTGGTCACATGTCCTCTTCTTATTCTAATGATCCTATTTTAATACACACGGGGACCTCTCCTAATTGATGTCAAGTGAACGGCCTCACAGTCACCAACAGTGCACATCAAACACCCAACGGGCCTGTGCAGGAGCTGTGTCTCCGCTACCGGCACAGGGAAATTAAATAAAATAAAAGCCGGACACACACACACACACACACACACACTCGCATGTACCTGCTTAATTGGGATGGCTCGTCCACTCCCGATGCTGTCCGCACGGCTCTCCAGACCTTTCTTCTCTTTGTCTGGGTCGCTGCCCTTCCGAGACTGAAAAGCAAGAGGAAAGTTAGGTCTGGCTCACAGGCTGGGTCAGGCCACAGCCGCTGGCATGCAAGGTCTCTGGGGCCCCTGTGAAAGCACCCCCAGATCCCCCAAGGCAGGGTGCCGAGCAGTCCTACGGCAAGAGACCACCCCCAATTTTCCCTCCTCCTGCTCCCCTTTCTCCACTGCAGAATTACACCTTGGTTCTCTCTGTTGCCGAGTTCAGAATTCAATTACTCGGACTTGATGGACCAGAGAGGGCAGGGATGCCTGGCAGAAAGGTGAGCCTGGAGCCTCATGGCTTGGATGGCCAAGGAGAGCAGCCCACTCTCGGCGCCGATTGGGAGATGCGGGCGGAGAGAGGGAGATCTTCTAATTAACGCCGGAATGATCCGAAAAACCCCATTAACTGCTCAGCTGTGCCATTAACCGGGCACCTCTGATGCGTACCCGCGCACATTAACGCTGCCTCTTATTGCTTTTGGATGGCGAGGAAATAGCAAAGTCCAAGGCAGAAGAGGGAGCGAGGGAGCGAGACACACAGACACACGGAGACACACACACACGCCCTCCCGCACCCGGCATCGGAGAGCAAAGTTGGGAATTTGTTGCCAAAATACTGGCAGCTGAGGAAGAGCAGCAGCGGGTTGCTGGCACCCAGGGATCCTGTGCGAGGTGTGAGGTGTCTGGATGGCTGGTCATGGGAAAAGTGGCCGCTTCTAACCAGGGGGCCGCTGGGAGCACTCCCTACAACACACCTGAGCAGCAGGACTCAGAGGGGCCCGTCTTCCCCCAGGATGGGCAGGCGGAAGTGTGAGCACAATGATCTTCTGACAGATTTATTTTATTAGGAGAGAAAGATCGGAGACTCGTCCTCCTTAATAACCGCACCACCGACAACTGACAACTTCACTCCATTACTTTCCAATGGGGACATTACTCACGCAATATTGAAAATGGAGAAACATTTTCCTGGGCTTTTCAAATCTCGGATGATGTATGAAATGACTCCACTTTGTGGTGTCCGGCACCGCCACGGAAAGCTAATGAAACCCACCCTCCGAGTGAGAGAGGGAGACCACTGATCGCCCCCCCCCCCCACTGGAATACTTAAAGGGACAGTGTCACAGGGCAGGATCACCTCCAAGGCCGGTGGGGAGGATGCGGCATTCCTGGGAGGAGTGGGCAATGAGTGGAGCGGGCCAGGAGAGAGGCTCCCGTGATGGACACCAGGCCCCTGGGGACTACCAGGGTGGCATCTAGGAACCAGCGAGCATGCACTGGCCACCCCTGGCAGGAGATGAAAGGAACATACACAGAGAAAGCTCTAGAAGACTGAGGTACTGGAGGCTGCCCCCTTGGGCTAGAGCAGCTGTTTCTGGCCATGAGTCTCCCTAGGGGTGGGGGCTCCCTCTGTGTCAACCTGCACAAGCTCAATGAGCCAACAGGGGCTCCCTGAGGCCTGCTCCCCAACATCTCAGCTCACGGGGAACCTGGCCCATGATGAGCCTGACTGTCAGATTCGAAGTTCTCGGTGAGTCCATGGGCTGTCCTAAGGGGACCGCCCTGTGCCTAGCCTACAAAGGGGACTGAGCCACTTTGTGTCCTACCATGGGCTTTCTGGGCTTAGCAGGGTCACCTGAGCAGCATCCATGCCGGCACACCTGCATCACGGTGCATCCACCATGGTCAGACTCGCTTGGACGTCACTAGGTCCCAGGAGGAGAGCAAAAAGCCCCAAGCAGGGTCAGCAGTTCCTCAGGAGACAGAGGAAGGGCCAGCTGCCTTGAAGGTGGGCAGTCTCTGACCGGGGTTGCTGTGGTGTCCTAGGGGACACAGTGGCAGTGGGTCAGGTCTGGTGTTTGGGCTTGTGTGGGCCCCCAGCTCACCTCCCCATAGAAAGCAAAAGAGCCGCGGAGCCCCCAGCGCACAGCGCCAGCCCGTGAACCCGCACAGCACCTCCAACCCCAGCACTTCCCAAATCCTGAACTCTGACACCTGCAAATCCATCTTCATTATTCTTGGGTTAATCAGAATAATTAGCAAAACAAACTTGAGGAGAAGGGGGAGGGGAAAAACCCATAGGAAAAACGAACACGCCCCTCAAGGCAGCGCCCATCTGTTCCCGCCCCTTGCTGGGGTGTGTGTGTGTGTGCGTTTGGGGGGGTGGGGGTGGGTGGTGCTTCCAGGGTTTCCATGCACAGAAGACGGGAAGAAGCGGGCAGGCCACCGGGTTCCTGCAGAGCCCTCGGAACCCAAAGGACAGGGAGTTCAGCTCCACATGGGCTCACAGGCTCAGAGAGGAAAGAGAGGGTCCTGCCAAGCCGGGCCAGCGAGCACGAAAGAGAGGTCTCCTGACAGCAGTAGAAGGGGCACCTGCATGCACACGTGCGCGTGCATCTGTGTTCAGAGACTGGCATTTCAAGGAGTGAGCACAGCGCCGTGTGGAAGAAGGATGCAGCGGGCAGGCTCCTTCTCACACCCACAGTTCGTTTCTGGCTGCATCAGACGCCCAGAGAGGCGCAGCCCGACCTCGGGACTGGAGCGCATCCCCGGGAGGCTCAGCAGTGCACGGTCAACTGGGTGGGGGCGGGGGCGGGACCAGCATGCTGTCATCTCCCACTGCTGTTCAGCAGGCTGCAAGGCACTGTTAGCGGCAGAGTGGCCACCTGCACCCTGGACACGGGTCACCACGACAGCAGATGAAGAAGCGGCCATGCCACCACTGAAGGTTGGCTGGTTTGGCATCATCGTCACACAGCCGGCCGGCAGAGGGGGGAATGGACCGCCTCCATCCACTGCCTGCCAACACCTCCCCTCCACCATGCACTTCTCTCCCAGTGGTGAAAGAAGTCCCAGAGCCACCGCGCCACCATGACCCGCTCGAAGGTGAGCAGTGTCCCCAAGCGTCTCCCCTCCCCAACAGCAGCCTGTGGCAGGGACCTTGCTTCCCGCTCCCCACAAGCAGCCCAATCCTTTCCGAACCTTGGCCTTGGCCACCTCGTGCTGTCACCCAGTGGCCGTGAGCTGAGCGAGAGTCTCCCCAAACCCAATTCGGCCACTGCATAAGCTGACCCCGCTGGGCAGTGTGGACACTAGAGGGCATGAGAAGACACCCCTAATGCGTGAAGACGGGCCAGGCACAGTCCGTGGGTGCAAAGGGCTTGGTTTTAGAAACGTACAGGAGACAAGTCACGCCCATTTCAAGGAGCCCTGGGGTGGGGTGCATGGAGGGCCTGAACTTGCTTATTTCAGGAGATGGGGAAGGAGGAGGGTGAGAGCAGCAGACAGCCAGGCGCTTGGGAAGACTCGGAAAACTCCCATCTGCGATTCCTACGTGGAAACATCATACCGGTACACAGAGGCACACGGGGAACCACGCGCCCAACCAAGGACCACGTGGCCCTAGCATTTTAGTGGAGGGAGGTTTTTATAGGTGGGTTTGTTGCCCTTCGGTCTCTGAAAATCATGACACTTCAAGTAAATAGATGAATTCAGATGTAGGACTGGCACGGGGACCCCTCCCCACCGTGACTCCGGCTCTAAGCGTGGCCTTTGAAAGAGGATAGGCAATTACCCCAGCCTCCATTCACCCGGCCTCGTTATGACTCGCTACACCCCGAAGGCGGCCAGGCCAAGCCCAGGCGGCGTGGGGTTTTAATCCGCCGAGACTGTGCGGCCCACCTGCACCTGCACTGGTCTGAGAACCTTCTCATAGCAAGTACGTCCTTTGCCCGTTACAGCCACATCGCAGAACCAGGCTCCAACTGGCAACAGGAAGAAGGGCCTTTCTAAGGTGACTGTTTGCAGGACAGTGCGCCTCCTTCCCGCCGATCCCTGGGTGACGCTGACACCTAGTGGGCTTGGATCTCTCCTGGAGCTTCAACGCCACGGCTCACACCCATTATCTTCATGGTCATATTCTTTAGCTCGGACCAGTTGGCAAGCTGAGCTGTCCATTCCCGGGGCACCTCCCTCAGGGGTCCTCACTGGTGTGACCTCCGATGTCTGCTGCCACTGTCACTCAGGGCCAAGCAGCAGTCCTGCTTCGCAGAGCTGCATGTCCTCCATGGTCCGTCAGCAGGTGGCTTCGGACTGATGCAGGCTGTGCGCTGCATCACGGGGCCCGTGGACTGGGGTGCCGAGTAGGAGAGGATATCTGGTAGCGCAGTGGCAAGATGGCACAGACTCCTAAGACATGTCCTGCCCACCCCAGTCGGCTGCGTCTGCCTGGAGTCTTTATGGATACCTGCACAGGGTCAGCAGATCAAAACTCCTCGGGAGAAAGACGGGGCTTTCTACCACCCTCATGAGTGACATTCTTAGAGACCCCCGGGGCACTTCTACCCTGTCCTGTAGGGTCACTGTGAGTCAGCATCGACACACTGACAGTGTGTTTCTGTGTGCACGCACATGTATGTGTGTGCACATGACCACGATGTGTACGCATGTATCTCCTCGGGTACACACATGTGAATGTATGTGTGTGCATGCGTAGTGTGGCTGGAGAGCAAAAGGTCCCATACCTTCCTGCCTCCTCTCTGCCTCACTGTGTGCCCCCCTTTGGGTCCACTTGGGCAACCTGAGCTCGCACAGACCCCGGCTCAGACTGCTTCTCCAAGTTTACAGCACTCTCCTCAGGCAGCTGTCTGACATGCTCAGCAGGAGGGGCTCAGGCCACACCTGTCAGACATATTCCTGACCCAGGGCTGCCTTACGGACAGCAGGGCCTTCCAGCGGAGCACTCACTCCCTGGTACTGACTGGTACTGCTGGTTCCTCCTTCCTCTCTTTCCTCGGGATCAGAACTGGAGTCAGGGATGCATGAGTAGCCTTCGGGTGCCCGTGTGAAGCTAGCTGTCTTCCTTTCTCAGAGTGACGGAGACATGTGAAGACCTGTCCCCGGTCACCAATGAGCCACATTGCCCTCTGTCTACTGGTTGTTCTCATTGCTCGCTCCCCCCGCATTCTGAACCAGGTTTCGGGTTCACATGCAGCTTGCTCTGAGGGCCAGCAAGCGCCCGACCTTGGTGGAGAAAGAGACCACGGGGCACCCGACAAGGCCCAGGAAGCGATCTCAGAGGTGAGGGTGGCTGCCCACTGAACCTGGGAGGGCATCCCATTCCCAGCAGACCCGTTCTGTTCTCTGACAAACAAGCACACGGCTGGTCAGCGGGATTTTGCAGAAACTGGAAGACAACCTACCAGATGGACGGTCCGTGGGACCACACAAGACATCAAATGGTGCATGGAACAGACGCCCACGGACCTCTCGGCCAGATCCGAGTACTGTGAGGATGCCCTCTTCCTTGTCAGGTGCTTATCAGCCCTAATGCCCATGTGTCCCCCAGGTGAGAGTCTGGCTTCAAGGCAGGTGTGTGTCATGGCACAGGTGTCTTCGTGATGCAGGGGGGTTAAGCTGTGGGCTGCTACCACAAGGCCAGCAATTCAAACTTATCAGGTGCTCCTCCGAGAAGAGACTAGGCTTCTGCTCCCATTAAGACCTGTTGCCTCAGCAATCCTACAGAGGCAGCTCTCCTCTGCCCGTGCGGGCTGGCCTGAGCGGCATCGACTCACTCAATGCCAGGGGGCAGTGTCAAGGCTCCGGGCACATGAACACCATTTCAAAGGACATCAGCAGCAAGGAACCAGGGGGTCCCAGGAGCAGGGCATTCCTCTCACGGATCAGTGCAGTCTGATGACAGCGACAACAGCCTGGCATGCTCTAGGATTGATTGGTGATGTCTGCTATACCCAGGGCACTGGCAGGGTAGCTGGGTTTCCTGCTTCTCTGTGGTTCAGGGGTCAACTGGACACCAGTCCCCTGGTGTGCCCCACTTCTGAATCCAAGCTCACAGCAGTGAGCCTACGGGTCTGCTCTATGGCACCCACTCACACAAGACCCCAAAGAAAACCCAAGTGGTGGGCCTTCCAGGCAGAGATGTGTGGGGTCTTTGTGCCCAGACATACACGAGATGTTCGTTTCTGGGCCCCCTCATACTTCCTGCCAGCAAGCATGCAGACACAGACAGACACACACACACACACACACACACGAGACCCTCGGCCAACGTAATGTCCTCAGAGTGGTCCTGTGAACTCAGAGGTGTGACAAGTCTTCCCCCAGGGAAGCCGGGGGACGGCTGCAGGACAGCAAAAGTCTCCAACAGGCCCCGGCGCAGACCCACCCTCTGCTCCTAACTCTCAGCATCTAAGCCTTGCCCGGAAATCTCAGAGCCCAGAAACCCAGGCTGCACCCACTGATCTCATCTGGATTCTACAGCCAGCACTGGGCCGGCCTGGCCAAGGTGGCGGCCAGCACACAGGGCTCTCCCTCCAGGGACACTCACGGTGAAGAGGTTGGACCGGCGCTTGGACTGCTTACGGACGGGCGTGGGCGTGTTGGTGGCGGGAGGGACCTCGATGCGTAGCTCCTTCTGGCTGGTGCTCGGGGTCGAGGGGACAGAGGATGAGTAGTCACTCAGACTTCCTCCTCCGTTGCTGGTCTGAAACAAGCGAGAATCGGGTTGGGGTCAGACTCGCTCTGAGGTATCCTGGGATGGCCTCAGGGGACAAGGACCCCCCAGTCTCCTTCCCTGGCCCAGGGGGTTCCAAAGTGGGAGAGGCCACCCCTAGAGGGCAAGGCTGGGGGTGATGCGGGGCTGCGTGGTAAAAGCAGACTCTGTACTTTACCATGATGGCTGTGGGCTAACAGTCTTCACAGCAATGGGTGCTGGCCTTTTATTTTCCCTAAAAGGGGGCATTAGGCAAATCCCTCTAGGAGCCAAGGGGTTAAACTAACCGAGTCCCACAACAAAAGGGAACATTCTGGAAAGGACAGCTGGAAGATGGGGCTGTCTTTGGAAGACATCCCAAGATCATGTGCTGACAGGAACATGGCCGCTGGATTCCCGGCACTAAGCAAGCCGAGCTCACCCGCAAATCTCACTGCACCCTTCAAAAGTAAAACAGGGCAGCACCCAAGAAAACGTGCGTGCGCGTCTCAATGTAACGCCTGTTCATTCTTATATGGGGCAGGTGCTCACTATTTTGTGGGTATTGGTTTTGGCTCTTCTAAGGGATCGTTATGTCCTCTGCTTCCGGGTAACTAATTAGTAAGATGTTGTCAGGGAAAAACACAGAGCGAGTCGTTCCTGGGGCCGCCTGCGCCGAGTCAATGGCTCTGGGTTTGCTTTTGGGATTGGAAGGCAGGTGGCACAGAGATTTAGTGGTGAGGTTCAATACTGGTTGGGATGCTAACCGCAAGGTAGGTGGTTCAAACCCACTAGCTGCTCCTCGGGAGAAAAACGAGGCTGTCTACTCCAGTGACAGCTTTGGAGACACTACACAGAGTCTCTCTGAGTCAGGATCAAGTCCAAGGCAATGGGTGGGGAGCCAAAACCCCAACGTAACCCAATGCCATCGAGTGGATTCTAACTCACAGCGACCCTACAGGACAGGGTCGAACTGCCCCTGTGAATTTCCAAGGTTGTCATTCTTTACGACAACAGAAAAGCTCATCTTGCTCCCCGGGGTAGCTGGTGGTTTTGAACTGCTGATCCTGCGGTTAAGTAGCCCAATAGGAAACCACTATGCCACAAGGGATCCCTGGGTTGGGAAGGGACATGGTAGGTAATTATAATCAAACAGTTGGCCCAAATTGGAGTATCCAATGAGGATTCATCGTGGAGGTTCACCACGAGGGGCTGGTTGTCCCTCAGAGGCTCAGGTGTATGGGGTGATTTAATGAGAAGCCCAGCCATCACTGCCAGCAGGACCTGTTACCCCCTGGATGCCTGCCGCCTGAGGGCACCGGGCCATAGCAGCTGAAGGGAGCATGAAGCCCTTCCCAACCAGATTGCCCTTTATTTCTCCACCAAAAAGGAGGAGAGAAAGAAAAGCTTGCTCTTAAACCGGGCTGTGTACTGCAATGGCCAGCTTCTCCCTGGTTCTCAAGGACCCCTCCTCCCCAGGTGCATGAGTGTGAGGCAGCTGCAGTACCTGGCTGATGTGCACGGTCGACACCTGGGCCGAGCAGACGGAGGAGTGGCTGGGAGAGTTGGGCAAGGATTTGCAGGGCCCAATGGAGAGCTGCTGCTTCTTCCGCGTGGCCACAATCTTCTGAGCAACTAGTGGACACAGAGAGACAGACTGACAGGTCACGCCAGAGGTCAAGGGCATATGGAGGGGCTTAGAGTCTGGCTCCAAAATCTGTCGCTCCCCCACCCCTCGTCAGCCCATCCTTCCCCAAAGGCAAACCCATACTGAGCTCGCTGTGGGCCCTCTGGTGTTACAGTAGAGCACCGAGTCCCAGCCTTTCCCCCTCGGCCGCCATCTTGGTGGAGCTAAGCCGATGAGTGATTGCGGACCCGCCACACCTTACGGCGATCTGGTAACCGAGCACAGATTCTTTGTGCGGCCCCCGGGACCTTCCCCTTTCAAGAGGAATAGGATTCCTGGGGGCCTTCCCAGAACTGGGCCCCCAACCTCCAGCCAATGTGGTGGAGGCAGAAGGGTTCTTGGGGCAGCTTGCAGGGCAGTGCCCACTTCCTCGTCCTTTTGTCTTTTATGTGCTTGTTGCCTGGAATTCCTGTAGGCTGCCATCTTGGACCCGACAGCCATCAGGGGCACCAGGGTGACCTTGGGAATAGACACTGCATTGGGGGATTTAGAAGGGGCAGCTTCCCCACACCCTCAGAGACCCCTCAGCAGCCCTGCACAGGTGGCCCCCAAAAACCCTGAATGCAAAATGCAAACACTCATCATCTTGTCCCCTACGTAACGCAAGGTCACACGTTGAAGCAAAATGCCAAACACCTCTTCTTCCTTCTTATTTTTGGGAGGGAGGGAGAGGGGTGTGAGGAAAGCAAAGCCTAGCTTAGTGTGTGGAATTAAACTCAAGGGCACTCAATTATCTCAAAGGCCTCTTTTGATTTTATTTGTTACGTTTAAATATACGACCGCCGACGCCGGGAGTTTATCTTAATCAATATGAATCTAGATCCAACCAGCCGTAACTTCCCTCGGCAAACAGGCTGGTCGATGGAGCCGCCAGGATGGAATTGGCAAGGATGTCAGGAACAGGAGAACTTCCTCCACCAGCAGGTGGCGCTGCTGGGTGGGAGCTGGGCTTCCGCCTGGGCACAGGTCTCTTTGGGGGGCAGGCGGTCAAGGTGGGCTAGCCTGGTCTCTGCCCCAGAGTGGCTGGTTTGGCCCGTGAAAAAGAACACCTGGCACCGACGGGTGACCATAAGAGGGCCGGGATACACCGGCCTGGCAGGTCATTCCTTCTTGTAAAGGGTGCCATCTTGCCAAGGAAAAACTGGGTGTTTGTTCCAGAGCCCCCGGTTTCAGAGTATGTGAACGATGGCGTAAATGTGATTAAGTGGAAACTTGGCGTATAAAAAATGGCTCCCAGAGACTCGGCAGCAGCTCCATTAGTTAGGGCCCACCTCCAATTGGCCGCTCAGCATCCTGAAAGGATGGTATCAATTAATTTATCTCCCCTCCGCGTATCGATCATAACCGTCATCAGCTAATCATGTTTAAATTAGAGCGAGCCACCACGACACTCTGTCATCGCAGAACTCTCAGCGTATCGATCCGGCCGCAGAAGACAGGCAGTGGGATATTTTTTAAAAAATCATTTGGAGGATCCAAAAATAAAACCGGCCGTCAGGTTCTGGAGGTCCTGCCATGGTCACCCCCACCCCTTGGCACCTAAGGCCCCGCCCAGAAGGAAACGAACCCAGAACCACCAAGGTTTGGTCACTTGATGGAAATTTTTTTTATTGGTGGCCGGGGAGAGGGGGCAATGATCAATGGCATGGCATTCTCCCGTACTACCAGTCTTCAAGTGAGCAGTCAGCCAGGTGGGCTAGGTGATGCCAATCCTTCACAGATTGGGGGTGGGTGGGTGGCAGGGCGCACATAGGACGAGGGAGGTTTTGTGGGTGTTTCTTTCAAATCTGTTGGCTAAACTATGGGAGGAATCGAGAAACACTCCGGGGCAAATCCGAGGCACTACCCCAAACCCTCATTTCAGGAGACCCCACAGGGAGCTGAGCCGACACCCTGCCCTCCTGGAGGCTAGAAAGGGAATTCACGGACAGAGTTTCAATACGTGTACGTGGTGGTGAGGGCGCACCTCTACCTGGCCAACAATCAACACACCTTCTGTTCCAACGGGGGCCAACAGTTCCCTCAACGCACACCTCTCTGCCCTGTCCTCCCCGGGCTCCGAGTTCCACAAACTCTGCCTGATGCTTCCTGAGCTGTGCGTGATGCGGCACACGGTTCCCACAGGTGCAGCTGTTCATGCCATCCGCCTGTCTTCTGTGGGAAGGTGGGCCTGATCCAGGCCTGAAGGGGTGTCTCAGGCCACAGTCTCAGCCTCACCCCTACCCCCTCCCTGGGCTCTATCAGAGAAGTTTTGACCATCAACAGCTATGGTACAGGGTCATACGAACCATGAGCCACCGCGAAAGCCACGGCCGGCACTGCCCTGCCCCAGCAGCCCAGAGGTGGGCTTACAGAAAGGTGGGCTCGGCAGGCAACGACTTTTATTCGTGTGTGTCCTGTTTCCCCATCATTTTCATATCCCTCCTGCCCCATATACAAAGCAAAGACCAAGGAAACGATTTGTAGCTCATGCGCAACTGTACCATGCTCTTTACAACACGGGCATCTGCCGATGGTTTATATTCTGTCTCCACTGGGCTCTGGGCTCTTCCACAATGTCATACAATGTAATCATCGTCCACAAAAGGATTGGATGTGAGCAGCCAATCAGCTGAAGGGGCGTTTCTCTAGGGTGTGGGCCGGCCAGCTGACCGGCCTGCCTGCCTGCATACATCTTCCAGCAAAACCTCAGGTCTCTGTTCAAAACTCCTGTGACCCTGTACTCTTTTCATCACCTGACCTCTGGCTCCTGGGACTGGAGTCTGAAGAAACCTCCGGCCTGCCACCTGACTTCCAGATTTGGAACTTCTTAGCTTATTATGAGCAGGTGTGGTTGTGTAGTAGTTTAAGTGGATTCAGCAGCAAACCACAAGGTCAGCCGTTCTAAACCACCAGCTGATTCAAAGGAGAAAGAGGAGGCTTTCTAGTGCCATGAACGGTTAGTCTTGGAAACCCACAGGGCCAGTTCTACTCCCATCCTACAGGGCTGCTATGAGTCAGAATCATCTCAACGGCAGAGAGTGAGTGTAGCCCGGTAGCCTCCACAACTGTGAGTCACATCCTTCAAGTGAATCTCAGGTCACCCACTGAAGGGTTTAGTCCAAGCAAACATGCCTGGTGCAGACAGCTGTCTCAGGCAGACACGGGTCTTGTCTCCTTAGGGTGGGGGGGGGGGTCTGTTTGCTCAGTTCCATTCAACGCAGAGGTCAGCCCAGAAGGGGATGTCTACTGTTTCTCTGAACCCTGGATGGGTCATCTTGACAGATTTCCTTGAAGCACACCAGATGATCATGGGGGCTTGTTCGGAAGAAGTTTTAAGGAAAGCAAAAACTGCATCAGAGCGAAAAAAGGCCAGAAAGATCATGCAAAGCAGTACATGTTTTCTCCCATCACGACAGCACACCTGCTCACTCTTGGTTGGGAGCAAGGGCCACCCTGGAAGAATTTCATTGGGACACCTGAAGTAGGTAGTTTATTGTGCCAACCTGGCCGATAAACACGTGGGGTTAATTGGAGGGCGGAGGGATAAATGGCTCGGTGAGCCTCGCCTTTTGAGTTCTCAGGTCTCTTGCATTCTGATGGTCGGACCAGGGTGCAGCTGCCTTAGCCAGCCTCCTCAGGGTACCCATTGGTCGCCTTGCCTTTAGACCATGGGCTCTCACCAATACTCAACAAGCCTAGCCCTCTAGTGCTAGGTCATGAATCTTAGACCAGTCAACCCTCTCTCATCTCTTTTTCCTGTAAACCAAGTTTACAGGTGTCAGAGGCCAAACTCAACCCGTCTCTGTATTGCTGCATTTCTCCCACTTCCACTCAACAAGTAGATCCAGGTGGTCACCTAGCAAGCCTTTCAGCCTGCTCATGGGGCTCCCTTTAACATTCCGTCTCAGAGAGGAGTTTTCTTCACGGTTTCCTTTAGGAGCCCATCCCAACATTCTATCAAGCCGGCAGCTTCAGGATGATGAGGAACATGATACGACCAGTGGATCCATGGGCATGGGCCCATTGCCGCACTGCATTTGCTGTGAAGTGAGTTCCTTGATCTGAAGCAATGCTATGTGGGAGGCCAGGCTGGTGGATGAGGCATTCTGTAAGTCCACGAATAGTAGTTTTGGCAGAAGCATCACGCACAGGGAAGGTAAATCCCTATCCAGAGTAGGTGTCTATTCCAGTAAGAACAAAACGCTGTCCCCTCCATGATGGGAGTGGTCCTATGAAATCAACCTGCCACCAAGTTGCCTGGTGATCTCCCCGAGGAATGGTCCCATATCTTGGTCTTAATGTTGGTTTCTGCTGCTGGCAAATGGGGCACTCAGCAGTGGCAGTGACCCGTCCCACACCACTACCCTCATCTAGCCCCTCCAGACCCTCTCTGAGCCCCATATGGCAAAGGGACAAGAGTGGAATCCCCCAGGGAGGACAACATTGCCATTTAGGCCTGACATGACTCAGAGAGCAGGGAATCCCGCAGGCAGGAGGAGAGACTTGGAAACAGCGCCTGCAGCTGGGTGTGCTCCGGGTGGGGGGTGTGCCCGACACTGAAGGTCGAGGCGTGTGGCAGTGATCTGTGGAGCCGCCTCGTGTGTGCACACATGCTGCCCTGCCAGGGGTCCAAGACGACTGGTCCCGGCCAGGGCTCCAGCCTCACAGCGCTGGGGCGACCCTGAAGCAGGGTCACAGGGAAGCCAAGAGGTGAGCAATTGGCTCTGGTAGGGAACTCAGGGACAGGAAGCTAAGGAGGGTGCTGGTCAGAGGATGCATCTCTGAGGGGAATAGACATGAAGGGGAGGGGCGGGCAGAGGGAGTCAGGCCTCCTTTGGCACCCCAACTAGAGCAAGGTATAGCTGGCTGGGCCGATCATGATACAGACACAGGGCCAGCTCTGAGTGCCTGAGGCTGCACAGTAAATCCAACAACAAGGCATTTCAACTACTTGTGACAGATCTAAAAATATGAAAAGAAATCACTGCCATCCAGTCGATGCCACCTCCTGGTGACCGTATAGGACAGGGCAGAACTGCCCCTGTGGGTTTCCCAGACTGTCACTCTTGACAGTAGCTGGAAGCCCCGTCTTTCTCCCATGGAGCGGCTGGTTTCAAACTGCTGACCTTGTGGATGGCGGCCCAGTGGGTAAGTACAATGCCAGCAGGGCTTCTGGAAGGGACACACTCAGCAGTCAGCAGGCATGATCCTCAACACTAACGTCACCCCACAAAGGTATCTGAAGCACACGCACGGTTGGCCGGCCACCAGAAGGTCATATCAGCACATCTCCTCCAAAAGCCTTGGCCATGAGAACCACATTGGGGGTGGGGCAGGGGTGGTGTCCTGCCTACCGAGAACCCTTATCAGTAACCAGAACGAGCTCTCCGAACATCTCTGCGCAGTTTTAAATCACAGTGCAGTGGCCATTAAGCCGTCTTATTAATTAAGACTAAATTAGGAATAATTAATTAAGGATACATTCATTACCAAATCATGTGCGGAGCCCTGGGTTCGTGGCTCAGGCAGTTAGGAAGAGCAGGCCAGCTGAAGGGGAGTCTGGCTCAGTACCAGTGTCCCCCAGTCAGTGAACACGGGAGGGAGGGGTGTGATGAGAGGGGCCCGGGGCCACAGCCTCAGTGTGTGCACCTCTGAGGTCCCTGCACCTGGGGTGCAGCTACCAGGACAGCTACCCAAGCCCCACCAAGAGCAGTGGGTGGGCAGGACTTTGAGGGGAGCATGTGGTACAATACTGTGGGGATCATAGGACCCCACTGGCTGGTGCCCCATCCGTGCATGCGCCCTGCACCGTGTCATCCACAGGCCCCGGAATGTTCCAGAAGTTTGAGATGTCACACTTTATGTCCCTCCCTGAGGCCAGCAGGGGGGCTGACACTGAACAGGAAGTCGACAGCCTTGCAGACGGACACAGATGAGCCTACCAAGACTACGTGGTGAGGAGGAGGAGGTGGGGGGGGGGTGGAGTAGCAAGGGCACCACAGTGGGCTTCACACCTGTGCCCAGGGCCAGCAACCCAGCAGGTGCCCTTGGAGAGGCTTGGTGGGCAGAGGATGGTGAGGGGACACTGCCTCTCCCTGGACGGCAGGAACAGGGCACACGTGCGTGAGGATGAGCATGCACCTGAGTGTGTGTCGTAGCTGTTGCTCACTGTGTGCGTCCATGAGCACGCGTGCACATGCGTGAGGACCAGGGAATGTGCGCGAGGGTGCGCTTCCCTGTGTGAGCACAGGCATGTGGAACAGGAATGTGTGTGCAAACGTGAGCAAGTGAGTATGAGCGTGGGAATGTCACCTTCTGTAGTGTGCAAGTATGTGAGCGTGACACTGTGAGTGGCTGAGCACATGAGTGTGAGGGTGCGAACGTGGGACTTTCAGGGAGTGTGAGGGTGAACATGTGCACAGGTGTATCTGTCTGCATGGTACTTTGAGTGAGCCCAAGTGTCTGTGTCAGAATGTGGCCCCGTTTGTGAATGTGATGGAATCCGTGAGTTTAACTCTAAGTATGTGAGTAAAGGTGTGTGAGGGAAGGTGAACAGCTTTGTGGGAATGGTGTGTGTGTGTGTGTCTACGTGAATATGAACCCTGGTGAGAGTTGTAGGGGTGTGTGTGTGAATGTCAGTGCTTGAGTGATGTGTTTTGAGTCTGAGTGTCTGTGTGAATACGTATATGTAAACATGTGGGCGTGAGGGGCATGACAGAGCTGTCAGGACAGCACTCAGGTACCCACCTCCCCGCAAAGCATGGCACTGAGACACCCTGTTTCAAAGCCCCCTTATCCTGCCTTCACCCTGGAATAGCCGGATTCCAGTCTGAACACGCATCAGTGGACTCAGAGGTACCAGGAGGACTGGTCCCCACACCCCCACCTTGGGGATGAATCGCAGCTCTGGCCCTGATGGGGCCTGCATTGGGCACCCCCCCACACACACACACAGTCACAATCTAACCCAGGCAGGAGCGGGTAAGGTCTTCTTTGGGACAGGACCTCCTCAGTGGATGCAGGAAGCTGAGGTCACTGTGGAGTGACGAACTGCCCATGTCGGGGGAGCTGGCCACATGAAGATGTGATGATGGAGACAGATGTGTGAGGCTACCACAGGCAAGGAACGCCTGCCTGGGGCCACCAGACGATGCAAGAGACCAGAGGGGACCCTCCCCCAGAGCCTCCAGGGAGAGCGTGGCTCTGTGACACCCTGAAGTCCAGACCCCCAGCCTCCAGAGCCCAGGGTGTGGGCCTTTTGTTTGATGCTCCCCGGAAACACACACATCACCATCAGGGAAACCTTTCAGAGCAGACGTGGACCTACAATGCATTCTCAGCGATGGACCTTACAGCCCAAGTGTGATGACCGTCTTCTGAGAGCCACTCTGGGCCCCACACTTGCACGTGTCAGACCTTCACACCTCACGGTGGCCCACAAGCAGAAATCCATTTCCCCTTGTTCTGTGGTGGCCTTCATCTTTTCCCGGCACCTTCAAAAGGATTGCCTAACTCTTCCACTGACCCTTGTCTGGGCCCATTCGACGTTCGTCTTTCCAAACACCGTCTTGTCCCAAACGCTCCCGTCTTCTCACCAAGCACACTGCCCACCATCAGCACCATGTTGTCATCAAGAGGGTCTGAATATGGGAAGGAAAGGCACCCCCACAGACCAGGTCCTACAGCAAACAGGTGACGGTCCGTCCTCGTTAGTGATCTCAAGGACAATACAAGGGTCTGCCTCCTGGTCCTGCACCACCCCCTCCATGAGGGCTGAGATCACCACCACAGCCAACAGGGCTCTCTCTGGCTGGTCTTTGTAAGCAGATCGCCAGATCAGCAGATCTTCCTCGTCTGTCCCAGTGGCAAGCTCCACGGACATCTGTTTGGGGTTCTGGAGACTCATGCCAGCCTCCACTGCCAGGCAGACACTGCGCTCGAGGGTCTGCGGCCTCCAGCCGGGGCCTCCTGAAAGGAAGGCGAGGCTCCAGTGCAAAACGGGCACACTCGCCCGCACATGTGTTGGCTGTTGTCTGTGGAAACCCAACAAGGAGCTCCTGCTCAATCCAACTGCCCGCGGTGCCTGAGCCTTGAAAGGGAAGGAAGTGATGAACATCCTTTTCTTCCAGGTGCGGAAAATCCTCTGAGGACTTAAGGACATGCTCAAAATACAGCCCTCTTCCCACCACATCCAAAACAAAAAGCAACTTAGCTCTAAAACAAGCCCAAGGCCAAGGCCAAGGCCAAGGTCACCTCCACTGACCTGACTCCGACCCATGGTGACCTCTAAGCCTGTAAGCCTTTATGGGAACAGACAGTCTCCTCTCTTACGGAGCCGGTGCCAGGTCGGAACCACTGACCTTGCAGCCACCAGGGTGGCCTTTGCCCCCAGACGGCCAGGCTCCCTGTCAGGACCCATCTTTCCAAAGAGTGACGAGGTCTGGGGTCCTCAACTGCGATTTGGCGCTCACCTGTACTCTCTTTATCTCTTTGTATTAAAACAAATTTATCTTCATTTATGCCGCAATTACCTATCAGGGTTGTTAATTTGCTGGAAATGAAGGGCTTGTTTAATTGCTCCTGGTAATCGGGGATTTAAATGCTGACTAATAAACAGTTACCTTCAGAACAGGCAAAGTCAAGGCAGCGGACATGGATTTTCGCGTGAGGGGGGGACACTTCTCACGCATCCCACCAAGGTGGTGAAAAAGAATCTAAGAATTTTAGACCAGACACCGCCACCACTATCCTCCCCCCAAATAAAAACTAAAAACCAAACCTATGATGAGATAAATGGGCCCCGGCCACCTCTGGGCTCCACCTCCGTCTGGTGTCGACAGCCACGCCCACCCCAGGGCAGTTTGGCTGTCCTCCAGCAGCAGGGCCACCCACGGCAGACCAGTTCCAGCAGTGGAAAATGGCTGATGTTCTTGCCATGAAAAAGCCCAATGGGTCTCCACAACCTGGCGTTGGACGCTATGCCGGACAATGAGTCGTGACCCGACCATGTCACGCCCATCTCTTCTGAGACGCAGACGACATGATGCAGAGGCACGGACCAGTGGGACTCGCTGCCACCAAAGAAGGAAGGGCCAGGAGTTGATCTTTGGACCCAGGGTCCCTGTGCTGGGAACCTCCTAGACCCAGGGAAAGCTTGATGTTTCTCCCCAGAGTGGAAGAGGAGGGAGGGAGAGGGAGATAAGAGAGGAGGAGAGAGGGAGAAAGCACCTTCCCCCTATTTGGAATGCTAAGGTCTGAGAGAGGACGGTTCCATTTGTGACCACTAACCCCGTGGGGGAAGCTCCCCCAGGGCCCAGACAAGAACATCACCACCACCTTCTGCCGCGTGCCTCAGTCACTTACTCACTCACTCTCTCATCGTGTCACCAGGCAGCTAGCCACGTGCCACAGAGCAGGACCCACACAACTCTTGCCCAGCTAAGCCTCAGGGAGGCAGCCCTGGTCACGGCACCTGTGGGAGGCCGAGTGCCTGCGTGGACTCCAACCCCTGACCTTTCGGTCCACAGCCGAATGGGATGGCAGCTCTCACCGCGTCGCGTCACAGGGCGTCACAGCACCAGGAGGCACAGGGCCACCTCCAGAGATGCCAACTCGCGCTCACCGTCATTCCACTGAATCGAAGGGAATAACCACCAAGGCAACGGACAGCCCTCGAAACAACAAACTACTGCCGAGTCACCTTCGAGGAGCCCGGTGGCCTAGTGGGCTTCCCAAAGGACTGCTACCCACAGAGTCAGCCACTGGGGACCACCAGCCACCCCGTGGGTGAAAGGAGCGGTGTGCCAGCAGCCTGAAGGATTTAGTCTCGGAAACTCACAGGGCAGCGCTCCTCTGCCCGACCAGGGTCCTGCGAGTCAGAGCCCACTCCTTGGCAGCCACTCTGGCTTGGTGTTTGGCGATGCCGTGGGCTGCCCGCCTCAAGGCCAGCGACTTGAACCCCCAGCCACTCTGTGGGTGCAAGTGACAGCTGTGGGTTCCAGTGAGCGCACGCCCAGTCCTGGGAACCATCCTGTCCGGCAGGGTGGCAGACCAACTTGGAGGCAGTGAGTCTCCTGTGTCTGAATACAGAAGCGCGAGAGTGTCATGGAGTGAGGCATTGCCAAAGAGCGGGCTCAGACGAAGACATCCAAAGCAAACTCCCTACCCCCAGGTCGATGCCGGGGCCCAGGATGGAACTGCCCCTGGGGGCATCCAGGACCGTCACTCTTCACAGGAGTGGGCAGCCTCTCACCCTCCTCTCTGAAGGAAGAAGACAGGTGCCGACACCCATAACCTCACCGGACTGGGGTGTCGAGAAAGCGGTACGTACATGCTGGCTGTCTCCAAACATGGCCTGCCTTCCCCACCCGCCACCATCAAAGCCCGCAGACTGCTCCAGAGACCACGGCCTGATTAACTTTCTCGCTGCTTATCCTCCAGTCGGATGCAAATGAGCATCTTTCAAGCCCAGGCGAGTGAAAATTCCAATAAATTGGCAATACAATTTAGCTGGCAGGCGCGCGCCAAGAGATGAACGACTTAAACAAAGGGCGGAAAAATGAGCCTGCCACTTCTTCTCAACTCGCCAAGTCGTCTCGCCCAGAACGGTGATGTCTCGGGAGCAGCAACATTTCTGACAACCCCAGGCCCCGCCTCCCAGAGGAGGTGAAGTCCCCACCCCCACTGTCATGCCTTCATTTTCCAGGCCAGGCGGCGCCCCATCCTGACACCAAGGGAGGGTCCTAGGTCTATTTATTTAATTTTTTTTTGGGGGGGGGGCTGATTTTTCACACAGCTGAATAAGCTAAGGGCCTCTAGTGTCAGAGATGGCAAAGGCAGGCCTAGGACCAGTGGACATCAAGACAGCGACAGTGCAGAGAGGAGGAGGACGATGAAGGAGAAGGAGGAGGAAGAGGTAGAGGAGGAGGAGGAAGAAGAGGAGGAGGAATAAGAAGAGGAGGAGGAGGAGGCTGCGGCAAGAACAGTCACCGTTGTTCAAACAAGGAGGCACGCCAGGAGCGGGTGTCACGGCCCCATCAACAGCGTCTAAAGCAGATGGAGCTGAGTTGCTGGGGCTACAGAGACTGTGGAGAGTGAACACACAGAGCCAAATCCAGAAGAGATGGGGACACTGACTGGTTGGCTAAGCAAGCTTCCAAATAACGACCGCTAAAAACAAACCCAACCAGATGACAGAACGGCTGGCCTCAGGCTTGGAGGCCGGGAAGCCTGGATGGAGAGAGCTAAGTACGAAGGCCAGGTTTTCGTGGTGACCATTCAGGGCAGCGTGAATGACATGTGCCTGCCCACAAGGACCAGCTCCGACCTGCTTCCTGGTGTCCTTCCCGTGGGATGAGCAGTGGGGGGGGAGGGGTCAGAACTCTCCTGAGGAGAGAGGGATGGCTCTATTCACAAGGAACGCTGTGACCTACATCCAAAGAGAAATTCCCATTTCACCACCCCCATTAAAAAAGACATTTTCTCCATAAAGGCAGGGGGTGGGGGGGGAGCGGACAGCTTGGCTTGGAGGCTGTCGGGGGAGGGGTGCCTGTCTCCGGGGCTATGGTAGTAATGAGCGCCCCCCTTTTCCATGGGCAGTAGCTCCTGTGAGAGGCAGCCCCTCCTGACAGTGACACCCCCCCCCATGATACAAGGTATTGTGATGTAATTGGGAAGAAGGATGAGCTGACAACACAGATTTCCACGCGGCTTCCAGGGAGCTAGGTGCTCCCGCCCTGGCCCATCAACTATCATTATTTAGCAGGATTACCACCCCCGAAGCCTCCTTCTCTGAAAGGGACAAGGCGTGTGAGCCCAGCTGACTTTGGGGACAGGGCAGCCTCTGCCCCATGTCCACACCATCACCAAATATAGGACAAATCCCAGGTCCCGATCAAAGAAGGCGCGCGGTTTCCAGGCGGATCTTCCTCGGAGGTAACTGCTGTTCAGGAGTCAAGTCTTTGCATAGAGCAACTTTTCCTCGGTTTTTTTTCAGTTGTGGCCTCCCCCCACGCTTTAATAAGAAATTAAGTTTATCAATTGCCATCGTAATGACTCAGGTAATTAAAAGGGCTCTAAATCTAATTTTATTTACACTTTAGACTACCTGAGGTCACCTCCGATCAAGATTTCGCCATCGTGACTAATCATGTTGGAGTGTTAATTAGAGGGTAGCTGGGAATACGGATTGATTTTGAATTTGTAATCTGCTATAACTGAATCAGAGTGAGGAAGCCACGCCAGCCTGCTCAGGCCCCAGCTTCAGGGCAGGGCGGATACCCGTCATAGAAGCAGGGCTCTTAACTCTGGGAGGCCACAGCTGGACAAATAAAAACGTGTCTCAGGACAACACGGCGTGTGTGCGTGTGAGTGTGTATACACAAGCCCAGCCACCCACTCCCCACGCAGACTCCCTTGGCGGTTCAGGAATTGAGGGCAGCTGAGCAGACTGCCCCCAATGCTTTACCGTAAAACACACAAAGCCCAGCAATACCCACTGACACCCTGAACTAGCTGCCACCGCGGGAGCCCTGGTGGCGTTGTGGTGACACATTGGGTGGCTAACCACAAGGTCAGCAGTTTGAAACCACCAGCCACTCCAAGGGAGAGACAAGGCATCCTACTCCAGTAAAGAGTGGCCGTCCGGAAACCCAAAGGGGCAATTCGACCCTCCCCTATAGTCAGCATTGACTTGATGGCAGTGAGTTTGATCTGGGGTTCTTAGCTTCTACAGTTGTAACGCGTTGCTAGACTGGATTTATTATACGGCTGCCCTTCTGTCCCCCACCCACCCATCCTCCCTGTCCATCCATGCACCTACCCATCTTTCATTCCAGTCACCCATCTCAACCCATCATGTACCCTTTAGTCCATCCAGTATCCAGGCCACCCTGCTGTCTTCAGAGCTGTCATTCAGGGAGGAAGCAGACAGTGCCAGGCAAGGAGGACAAACCTTCCCAGACAGAGCAGGCCCCCCGCACGTTCACCAGCAGTTCAGCGTTAGCACGGACACGGCCCACAGAAGCCGTTTCCCTTTGCATGCCCACTGGCAGGGAGGCAGAACCCTCTGCCGGATTTACGGCCCAGACATAGCTCTCCGCTCCCGATAGCCCTCTGATGAGCAAGCCTAATGGCTTTACTTTTATTACTTTTTAAGCACTTAATGGAGAAATTTAGACATTTTCACCAGACTGCGCTTCAGCCAAATGGCCCCCTTTCACAAATGGCAGATCTCGGAGATTCAGCCGTCCAGGGACTCCGCCACAGGCTGGTCTCAGGGTTGGCCCTGGGGGAGGAGGGGCTGTTTGTTTTTTAACAATTACAAAACACAGTCCAGGGACCAGTGGGCAAAGACTGACTCTAGGGTGGCTCCTTATTATTAAACTCAAGCCCACCACCTCTGCGTCGGTTCCAGTGCACAGCAACTGTGCAAGACCTGCCAGAACCGCTCCTGTGGGTTTCCAAGACTGTCACTCTTGACAGGATGAGAAAGCCTCTCTTTCCCCAGCGGAGTAGCCCAGTGGTTTTGAACTGCTGACCTTTTGGTGAGCAGCCCAATGCATAACCACTATGCCACCAGGGCCATTCGTGACTATTAGGCAAAATTTGACAGTCATTTAAAAGAAAAACGCAAACCCACTGTATTTAGTTTGCTCCCTCCACACTTATCACCACCCTCCCAGGAGCTGGGGGCAGCCTCTGATTCATCTCCAGCCCACTAGGTAGGCCTCCTGGATTTCTGCCGGGCCCAGCCACCGGCAAGAAAATGACGCCCTTGGGTGAATTCGGTCAGAAGGAAATCTCTCAAAGTTTTGCTTTACTTGTGATGCAGGTCCCGCCCCTTCTCCCCTTCTCCCCCTCACCCCCTTCACTGCAGCCCACAGCTGTGATGCCTCGTTTCAATTAATGCCCACGCAGTGAGCCTATCAATCACCCAGGGGTATAAATTTCCCATCTTTCTCATTAGCTACACTGCTGCGAAGCTTACCCGCACGCACGCACCTTGCCTGCCAAGGGGCTGTAAATTACCTGGCCCAAGCCCCTCGCCCGCCTGCCCACCGTCAGAAAGAACAGGAATGATTCGAACAAAGTCTCGCTGAGACGAGCTGCCATGCCACAGTGTGATTTACGAGCCTCGGAAAAAAAGGGGAAATAAAAACTAAATAAAGTACACCCCCCCAAAATCCCGAAGCCAGCGGGTCTCTTTGAGGCTGCTTATGTAGCTGAAAATCTGGAAATGGCCTGTCGTTAGCACTACTACTAAGTTTTATGTGCAAAATCCAATTTTCTTTGGAAATGTTTTTTGGGGGCTGCTTTTGTCAATCATCTCTGTTGCAGCTACCTGTAGCCTGGCATTTCTCACCCATAAATCCCACGGCTCAACCCATAAAGCTGTAAGGGGGGGGGAAGATCCGCTCCCCACTATAAGAGAAAGCATTTTTAAAATTTTCTCAAAAGTTTATCTTCTTGAAGAGCTCTGGTGGCATAGTAGGCCTTGCAACCACAAGATCAGCAGTTTGAAACCACCAGCTGCTCCTCGGGAGAAAGGAGAGGCTTTCTGCTGTAATGAACGACAGCCTCCCTCGGAAACCACTGGGCAGCCCTACCCTGCCCTACAGGGTCGCTGTGAGTAGGAATTGACTCAGTGACACTGAGCTCTTGTTTTGGGGGATCAGCGAGAGGAGGAGAAGCCAGTACTGGGGAGAGGGGGAGGTCCCGGGAAGGGGTCACCATCCTCTTTGTCAGAGATGGTGCCTGATGCTGTTGCCCTCATCGGTCTCACCACAGACTGGGACGGTGCGGGTCACAGTGGCAGGGAAGGAAGGCCCATGCATTTTCAAATCCTTGCACCGTACCCTCCAAGTATAGCCGGGGATTTGGGAGGGTCCCTGCACTCTGATGGGAACCTTGCACAGCCCAGTCCCAAAGGTCAAGGTTGCCAACCAGAAGGCCGAGTATGACCCCCCTGGAGACCCCTGCAGCATGCAGTCCTACTCCGGCCAGGCTGCTGGGATTTGGAATCGACTCAAAGGTCTCTAGCTATCGGTCATTTGCAAAGCAGCTGCAGCAGCAGCACAGAGTCTGACTTAGGCCCGGCCACTTCCCGAGCAAGGAATTCTGATGGTGCAAGGTCAGAGGTTTAAGCCCACCAGCTGGCTGATGGGCGACGGATGAGGCAGTCCGCTGAGATGACTGCCTTAGAATCCCCCGGCCCACAGTGCCTGGATGGCAGTGGGTTTGGGCTGGGTCGCTTCCACCAGCTGGCCATTCTGCAGCCAGGGACTCCTGGTATTTGGTCACACCCATTTAGTGCCGAGCTACATTAAGTGCATGACTCAAACCACAACAGCCGAGGCAGGTAAGCATGACTCTGCCCACCTGGTGGAAACTGTCACAGACAGGCGTCTGCAGCCATGGCAGCACTGTCATCTAGTGGCCACCTCCCTCCCTGCACTGGCTTTCCCCAGCAGCAGAAGATGACAGTCTCTTGACACCACAGCAGCTGGTCACAGAACCAGAACTGGAACTGCTTCCTACCCAATGAGCTAGCAGTGTGCTCTGTCACCAGTGACTCCACCCGGTAGGACCACAATGGTTTCTGGATCGCAAACATGCTCACCAGGTAAGATGAGGTCAAAGCCATTCCAAGAAAAGAGATCATGGAAAAGAGCATTAAATGGAAGACGTAACAAGCGATCTGCACGGTCAGCAGTTCGAAACCACCAGCAGCTCCCTGAGAGACAGACTAAACAGTTAAAGTCTTGGAAGGCCACAGAGGGTCACCATGTGTCAGCACTGACTCGATGGCAGTGGATTTGGTTTTGAAGTATCTCAGTAAGGCAGTTGTATCTCAGTGAACTCACTGCCAATCAGTCTATACCAACCCACAACTCTACACAGGGTTTCCAAGACCATAAATCAACCAACCAATATCTGCTTAAAACACCGGTTCTCAACCTATGGGCCACGATCCCTTTGGGGGTTGAATGACCCTTTCACAGGGGTCACCCGATTCATAACAGTAGCAAAATTACAGTTCTGAAGGGGCAACAAAAATAATTTTATGGCTGGGGGATCACCCACCACATGAGGAACTGTGTTGAAGATTCCGGCATGAGGAAGCATGAAAACTGCTGATCTAGGATGTCCTGGCGGCAGAATGGGCTGCAAACCACAAAGCCACCAGCTGCTGTGAGGGTTAGTCTACTTCCCTAGAGAGTGACAGTCTCCGAAACCTCTGGCCAGTATTGAGTTCAGGTGCACAGGGACTGCTCCATCTAGTGGCACCTCCGTGTATGGTCAGAGTGAACTGTGCCCCGTGAAGCTGTCTGGAGCTCCCCAGACCTTTTTCTCTGGACGAAGCAGCCCAGCACTTCATGAGCATTTGCACCACCCAGGACAATTCTCTGTACTTTGTGAAGCCTGCCATCATCCCCATCGGAAAAGATGGAAGAAAGTAGATGAACGCTTGCCTGAGAGACGTAAGCAGAGGTACGCACGCACTTGTACTTGGCGGGGGTTTGGATAGAAGCCATAACCTTCACACCCAAAAGCCCCAGAGAAGGACGAGATCGGAGTAGGACAGCCAAGAGCTCCTCCCAGCTCCGAACTCACAACAAACTGCTCTGTCAGCCCAACTGGCGATAATGGAATGCCAGCCCTTGACCATTCCGATGGGCAGCCCGCCGATCAGGGAGCAGGCCGGAGGCGGGCAGAGCTCAAGCTAGTCCTCTCACTGCCTCCTTCCAAGCCCCTCGGCCCCCACTCCCCCCAATGGGATTTCCTTTGGTTATCGTTTCATTTCCTAATTGATCCCAAGTTACCTCCTGAGGGTGAACTGGAGCAGGTGGCTGCTGGCATCTCAACAATTGTTTGGGAGCCCTGATCGCGTAGGGGAAGAGGCATAAACGGCCAAGTGGCGGTGTCGCTCTCTGCACAACTCAGGGGGGTTTGTACCCCACATGTAGAGGTGTACTGGACAGCAGGCCAGGGAGGTCACTTGCTCGCTCCTGAAGGGGTAAGCAGAGGCCCACGCAGCACCAGAGGAGGGGAGCCTGAAATACTGACTTGTGCGGGCCAAGTTCATCTGTGGAGGATGGGCTGATTTTCCTGAGTTTAAAAGAGTGTTTAAGTGTGCAGGCAAGTGTACCTGTGTGCAGTCCGAGTGTATCCATCCATATGCAGGCAGACAGGCCGGGTAGGTGGGCTAATGCAGATGAGCAGGCGCAGGTGAGCACATTTGTATGCAGGTGAGCAGGGCCTTTCCGTCCATCAGAGGTTTGAGTGCTGCTGCTGACCCAGCACTTTGATGGGCTTAGAGCAGTGGTTCTCAACCTTCCTCATGCTGTGACCCTGACGGTCTAATTATGTCAGTAATTTTGTACCCATTGTTTTGCACAAAATTTGGATTTTTATCTTGTAGGCCTGTAATTCTTAAGAAATAACTCATTTTAATCTCTCTAGCAGACATTCCAGGTATGATAAACTTTAATACACAAAATCATAAATTAGAATATAATAAATATTAAAATAGAAGAACTTTTCCAATAATGTAATCAAATCAAAACCACTGAAATTTTTCAAAAAGGGTGCGACATCAAAGGTGCATTCAATAAACATCCTGGGTGTGAAAAACTTTGAAGCCTGGGACGGCACAAAGTCCGACGTCACAATCAGGACAATGGAACCTGGTTCCCTTTCTATTCTCTTTCCGTGGCCCTCTCGCTTTGAGCAACAAACCACACCCGTCCTTGCAGGTGCTGACTTTTTTCAGTTGGTGGGATATAGTCCATGAAGTGATGACCAGTCAGGCGTCTGGGTTGACAACGTCAACAGCGCGACGTCCAGGTCTATTCACAGCCATTAATGGTGTTTGGGGTTTCACATAGATCCGTTCAGCAACTTTCCAAATGACATCAGGATGAACCAAAGGCTTGTCACCCTTTGCTCTGTGCAGAATGCAGGCATTCCACACGCATCGCTCGAGAAGATACCTGAAGATCTTCTTGGCGTATTTCTCTGGCTGTTTCCGCGTTGCTGGGTAGAATGTAAGTGCGTGGCCGGCTCTGTCGACACCTCCCATGGTTTGATTGTAGTCTGTCACTCCTTGTGGCTTCATGGCTTCTTCCCCACCTTCCTTGTGCACCATAGCAGGTGAGGGATTATGAACTGTACTCATTAGACACACATCTTTCTTGTCCCACCATCGCAGGGCCATCACCCTGCCTTTCTGCCAGGCAACCATTGCTCCGGTTTTTAGCTGCTTCTTGCCAAACATTGCTGGCACGTCACACTGGTTAGCCATGACGGTGCCATGGGCATCGGTTTTGTTTTTTATAAGAAGCTCCTAAAGTTTAGGGGATGCATAAAAGTTGTCAGTTGTAACACAATAGCCCTGATTTAGCAATGGCTCAGTGAGTGTTAGAACAGAAGATGTTGCCATTCCAAAGTCGCTGTATTTTGCATGGAATGTTGTGCCTTTTCCAGTGTATATGACCTAATTCCAAATGTAGCCAGTTGATGATTCACAGAGCATATAGGATTTTATGCCAAACCGTGCTCTCTTTGATGCAAAGTGCTGTATCCAGCTGAGCCATTCCTTACAGGTCATTAGACTTTCCTTTCTGCCAATGTCTCTTCCTGACACATAGGTCTGCTGGAAATTCTTTACAATCATTTGATATACTTCCCAAATTTTTTTTAGTTTTGGTGTAGGATGAGTAGTTTCATCAAATTCTTGTTTGGGAAGTGAAAAAAATTTCATAATCAGGGAAAATCTATATTCTGACATAACAGTGCCAAAAAATGGAGTTGCGAGTAATTTATTGGTGCTCCAATACCATTTCCGCACGGGTTTCCCCACTACTTCCTGAAGTATTATTAGGTCCAGAAATTTCCAAATGTCATCTTTGGTCACTGGTTCCCACTTTCCGCTTCTTGAAAACATATGAAGCAGAGTAGTGGATTGTTGCTCTTTGTACCGGTTTGTCTCCGTAACAATTTTTTCAATGACCTCATCGGTCAGAAATAATTGTAGGTATGCCAAAGGGTTGTTGTGGTCAACGTCTACTTTCCTACCAGGTGCTCCAGTAAATGGGAATCTTGGGGGAGCTGCCTGATCCGTACGGCAGACAATAGAGCACCAAGTTCGCACATCGCTGAGCTCAGGTACGGAATCGTCACTGTCGTCACTTATCAGTGTCAGTGTTGGATGATGAATTTCTCCATGAACCACTATCGCTCAATTCTGCGAGTAATTCTAAGTCACTGTCGCTGTCATTTATCTGGTCTAAAACGCCCTTTGTGCTAAAATGACACTTTTTTGATGCCATGGACAAAAAATGTCCAGGCAAAATTTTTTTCCAAATGACAGTAAAAGGGCAAACAGGGCACTGGAGACTGATCTAGGGACAAATCTGAGGTGATTTGCTTTGATACAACGTAATCCTCACAGGTTACACTGTATCACTGTCTGTGTGTATGTCTCTTTTAGACTTGCAGTTTTGAATTTCCCGCCCAGTCCCGCCCCCGTGCAGCGACACTGCACGCAGAGAACAGAACAAACAAGGAAGTCAGATCGCTTTGCAATCACAGCGGAGGACACCGCTGGACCGGGGAGCAGTTAAGGGACTTCTCTGCAGTGTGATCCCCGAGTGGGGCTCAGGGTTACCGCTTCTGACAGTTAACATTCACCCCGAGCTACACTCAGGATTACCACCAGGGAGGTTAATACTGTTCCTCATGTTGTGGTGACCCCATATGTGGGCATATCTGTATGTGGGAGGACCCATCTGGCGAAGGCTAGAGGAACAGTGTCTCGGTTCCTAAGACCATCGGAAATATGGTCTTAGGAGAACCCCCAAAGGGGTCGCGACCCCCAGGTTGAGAACGGGTGGCTTAGAATAAGGGTTGTGCACACTCCTGGGCCACCAAGGAGGCAGCAGTGACGGCCCCACGAGACAGGAAGAGCCCAACAAGTAGAAGGCAAGTCCGTCCATCCTTCTTGAGTCTGGGCTGAGGGGACCAGTACTGACCCATGTGGCTTGCAGGTCAGGGCCGACTGGGCAGCATCTACACGTCTCAGAACACGGGGGCAGGTCGACCCTGTCCTCCAGGGTCACTATGAATCCACTCCATGATGGGAGTTTGGTGTTGAAAGGGCCCAGGCAACTCACTCTGCGGGTCCTGTATTTGCCTCAATGGAGGGATACCGCCACCTGCCTTGAACACATCACTTGTCGCTCCCCCCCACCCCCCCGCATTCACACCTTTTCACGCCGGAACACATACCTCCCAGACCTGACTTTCCCATGCACTGAAAACTTCCCCACTTCCCCGACGGCTCTGGCTCACTGCCACCTCCCCTCCATTGTAGGATGCCTGGTGGCATAGTGCATTAAACATTGGGCTGCTAACCACAAGGTCAACAGTTCAAAACCACCTGCCACTATGAGGGAGAAAGATGAGGCTTTCTGCTCCCATAAACAGTCACAATCTCAGAAACTCACATGGGCAGTTCTGCTCTGTCCTATAGGGTCCCTGTGAGGCAAAACACCTTGGTGGCCAGGAGGGAGAGTCATCTTACTATGGTGCCCAGGAATTGAACGCACAGCATGTAATCTACTAACTCGCTTTTCAAAAAGACAAAAAAAAAAAAAAAAGAGAGAGAGAGAGAGAGGTGAATTCCTCTTGTTCCCCACTAGGAGTTTTGGTCCAATTGTATGTCTGGTCTGCACCCCTCTGACTACTGGTCTACAGCCCATCACAGGTTAGGCAGAGGTCCCCCGATTCACCCCTAGCACCCCAGGTGCCTCTT
The DNA here is from genome assembly GCF_050624435.1 of Tenrec ecaudatus. Classification (NCBI taxonomy): domain Eukaryota; kingdom Metazoa; phylum Chordata; class Mammalia; order Afrosoricida; family Tenrecidae; genus Tenrec; species Tenrec ecaudatus. The sequence continues at coordinate 4,618,854 of NC_134542.1, forward strand.
GAAGGTGTGTGGTGTGGATACCGGAGTGCCACCTCCCAGAGCCTGACCCTCTGCATAGCTACAGCACCCAAGCAGGGTGCCAGGGGCAGCCCTGTAGCCCCACCCCTCCGGAGCGAGGGTGCCCAAAGATTGACTGGCAGGCAGAACACTCCTGGAGATGACACAGGCTCTGTGCCCAAGGCAGCCTGGTTCCATCTCTCCTGCCACAGGGGCGTGCAGAGCGGTAAGGAGGAGGGGTCTGGCTCCCTGTCAGGGAAGCACTTTGAGCGAGACCACTGGCTCAATAGCTCGCCTGCCTTGTGCGCGGTCCTGGTGCTGAGGCAGTCATTCACGGGCTTTATGGCGTGGGCGAAATGGTGTCGTAAAGCAGCGTGTGAGCTTTAGGATGTCTGCATTCTGCACCCTGGTGGGAGGACACTGGGTGAGGAGCAGCCTAGTGAATGGTGCCAGTGCCCCCTGGTGGCCACGCGAGAAATCACACAGCGCCTATGGGAGGGGCTCAAACACAGGAACAATTAGTGGGACTGGGGCCCAGGGCAGGGTTGTGAACAGGGGCACGATGAGTCAGAACAGACTCGATGCACCTGAGACGACAAGTAGAAGGCAAGTCCCCGCCATCCTTCATGAGCCCTGATCAAGGGGGCACCGTTACTGACACGTGTGGCTCGCGGGTGAGGGCCTGCTGGGCAGTTTACATGGTGACTCCAGCCTTGCATGCCTGAGCACATTGTGACAGTGGCCTGTACTATACGCACCCACTCACTCATCCACCACCCCTCCCCCCCACTACCATTGAGTGGAGGCCAATTCACGACAACTCCTGTGGTCTCCGGAGACTACATCTACGGGTGCACAGAGCCCCAGGGCTCATGTTCTACAAAAAAACAAAGACAGCTGAAGGAGGCTTGCTGCTCCCAACCAGGATTTTTAAAGTGATCAAAAACTTTCAGGTTTGTCTGCATCTTTAAAACGGTCCGGTGAGGGCCTGGTTTCCAGCCCGCCTGGTTAACGTTTGTGAGCCCTGGTGTGCAAGGGTGAGTGCTCGGCTGCAAAGGGGCAGGAGAGACGCGTGGCAGTCGGCCTCTGTAGAGAGTGCCACTCTCCCACAGGGTCACTCACTGCCCTCAAGCCCATTCCCACCACAGCAGCCCTGCGGGCAGCAGGCAGCGTGCAGCTGACCCCGTGAGCTCTCTCTCCACTGTAACTGCTCACAGGAGCAGAAAGCCTCATCTTTCTCCCGAGGAGGCTGGTGGCGGGGTGGTTTCTAACTGCTGACCTCAGGTTAGCAGCCCAGCGCTTCACCACCACGCCACAAGAGGCCCAGGAGTCAAAATGACTCAGCCTTGTTGTAACTGCGCTCTCTAACCAGGGTTGGTGGTCTGTGAAGTGATGGGTCTTGGGTCCTCCCAGCCCTCAAATCCTGCAAGCACACAGCCCGGGCAAGAGATGGCTGCTGCCACCTCCAGACCCTGGGGGCGGGACGGGGGCTGCCACGAGTTAGTGAGCATGTTGGGCTGCCCACCTCAAGCTGGCTGGAAGTTTAGGAGCCAGCCCCTGAGTTGCCATGGTTCCACGGACCTTGGATCCACAGGACTCCACGCCTACCCGCCTGTGGTCCCCCAGCTTCCTCTTTCTGCACCACTGGCCTGCAGCACTGGGTCTTTCAGGGCCCAGCCAGTCTCAGAGCCATGGACTTGACTGGGCTGGGCTGCCTCCTTGTTATTACGATACCTCTTTTCATAAAGTGTCTTCTTCCATCCACAGGACATCGCCGGCTTTGTTTCTCTAGCCTTCCCGGTCTAACACTCAACACATACACCACACACATTCCCACTCCCCTGCACATGACACCTTTCCCATCCTGAGCGGAGTGCACCTGCCCCAGAGTCCAGTCCCTCATGGTGTGTGTGTGTGTGTGTGTGTGTGTGTGTGTGTGTGTAGAGTCCTTAAAGAGGAGACTGGGACAAAGCTCTCCAGCAGGGCAGAGAACTATTTGGTCCACAGTTTTCAGTGTCATGGACAGAATTTGTTCTTGGCCCAGCAGCGCAGCCTCCACATGAAACCCGAGCCCAGCATATCTGTGTTTTATGACTCAAGGCCGGCAGCAGGGTGAGGGTTAACGCAGGCATTCTCCCCCACACACTCACACCCCTAGCACCTACACTTCCCAAGCCCAGCAAGTCCTGGCCCCGGCAGGAGAAGTCAGAGGGTAGCCCTCCAGCAACAGTTCCCCAGGATGCACCCCACAGGATGCACCCCACACCCACACCCCTCAAGCCTCTCTGGTCTGCGAGACCATCAGTGTTTCCTAAAGAACACGAGACGGTTTCTTCCACTGAGATTTCAAACTGGAGAACCTTTCCTCAGCCCGGCTCCTTCTAGTGACACTGGGAACAGTCTGGAGGGCTCTGTGGGTCTGGGGCTGAGGGTCCATACTCCACAGGAGCATGTTGTCAGGGGAATGTGGGTGAGGGCGAAGATGTGGCTGCCAGGCTCCCTGCCTCTGCAGGGGACCATCCTCTGGGTCACCCTCAGGAGAGAAGGCTGCTTCAAAAGTCCAACCTCTGGGGCCACGCAGCAGGTCAGCGGGCTGGAGAGACGCCGACAGCAGCACTACTTCTGGACAGGATGACTCCAACGAGGGACAAGGTTAGAGGACACTGCGAGTTCCGCCACAACCTCATGTCTCCCTTGGAGCGACTGGTGGGCCCCATCCACTGACCTTTCGGCCCGCAGTGCGGCACACGCTCTTACCCCTCACCTCCGGAGCGGCGCAGGACGGGCAGCGCGGTGCTCTGTTGTACAGAGTCGCTATCCGTGGGAACTGACGGGAAGGCACGCGGCCACATCCCCACGTTAAAGATTCCGGGAGCATCAGTGATTGAACTTGACGGCGGTCATGGAGTGAAGTGTGTCCACTTGGCTGGGCCAGGATGCTCAGCAGGGTGCTATGGTGCCTTCATTCCGCCACCCGTTGTCATGATGGCCCGTGTTTCAGAAGTGGCTATGCTCGCGGGGCAGGATGCCGTCCACTGGGGCCAGGTTGGAGGTTGAGTTGATCTCTTCTGAGACATGAAAGGGTCGGCACGAAAGAGCAGAGATCAGGAAGATCTTCTACCACCAAGCAAGAACCGGAAGCAGAGCACTCCCCTGCCCCGAGAACCTCCTAGGAAGACTGATGTCCCGATACACAGAGCTGTCCAATGGACACAGGGTCCACAGAGCTTCCTTCCCAAGCTGTGAGTCAACAGGGAAAAAAGCCTTCCCCTGAATCCCTATTACCAAGTTTGAGTCTATATCAATGTATCGATTCTGGTTCACCAGCTGTTACAATGTATCACAGGGGTAAAGCCCTGTTTGATGTTTCTATGAACCTAGCATTTCAACCATAAGTCGAAAGTATTCTCTCAAGTCTTCCTAAAACCAAATGTGAGATGCTGTCCAGTCAGTTCTGATGCACGCTGCTCTCGCAGACACGGATCAAACACCTCTGGTCCCTCAGCACCCTCACGATCACCATCATGCCCGAGTTCATTCCTGTGGCCATCGGTCCATCCATCGCCTCAATGACCCTCTACTTCTCCTTGCACGATGCCTTCTTCAGAGCCGGTCCTTCCTCCCGATCACATCTCCAAGGACCTGAGACCGAGTCTTGTCACTTACTTTTGGGAGCAAGCTGCTGCACTTCCCCGACAGACGCGGCCATTCTTCTGGCATCGCCCACGGTCGCTTAAGTCTTCTTAACACATGGGTCCGGCGCATGGATTATGCTAACCACAAGTCAGCAGTTCAAACTTTCCAGCAGCTCTTTGGGAGACAGATGAGGTTTTCTGGTCCCATAAAAGATTTACTCTCTCAGAATCCCCAGGGGGAAGTGCTGCTCTGCCTTCCAGGGTCGCTATGGGTCTGAATTGACTAGAGAGCAGTCAGGTTTGGGGGAGATTGAGGACCAGGATGGAGCACGGCTATCTGCCTTGAACTCTGGGCTCTTTTAAGGTCAATCTCTATGGCAGTAGCTCTCAACCTTCCTAATGCCGAGACCCCTTAATACAGTTCCTCATGTTGTGATACACCCCCAACCATAAAATTATTTGCATTGCCACTTCATCACTGTCATTTTGCTACTGTGATGAATCGTCGTGTAAATACCTGATATGCAGGATGTATTTTCATTGTTACAAAAGGAACATAATTAAACAATTAAAACATAGTGACTAATCACAAAACAAAATGTAATTATATTTTGTGGCATATTTATGTTCTCTGATGGTCATAGGTGACCCCTGTGAAAGAGTCGTTTGACCCCCCAAAGGGGTCACGACCCAGGGTTGAGAACCACTGCTCTATGGGACCAAAGCAACTCTGAAGATCCGCGAGGAAGCTCCGGGGCAGTGAGGGGGGCGGGAGGGGGGGGTATCATCAGGGGAGGACCAGCGTGCAACTCAAAGAACCAGATCATGGTCTTCAAACAGCTCCTGGAGAAGCAGCTGAGTCGACTGCGTGTGTTCTCAGCAACAAAATAAACTATAAACAGACAGACAGATGGTCTCTGCCTAAGCCAGAATAACCTTCGGCAGGTTAGACAACTTCTCTCAGCTCGGGGTTACTTGTTGGGTGGCCCCTGGGATCCTCAGACTGACTGTGCACTCTGTGAGACACAGGGCGTGGATGTCATGCAGAACTGGACAGGCCTGCGGTCAGCAGCCCTTCCACCCACATGCCTAGCAGCCCACCTCTGTCCCCCCAGGAACCCAGGCAGCCCGACACAGCTGACCAAACTGAGTCCCTCTGTCCCCAAGGTGGATCTGGCCAGAAGAAGCCCTCTTGTGGTGGCCAGCTGCACCTGCGTCACCGACTGCACTGTCACTGGAGAGCAGGGACCAGTGTTCCAGGCACAGCATGGCCTCTATGCAGAGGCCAGAGGCATGTGTGCCTGCTGTGAGGTGATGGGACGGGGTTAATCCTCTAACCAAACCAAACCTTCGAGCCAGTTACCCCTGGGTGGACTCCGGCTCCTGGTGGTCCCTTGGTCCAGGTGTACAACAGGGATCCCCCCCAGGGTCCAGGGTTGAGAGCTTCCACTGATGACTGCCAGGCCTTTGTGTAAGACACTTCTGAGCAGATTTGAACCTGCAACCTCTTGGTGAACACAGAACACCTTAACCACTGCACCACCAGGGAGAGACTAGACAGCTGGGTGAGAAAGCCAGGGGCTGTGAGGGGAGATGAAAGACCAGGGGGAGCCCCCACACACAGACACCGTCTTGCAGAATTTCCCATGTGATGGCAAAGGGGAAGGTTGGAATGCTCCTCCTTCCTCTGGGAATTCACCTGGATTTTTAAAGGAACGGTACAGATTGCCTGTGTGGAGACAGTCCTGAAGCAGGAGCAGACGCACTACAGTCCCAGGTCATGCTCTGTGGCAGGAAAGGCAGTGAGGAGTGAATCAATTCAGGCAGATTCAACACCAGCCAGGAAGAACCTAGGCCAAGCTCCACCCCAGGCCCCCCGCCAGTCCTGCCCTACTCTGCTCCAAGCTGACCCCACCCCAGTCCACGCAGGCCCTGCCCAGGATCACCCAGCTCAGCACAGGTTCTCTGCCAGCCCCAGCTCTACTCCCCATTGGCTCCACCTACTCTACTCCACACGGCAGTGAGTCCTTGCTGGCCCCGCCCCACTCCCCCAGCACCACCCAGTCCTCTTGCAGGCCCTGCCCATAACCCCTCTAGGCCCTGTCCAGTCTCCCACAGGTCCCACCCAGGCTCCCCTGCAGGCTGTGCCCAGGTCTCCTGCCCAGTCCCACCCCAGTTTCTGGCCACCACACTCAGGCTCCCCCTCAGCTCTACCCACTCCCTCCTGGCCCGGCCCTACCCCCCAGCAGCCTCTTGGCACCCCCTCTCCCAGGAGGGGCCAGGGGGTGCTTTAAAGGAGGAACAAGGAGCTCGGGGATTACAGCAGAGCCAGGACCTTCGGACTCTTGCTCCATTCTCCAGGGGAAGAGAACTGCCCTGTCCTGGGTATTCCATTGCCCACCTGAGGAACCCTGCCTTCCCAACCTCCTCCCTGGACCACTGTTGCCCAGGACACCTCGGATCCCTCGAGGGCCCCACCCATCACAACCCAGAACCCTCCCAGACATGGCCCCAACTCCTGTGTGAACAGCTACACCATTTTAGTCTTTACAGAGGGGCCTGACTTCAGACCATCGTGGGGTGAATGTTTGTGGGAACCATGCAAAATGACAATAATGAAGTAGCAATGAAAATAATGTTAAGGTTGGGGGCTCACCACAACATGAGGAATTGTATGAGTCTTGGCATGAGGAAGGTTGAGAACCACTTCTCTAGAGCATGGGCTCCCAAATGGACATGGCCTCCCATTTCCAGAAAAACAAAACAACAGCAAAAATTCTCCCCGACGCCTGGCAATTAAAACATTGGTACTACATGCCTAAATTCAGAATATAGTACAGGCAGGCATCTTCTTTCTCAGGATCCCTGGTAGAGAGAGCTATGGTTATGCTGTATTGCTAACCGCAAGGTCGGCGGTTCAAAACCACTAATTGCTCCAGGAGAAAGCACTTTCTACTCTGGAAAGAGTGACAGTCTTGGAAACTCAGAGGCAGTTCTACTGTTTTATAGGGTTGCTCTGAGTCGGCAACAACTGGATGTGTGACTTTGGTTATCTGCTTTTACATAATAACGCCCCCCCCCCGCCATGATTCTTCCAGTGATCGTGTCCGCTTTCAACAATACTGTCTAGAAAGTCATTCTCAGACACACCCAGAGGGATACCCACATGTAGCATGAGGGGTTTCTGCTGTCCATCGAGACAAGTCCTGTCGCAGGTCTCTCAAAGCTGCCCGAGGGCCAGCATCAGGACAGAGCATCCTGGAAGTCCCTCTCCACGTTCAGACTGGCTGTCCTGAAAGCCCCAGGCCACACTCCGACTCACCGTCCTGGAAGACCCTCTCCACGTTCAGACTGGCTGTCCTGAAAGCCCCAGCCCACACTCCGACTCACCGTCCTGAAAGACCCTCTCCACGTTCAGCCCATAGGTGGCGCAGGTCTCATAGTAGGTGCAGCGCTTCAGGTCATTGGAGAGCTTCCGCGCTCGGCCGTCATCGATGACCCGCGGGTTCGTGGAGCTGATGGCATCTGAAACACATGGCCCACCGGGACCAGCTCGCATCGTCTGCAGGCAGGACCTCGCGCAGTGACCCGGCCTCTCTTAGGGTCCACAGCCACCTGTTAAGATTCTAGACTCTTTAAAACAGGGGTCCTCAAACTTTTTAAACAGGGGGCCAGTTCACTGTCCTTCAGACCCACCGGAGGGCCCGACTATAGTTTTAAAAAAAACTATAAACAAATTCCTATGTACACTGCACATATCTTATTTTGAAGTGAAAAACAAAACAGGGCAAAAACACAAGGCGGCCTGGATAAATATCCTCGGCGGGCCGCATGTGGCCCACGTGCGGGCCGTGGTTTGAGGACTCCTGCTTTAAAACATCACTTCTCCGACCCTAAAAATAATAGTCTTTGTCACCAGAACAGTCATTCAGAAACAAAGCCAACCCGGAAAATCAACCCTCGCTGTCCCTGAGCCCACTAGCCTCACAGGGAGCCTGCAGGGCAGGGCGGAATTGCCCCTGGGGGTTTCTGAGGTGCTTAACTCCTGAAGGGAGCAGAAACCTCATCTATCTCCCACGGAAGACTGGTGGGTTTGAACCACCAACCTTGCAATTAGCAGCCCAACTTCGCCCACCAGGCTGCCTTCACAGAAAAGAATGTTTAAGAAACTGGGGAGGAGTCAAAGTTCAGCGTGGATCCAGAAGAAAGGACTTGGGGGAGAAAGCAGGAACAAAATAAAGCCAAGCCAACAGCAAACACAGTCCCCACTGGCCCCAGTACCCAGAGCAGTCTGCCCAGTGTGCTTCTTTCTCCCATCTCCGGTGTCATCCCAGGCCGGTCCGGCAGCCACCAATCCCTCCAGTGAATGTCCAGAGTCCCAGGGGGTACCTGGCCCTGTGCTAGCTACGTGTTTGAAAGACATCTCTTCCACTTCAAGGCAGCTTTGTGCATGAGCCAAGTGAGAAGCATCCCACAAGAAAACCAAGGACACCTGGTGGCACAGTGGGTTACAGGTTGAGCTGATAACCATAAGGTTGGCAGTTCAAAACCACCAGGCGCTCCTTGGGAAAAAGATGAGGTTGTCTGCTCTCGTAAAGAGTGACAGCCTCAGAAAGCCACAGGACCAGTTCTACCCTGTCCTACAAAGAGTCAGAATCGACTTGGTGGCAGTAAGTCTGGTTTTTTATTTCTGAGCTGTTTCAATCGGCCACTTCACTGTGCCATCTCTAGAGCAGCTTCTATTGAGTTGGCTGTACTGTGGGACTTATGTGAGGCTGGAAGCTATGCTACCAGTGTTTACATGCCAGCAGAGTCACTGCTGCAGGGAGGGCGGGGCGCAGTGGAGCTGTGAACTGAGTCCAGGAAAAGACTGGCAGTCTTTGTCTGAGGACCACAACAGGCCTGCCAGAATGACTCACAGGTGAAAGGACTCTGGATCCACACCTGGGGGAGGGCATCCCATTTAGTGATGATGAGGACCAGCAAGGGAACCTCTCAGTAACAGAGAGGACACGGTGCCGCACCGACAGGCATGGGCATGGGGGGATGAGGCAGGACCAGGCTGTGTGTGGGGCACAGACAGCTCACCAACAGCTAACAACAACCTGGCCAGAACCCAGAACTTCTCCCTGGAGCCCTGGTGGTGCTTCGGGCTGGGCATTGGGCTGCTAACCACAAGGTCAGTGGTTCAAACTCGCCTGTCGCTCTGAGGGAAGACTGACAGTCTCAGGGTCACTGTGAGACAGAATCAGCTCAGGCGCTTTCAAAAAACTGTTGTAGTTCCCCCACTGACCACTAGAGGGTGCGCTAAGCATAAGGAACCGTTCCTGGGTGTGTCACACAGGCATCTCCCTCTGATATTTGAAGGATACCATTTATGAACAAGCAGTGCTCACGAAATGCCATCTTGGGGGACGCTCCCCCTTCTCCCTGGCGGTGTGGGCCGCTCTGACTCCCGGCTGTCACTTTCCGGAAGCACATGGCCACGCCTTCACAGCGGAGCCAGCACTAGGTGAGTTTCAGTCCAGGTCTCAGCAATGTCTACACCTGGGGGAGGTTCCCTAAAGGAGCCCTGGTAGTACAGCCATTAAAGCACTCACTGTGACCCAGAAGAGTGACAGGTATGGCCCCCAGTGGCTCTCTGTGGAGAAAGGTGAAAGGCATGGTTTTCGATACGCAGCCTGGAAACGCCCTGGGCCAGTACCTGCCTGTCCTGCAGGATCACGGTGAGTCCGAACTGCCTTGGCGGTGGGTGGGTTTGGCATTGTTAGCTAGGTGGCACAGTGGTTATGTGTTGGGTGTGAACCATAAGGTCAGCAGTTCCAAACCACCAGCAGCTCTGTAGAAGACAGGTGCACTACTCCCATAAAGAGAGCCTCAGAAGCCCCCTGGGGACCCTGTCCCGCCCGCAGGGTCGCTGTGAGCTAGCATCGACTCAATGGCAGGGAGTTCACTCCATCCTGGTGTCTTCAGAGCGTGCCCTGCCCTGCCCTGCCCTGTGTGCAGCTGGGCTCTCCGGGGACACGGCTGAGGTAAAAGTACGGTTGTAGAGAGATGTGAGCCCAGCCCCACAGCCCAGGATTCCAACTCACAAAGTCATGGCCTGCCTGGTTTCCATGCAGACCACCTCATCTTTCCTCCGTAACAGTGGCTGGTGGGTTTGAACCACCAACTTTCCAACTGGGAGCCAAGCACTGACCCACAGCCCCACCACATCAGAAACAAACACTGTTTCAAAGAGGCATCATAAGCAGGGAGCCTACAGACTGGCTGATAAAGCAATTGTTGCCTCAGAGAACAGAGAATGTGGAGACCTGAAGGCACAAGTCAGGAACTCCTGTGGTGTAGTGAGCTGCATGTTGGGCTGTTAACTGCAAAGTCAGCTGTTTAAACCCACCCAGCGCTTCCCAGGAGAAAAGTGAGACTTTCTATTCCCGTCAAGATGGACAGTCTCAGCAACCTACAAGGGCAGCGCCACCCTGTCCTCCAGGATCGCTCCAAGTCAGTGCGTGGGATTTGGGAATCTCAATGCACAAACAGCCCGCTGAGGTAGGGCTGTGGGCACATACACCCGCTGGGCACATACTCACCCTGGGATGCATACCCACCTGGGCACGCACACTCACCCTGGCATGCACACCTGCCCCAGGTACACTCACCCTGGGTGCCCACCAGGACGAGCGGGATCTCGCCGGTGTTCCGGTAGTTGGCCATCCGGCTGTAGTAGTGGTACACGGTCTGGAAGCTGATCTCGTCCTCCAAGCTGAAGACGAAGATCACAGCGTCCACCCACATGGCGAACTGGGGCGGAAGGAGAGTGTCAGGAAGGGAGCTGGGGTCCGCACCCACTCAATGTGCAAGCTGCATCTGTACCTTGGGGCTCCCCAGAGTGTCCCCTTCGCCACTGCCAACCCAGGCCACACGTCCCTAGGGGACACAAGCCAGCCATCACTCCTGAGCTGTCTGTCCTCCTCCTGTGGCCTGGCCAGTCCCCGCCCTGTTGCCTGACAGCCAGCTTTCCCTCTACACCAGGCCGCCCAACCTGGGCCACCCTAGCAAGCTTCGGCTGGGATGTCCCAGAGGCCAGCATCCCCTCAGGCTGCAGTGAGGGCTCTGGGTCAACAGGCTGGCCGGAAGCCACCACTGTCCTGTGCCTGACCCCGAGGCTGGACAGTCGCTGCTGTCAGGGAAGGGAAATTGACACACTGAAGACAGGGCTCACTTTCAGGACTGTCATAGCAGCCCAGGAGGACACTGTGACCTCTCACACACACTCACCCACGAGGGCGAGTCAAAAAGCAATGCTGCCAAGCGTACTGACTTTCCCTTGACAAACACGTCAGCAGTAGCAGCTGAGCCTCCACGCACACTCCATTGAGGGCAGGGCACCTCTGAGGGTGTGTGTCCATCTCTCCAGCCGCCCCCCCCCACCCCCATGGGGAACCCTGAACTCCACATCTACACTCTGGACAGCTTCCAGGCCAGGGCTGGGGAGCGTCCGTCCACCTGTGAGGTCATCAATACCGGCTCGCATCCCTCTCATCAGAGAGCGGCCACACTGGCCACCACATGAGGGGTGCGTTCACTCAGTGCTTGACCAGGATGGTCCCTGGGTGATGGGGGTCAATGTCCAAATGGCCCCAGGCAGGGGAAACCGTTTCCCAGTCCTGCTCAGAGGACTCACGTTGCATTCTTTTGAAATATGCTTTGAGCTTTGGGAATGAAAAATCTGGAGGGACAAGGTCAGAGCTGGAGGGGGTCCGGGGAGGTTTCCTACTGAAATTTTCCCAGGGTAGCCCTTGCACCACTATGACGGAAGGTCATTTCCTTGGGTCAATCTTCCCGGTCTTTCTCAGCTCAGCGCGCCCTTGTCTTCCAACTCCTTCCAGGTAAGACCCTGTGTCCTTTGGGACAACTTATAAAGATGGCCCTTGTGGGGACCCTCCCCAGTCACCCTAACCTTCTGCCCAGACCTGCACTGGCTCTACAGGTGTCCTCTGCAGTCACAGTTCTGACCCCTTTATTTGAAGGGGCTCCAATGAGTCCCAAGCCCTGGTGGCTTGGTGGTCACATGCTGGGCTGCTACCCTCAAGGTCAGCAGTTCAAAACCACCAAGCTGCTCTCTGGGGGAAATATGAGACTTTCTACTCCCAAAAAGAGGGGCAGTCTCAGAATCCCCTGTGGGGTGGCCATGAATCAGAATGGACTTGAAGGTGGGGAGACCGTGGCTGGTTTGATGAGAGTGATGTGTAGCCAGGAGAGCTCTTCTCCCACTGGGCACCAAGGGCAGGTGGACATGCATACATCACCACGTGTTGCTTGGCAGCAAAAGAAGGACCCTGGTGGGGATCACCCCCAGGGACAGGACCCTGGGACCCCGTCTGCTGGCATGTGGGGCGGGGGGAGGTGCTCAGGCTCTGTAGGGGTAACGTCAGACAAACTGACCCACCCAAAAGGCCATCTTGACCATTATGACCGTGATTACACGGGCCGGCCCTCTGTGGAGTCTATCCCTGACCAGCTCAACCCTGGGAGAGGTGTGACCAGCAGACCCTCACGCCCCTGTTGTCCTGGCGGGGGGAAGGGTGGGGAGAGGCGGCAGACCCATCTCTGTCATGTCCCCCATTGTGGTCAGCCTTGCTGGACAGCACCCCCATCCCACTGCCACCCAATTCATGAAGCCCCAGTGGCTCAGCAAGTAAGCACTCAGCTGTTCCCTGGAAGGTCAGCGGTTCAAACCAACAAACTGCTCCTCAGGAGAAAGGGGAGGCTGTCTGCTCCTGGACCCCCAGTTCTACTCTGCCCTGGGTGGATCAGTAGGAGTAGGATGAGACTTGGCGGGGGGTGGACAGGCTTTCCAACCTCCATCTTCCACTCTTCCTTAGTGGTTATGACTTGCCATTTTTTTGTTCCTAAGTTTAGAAAGTCATCCTAGAAAACAGAGAGGGACCAGGTGGTGACCACACCAAGCTTGCCCTCCTGGGGGCCACTAACAAGCCACCTCTGAGACCAGGGTAGCAGAGAAACCCTGGTGTTGAGGCGACAGCTACACTCTCTGAGGCATCTCAGACCACCAAGCAGCAGGGGACAGGCCAGGCTGCTCCATCCAGGCAGGAACCCTTCAGGTGCGCCTCCAGGGGCTCTGTAACCGACTCTTTTCACACACCCCTTCGAGGGTTCTCCTTATTGCTACCAGGCGCATGGAGGGGTCACCACTGCAGACAGGAACCCCAATCTGTCCCCCTCTGGGTCTTGGAGGCAGGGATGGTACTGCTGGTGTTGAATGAACAGCATTCTTTCCAGCAAACCCTGGGCCATTTAGATCCCAGGAACATCAAGTCCAGGCAATGTCACTGTCTGACATGTGACTTCTCCTTGACCAGTGTCCTGGGTCCAGTGTCTTGCACTTACCATGGAAAGTAAAGGTGCGTGGGCCATCAGCATGTGCCCTCGCCACTCACCTGTCCCTCCGGCGGGCCTCCCTCGTCTCTGATCAGGAGCAGATAACTCTGTCCGTCAACAACAATCTCTTTCTTGAACCTGCCACCTGACACACACACAAAACAGCTGGTTACAGGGGGGTGAGGGAGCATGGAGCGGACAGAGGGGCGGGCAGACGTGGGCTTCGCTTGTGGACAGTCGGGCAACGCCAAGCATTGGAGGTGGGCTTCCCCGGGGTCCGAATTGTAGCTCAAACTGTGGGTTTCTGATTTCAGTGGGTATCTTTAGGTGCCCGAGGTCGGTCAAGCCAAAGGCAGCCTCCCAGGCAAGGCCTGGCCGGCTTGGGCCACCGACTTCCCAGATCAATTCAGGTGATGCCCTGAGCTTCCACTCCTGGGAGAACCCAGTGACAGTCTCACTTGGGCTGGGTTCACTGAGCGGGGACAGGCTGGCCCTGCTGGGTGGGGGCCTGGGCTCCCACCTCAGTGAATCGGGGGCCTGGGAACCCTTAGTCTCCTCAAGAGAAACCCAGTTCTTGGAGGGAAGACACAGAACATCATGAGGATGGGGTGGCCCATGGCCGGGCCACAGTTAGGGGGACGCTGGACCAGGACACACACGTTAGACAGACCGGGATGCGCTCCGCGCGGGCGGAGCGGTGGGCGGGAGCAGGCGTTAGAGACAATGAGGGTTAGCAGGGCTCGTGGCACCTACATGTGGAGGCCAAGGGCTGCCCCAGACGCCGGCTACCCACCCCCCAGGTAGGGCCACTCAGACACCTTGCCAACCACCCACCAGGCTGGCTCTGGACGCTGGAGCACCCCAGTTCCTTGTCCACTCCAAGACCTCCAAAGTCAGACCACCTTCCCCAAAAGGACCTGGGCCTGAGACAGGGGCTCTAAGCCCACCCTGGCTGAGATGTGGGGCCAGGTGGCAGGGACGAGGCCAGGAGCCATACTCCTTACTCAAGCACCTCACACATGAGCCTGCAGGACCCTGGAGGGCAGAGAACTCCCCTACCAGCCCCGCAGTGCCTGAGCTGGCCCCTGGTCAGAGCCACACATGCACCGCCCTGCACCGCAGCTGGCCCGGGGAACGGGGACACTCTGGACTGAGCCTGGGCCCCTCCCTGAGCAAGCTCTCCAGGGCTGTGAGCTGGAGAGGGGAGTGTGGCTTTCTGCATGCATGATACACACACCACACATTCAACAGACAGAGCTGCTTACACTTACACCTGCTCACATTTATACCTGCTCACACTCACCCTCACAGGTGAGTTCATGTTTATACCTGTGCTCACTCACTTTCACAGGCACACCTGCTCATGCTTACACCTGTACTCACCCTGTCACACCTGCTCACACTCACCCTCACAGGTGAGTTCATGTTTATACCTGTGCTCACTCACTTTCACAGGCACACCTGTTCATGCTTAAACCTGTGCTCACCCTGTCACACCTGCTCACACTCACCCTCACAGGCACACCTGTTCATGCTTAAACCTGTGCTCACCCTGTCACACCTGCTCACACTCACCCTCAAAGGCACACCTGTTCATGCTTACACCTGTGCTCACTTACCCTGTCACACCTGCTCACACTCACCCTCACAGGTGAGTTCATGCTTACACCTGTGCTCACTCACTTTCACAGGCACACCTGCTCATGCTTACCTGTGCTCACCCTGTCACACCTGCTCACACTCACCCTCACAGGTGCTCACTCATCATGTCGCACCTGCTCACACTTATACCTCAAACTCACCTCAATTATACCTGCTCACACTCACCCACTGACACCTGCGCACACTCACAGGTACACCTGTGCATACTCACACCTGCCCACACAATCAACCGCAATCATACCTGCACACTCTCACCAGCACACCTGCTCACACATATACCTGTACTCAGGTATATGTGTACACAGGCACACCTGCTCACTTATACCTGCGTTCACTCACCCTCACAGAACACTTGTTCACACTCATTAGACACTGATCTGCTGACTCACCCACCCCAGATCACATACTCGCTTGCTCATGTACACATGCATTTTCACACATATCTGTTCACTCACTTTCACTTCTCACAGCCACCCACATTCACCCTCCCATGCATACATGCATATGGGCAGGTGCACACGCACGTGCACACACATGCACCTTGCTCACATCCCTTTGGTAGGAGCTGAGTGAACAAATAGGTACACTGGCTTCACCCAATTTTGAGTTTGCTTGTTAACACTCCACCCCCCCAACCCACCAAAGCTCTCACATTACATTTCAGATATGGTCCCCAGGCAGCTAGACCTCCCCCACCCCAGCAAGATAGGGAGGATGAGGCTGGAGACAGGGCCGGAGCTACAGCGATGGACTGTCATGCAGATGCCCACCATCAGGGGAGCTGACCACCCACATCACTGGGTCATGAGATCACAGCCAGATGACCGCTACACCTGGGCTCTGACGCTGTCACCCACCGACTGTCCTCAGGTGAGCCACATGGTGGCAGGAGACAGGGACACCATGTAGCCACCGAGGGGTGAAGGGACGGACTGGCCGCCAGGTCCCTGACAGGGCTCATGGCCCACAGGGGGCACTTAGGTGAGGACATGGGGTAAAGTCACTTGGACCTCCAGTCTGGTGGGTGCCCACACTCGCAGAAAAGACAGGGGACACAACTGCCACTTCACAACTGTGGTGGGTGGGACGCCCTGGGGTCTTAACCCTTTCACACCCTGGCACTTTCTGCTCCAAGTTCCTTGCCGACATCCCACGTGGACTCAGATGTGGGACGGTTGGGGCGTAGCCTATGTCTTTGAGTTCACCTGGTGATGCAGACCCGCCAGGTGCCACAGGCAGGCCCGGGGCTGCCCGGGAACCTGAGAGGAGGTGGGTGGGTGGGTGAGTGTAGGCTGCAAAACTTCCACAGGAACACAGAAACAGGAAGACAAGGGAATTGCTCCTGTGTCTTGCGGGTCCCAAAGGGTGGGAATGGGAGGCTGGAACAATCCATGTCCTGGCAGGATGTGCCGGGGAGACTTCGAGGAAAATCTTGGGCAGCCGTGACCTTTTGCAAAGGACTCCCCCTCGTACTGGGAGGAAACTGTTTCCCTTCACACTGGTTCCTGGGGTTGTGCTGTTGCTGGGCCCGGTCCTGCACCACCTTCCCAACTGTGCCCACGCCCACGGGGCAGCCCTGCGTCACCTAGCCATGGCGCTGAGGGCCTGCCTCTTTGTCTCTGGCCCTCTACCCGAGGAACAGCCATGGTAAACAGGAAAAAGCAACAGGATTTGGGGCAAAACATTAAAAAATCTCTCCCAGCGAGATGCCACCCAGGGTCTGAGTTAGGGGGCGGCCTCATGGGGGTGCCTTAGCCTCAGGTTAAAGCCATGCAGAGCTGTGCCGAGCACCCCCAGTGGGAACACGAGGTCTGTGCTTGGGCAGATGTCAGTGACTTCAAGGGAGTCTCAGCAGAAGCATGGAGTTCGGGATGGGGTCTCTGAGCCCCTCCAGGGGCAGAGCCTGGTTGGACCCAGCAGGGGCCCTCCCCAGAGCCCTAGAATGCCTGGGCCACTGAGCAGACCCTGACTCCAAATGACCCAACAGGACAGAGAACTGACCCTGAAAATCTCCACAGCCTTATCATTCTCTGGGGAGTGGCCAGGGGTTTTGAACCGCTGACCTTGTGCTTAGCTGTCTGCGGTTTCACCCACTGCACCACCAGGGCTCCATACCCTCTCACAGACCCTCCCAATTCTGGAGGGACCCCACTCCCATCCCCCCACACACAGTCTTCCTAAATCCCTCCGATGTCGCTTTGCTCTTACAGAAGGCCCGCGTGGTCCCTGTGTCCCCTCACAGGGTATGCTCTGTCTGTGGGGAAAACAGACCAGGCTCTGAGGTTGGTCCTGCAGCCTGGCTTCAGCGAAGTGGGGTGTACCCCGAGCAGGCGGCAAGTGCAGTGCCCCCCAAAGTTCCTTCTCTGGAGGAGGAGATGAACTACTTCCTGGTTGCTGAGACTCTAACTCTTTATGGGAGCAGCCAGCCTCTTCTGTCTCCCTCGGAGCAGCTGGTGGGTTTGACCCACAAACCTGGCAATTAACAGTCTAGTGTAGAATCCACTGCAATATTAATACTCAAGAACTGGCTGGCATTGCATAGATCCCAATACCGAGCAATCCTGTCCTGTAGCACAGAGAACTGCTCCGTCAAGCTGCCAAGACTGTCAATTTCATGGGAAGAGAGTGCCCCATCTTTCCCCCTCGGGGGGGCATGAGACTGGGTCAGCAGGCCGGTACTTAAGCCACTGCACCTACAGGGCGCCTTTAAGCTGCCTGAGGGATAATCTTATGATAAAAGTGCACCTTTAGCCTCCCCAGACCTGACCCACAGAAGCAACCATCGGCCAGGGGTGCCTCAGCTCCCCGAGCCCAGGGATGAGGCAGGCGGCAGGCAGGGGCCAGGGGACCCCAAGGTTGTAGGGCCACAGGCGGCTGGCCTCTTGGGCTGATGAAATGGACGTGCCACCTGCCCGGGCCCTGCCTCCTCCTTTGTAGGAGTGGCAACATCTGTGCTGTCCACATTGCCCTGGAACCCCCTCCTTAGGTAGCCAAAACTCAACCGGCATCTCTGAGCCAGCTGTCCCATTTGTAGGACGATTGTAATGGCCATCTAATTCTTGGTGGGCAATTGTTTTTCCTCCTGAGTCTGTCGTTCTTTAAGGATAAAACTTTATTCCCTTTCTTATGGTTCCCTGCCATGTTGACTAAGTAATTTCTTAATGAACAGATAGGAGACCTGGTGGGCTACGAACCACCACCAGGTCAGCAGTTCAAATCTACCAGCTGTTTCTCGGGAGAGAGATGAGGCCGTCTGCTCCTGTGAAGACTTGCAGCTATCCAAGCCCCATGGAGCAGTTCTCAAACCAAACAAGACTCACTGCCGTCAAGTCAGTGATGACTCAGTGAGCCCTTGTGGGCTAGGGAGTTAGTTCTATGCCAAAGCCTCCTCTCTGCTGCTGGTGTGGAGCCAGTGCAGAAGACGTAAGTGGAATCATTCAATCCCCTAAACACCACCCAGCAGCTCTGTGGGGAAAAAAAGCTCCAACCCTAGTCGGTACTGCTGCTTCTAGCCCCCAGGCTCAGTAGATGGAAAGCTACAATGTATCTTACTGTTCCTAGATGGAAAGGTACAATGTATCCTTCATGGTCTAGGCTGGGAGCTACAATGTCTCCTCAATGGTCTGAGAGGATAGCTACAACGTATCCTTCATTGTCTACGATGGGCACTACAATGTCTCAATGGTCTGAGAGGAAAGCTACAGTGTATCCTTCAGGTCCTCCAGCCGAGATGGCATATTCGTCATTTACAGAGCGCCCTTCTCCTCTGTCCCCCGCCCCCACATCAATTTACACAAAAGTGAGGTGATGGAAAGAGGCTTGTCAACAAGACTCCCTGGGAGAAAGCAAAGTCTGAGCAGTCCCAGCACTAGCCAAAACCCAGCAGAATGAAGTGGGCCCTGAACCCAGATCCTCTGGCTCGCACCCATCTTCCTTCCCTTCCACATGCCTCTCTGAGAATACAGGACCACACAGTGGGCACTGTCAGTAAACCCCCTCATTGTCTCAGGAGGGGTTTCTAGAACCAATCTCCAGGACTGACCTGTATCAGGAGGATCTGGGGGGGCATATACCGCTCTGCAGACTCCAGTGCTCAAAGGGCTGATGTCCCCTTTCTTTAGCTCCAGGGTTTAGGAGACTAAAAGGGATATAAGCCCGCATATAACTAAATTTCATATTAATTCAGCTTACCATCTGCCAGCAGGTGGCGCCATGGTGGCCTGTGGCAAGGCCATGCCATGAATATGACGGGGTCACTGGAGGTGGACGGGCTTCCAGCTGTTGGAGTTTCCAGCTTCCAGACTAAGACATGCTAGGAAGCAAGGCCTGGTGGCTGAGTTTCGAAAACCCAAGCACTGAACCCCCTGTGCATCCTCACAGAATGCTGTCAGATCTGGCGCTGAAAAATGAGCCCAGGGGGCGGCAGGCACTGCAAAGCCACAGGAGTGGCTGACCTGTCGTCCAGATGTCCTGGATGACACCGGTGGTAGGGAGCCTGGTGCTGGGTGGGCAGATCGGCCGTCTGGGGTACCAGGGTCCCTGAGAGTCAGAGGTGGCTCAGGGCAATTCACAACATCTCTGCTTCACTCAGCACTGCTGGTTTCTCATCAGCACTCAGGCCCAGGAAGGAAATGTAGTTTAAGGCTGTGTTTGCCAGGCAAATGGTGAGTTAGTTCTCTGCTCCATCACTGGTGGAGGAAGGCTCTTTAGCATCGAAGACCGGCTGCTCACTGATCACCGGCTTCACCCACCAGTAGTCCCACCTGAGGATCAGGTGGGGGGGTGGGCAGAGGGATAAAGTCCCTACAGTGAAACCATCTTTTTGCTGAGAGTCCCTGTGGACGCTAGTGTGTCCTCATAGGAAAGGGGGGGGGCAGAGAAGACAGATGGGAAAGGGCTTTGTTCCCCTCCCTCTCTGGAGAATATACCAAAATGTCACCAGACTGCATGCCAGGACTCTTGCTTTGTTTTGCTTTGTTTTGATTCATGCTGCTGTTGAGACTCCCATAAAATGGGAGTTCAGCCAGCCATGCCCTCGAGTCTCAGCCAGCTCCCTGCCAGGCCACTCAGGAGGGATTCTGGAGCCCCGGAGTGTGATACACTCGGGGGGCAAGGGGGCATTGCTGATGCCACTTTACGGAACTGGACTGAATTCGGTTTCATTGCCTCTGCCAATTTTTTGTTGGTGGGGCAAGTTATTTTTGTTTTATTTTTTAAAGCTTAGCCAAAAAACACAAAACAAGCCACTGGCCATGCAGCCAATTGCAACTGATAGTAGCCGCATGATGAGTGGACCTCAGGAGGCTGTGAGGCTATGGAGGGTGGGGCACAGCACTGGGGGGCTGCTTCCGTGGGCGTCCTCAAGCACTCATGACAGCACATGACCCCAATGAATGGCCACAAGATACAAAAAGGAACTCAAGAAAGACAGCAAAGTCCCCAGCTCAGGGGGCACGTGGACTGATTGTGCCGCTGTTGTGAGGGCCTCTCGGCCCACCCAGCGAGATGAAGGGGAAAGTCAAAACCAGGAGAGCCCCACACTTCCTGAAATAACACCCCCCGAGTCCCTGGAGGAGGACAGAATCAATCTGTTCCACCGGTGGGGATACCTCATCTGGCTCCAGGGGCAGCTGGTGGCTTTGCACGGCTGTCCTTGTGGCACGGAAGACATTTCGCCATCAAACATGGATGGGGAGTTTTACATACTAATGAACCTCAAAAGGGGGGAGGACCTGGGGCTCCTGACCCCCCACCTCCCCACCATGGCAGCCACACCCCTCAGGAGGCCCTCATTCCCGAAGTGGGGAACAAGTGAAAGCAGCAGCAGCGCTGGTCTGGGGCGGCAGCGGGCAGGGGCACGGCTCACACCCAGGACTGCAGCTGGGGACTCTGAGCCTGCCTCAGTTTCCCTATGAAAAGGGACAGGGCGCAATGGCACCTGCCTTGTCTTGGGCCAACAAGGGTGGGCCTTACTCATCCACGACCTGATACACTGACAGACTGCCTCAAGTTTCCAAATGAAACAGGAACTGGGCGGTAACGAGAGGGGTCTGTCTATCTAAGTGGTCAACACGCAAAGCCTGCACTTCCTTTAATATGTAGCCCAAAATCCAGGGCTCTGGGATCCAGGATCAGACTGCTCTGGTCTAAGCAGCTCAGAGGGTAAGTCCTAGACAAGAACTTCAGGGGGGTGCTCCTGAGGAAAGTTCCGGAAGGCCCTGGAAGAAAGCCCTCGCACTCGTCCCAGTACCCAGCAGTATTCGAACCTCTGACCAAGCACCCCGGGAAGCAAGTCAGACACAGGGGAGCAGGTCCAGGTACCCTCTTCCCCAGGGACATCACTTAAAAAAAAACCCAAACCAAACTCAATGTCAAGTCCAGTCTGACTCCCAACAATCCTGTAGGGTAGGGCAGAACCACTCCTGTGGGTTTCCCCAGACTGACTCTTTTGGGAGTAGAAAGCCTCTTTCTCTCCGTGTGTGAGCGGCTGGTGATTTCAAACAGCTGGCCTTGCAGTTAGCAACCCAACTGAGAACCACTAAGCCACCAGGGCTCGAACTTGGTCCAATCCCGGTTACAAAATCTTAACGGCCAGCTTCCCAGACAGCTCTGGTTTGATGAGAGTTTTCAGATTATCCCACTGTCACTTGAGGCAGGACCCCAAGCACGTCTCCAGGACAAAGCGCTGGCATCTGGGGGTGGGGGGGGGGGTTGCTGAGGACTGTCTTTCCCTTCTGGTTTTCACCATTTGACTGGAAAGGGGTGTCAGCTCGAGGGCCGATTTGCCTAGTGCAGGTCTTGGGCAGTGGGGCCTTGGTTACCGCCCAGCTTGCTGCCCTGAGACACGAGTGAACAGGCACTGAATGGCTGGATCAGTGGCAGGAGTGCCCCAAGACACGTCCAGTCTCCGGAGGATATGGAAGACGGGGAGTGGACAATCCTAGGCCTTCAAGGGAGGGGCCAGGCTAAGGGAAGGGGCCAGCCGACAGCTGGTGCTGAATGGTGAAAATGACTGTGGGCAGAAGGCCTGGACCCTTCCATCCCCATGGCCTGGCCTGAGCCTGAGGAGAAGGCAAAGGACACCTCTGACTGCTATCCAGACTGTCACTCAGGCTCTGCCCAAGCCCCCAGCACCTGAGTGGTTCTCACAGAAAGACCACAAGTGGGCGCTGAGGCTGAGCAGAAACTGACGTTCTCATCTGGGTCTGAAACCCAAAGCTCAGAGAAGATTGTCTGCAGGATCCAGGTTAGGGTCAAGCCCAGAGCTCAGGGAAGACTCTGCTGTAGGATCCGGGTTAGGGTCAAGCCCTGCCTCCTGGTCTCCCAGTCTGTCTTCTGTGTCTTAAATACAGCAAAGCAGCCAGCATCGGCAAAGGAAAACACTGGCCCTAACAGAAGTAGCCCTGGGGGAACAGTGGTTACAGGCTGCTATCTGGAAGGTCAGGTTCGAAATCACCAGCCGCTCTGACAGAGAATGACGAGGCTTTCTACTCCCGTAAAGAGTGGCAGTCTGGGAAACCCACGGGGGCAGTTCCACTCCGTCCTGTCCGATCGCTATGAGTCAGCATCAATTCAGTTAGACAGTGGGTTTGGTTTGTTAACAGTCCTGTCCCAACAGTAAGAGACAGGAATGTGGTCACACTGTCCTCTGCCCCCGCACCTCCAAGCTGGGCAGTCCCCTTGGCATTCTGGCTCTGACCTTCCTGGTTGGTTTGGGGCACAACCCACCCCACCCGGACAGGGTCTCAGGCCCAGGGCCCCACAGCTATGTGTGCACACGTGTTATAGGGAGCTGCAGCTTCTAAGATAACAGGTCCATTCACACAACGCAGGCTTTAGGTGTGAGAACACGTTCTTGTTCTCCATCCCCCCAGCCCCCACCACACACACAACGAACTAAATGCCGTGAAGAAACTCAGCACTCACAGGCTGGATAAGGAGCCCCATTCCAGGGGGAACCCCGTGAGAGGAAGCGGTCAGCCCACTTCAAAGTCTGTTTTCTTCCCTTTGTTCCCAAAGCGGATGCCATCAGGGCCCAGGCAAGGCGTGTGGCAGAGCAGTGACATGGACCTTCTGGGGGGCATATGCTACCGTATAGCCCACCTTTTCTTGCTGCCACATCCCATCCCTTTCCATCATGATTACGCTGATTGTGGTTGGGGGTCATCAGCTAACTGGGGCTCCCAGGGACCCTGTCTCACAGCACAGAGCTGCCCGCTATGGCTCAGAGACAGCGTGACCAAAGTAACTAACCATTACATACAAACTAGCCAGGCCGGTTAGAACCCACACCGGGAGCCCAGGCCCCCAGCACCGAAGCAGGCCTTTTGTCCCACAAAGATGGTGCAGTGCGTGAAGCACTCGGCTGCCAACCAAAGGTCATGGGTTCAAACTCACCATGAGAATGAGATGCCGGCACCAGCTTCTGTTCACATGACAGCCTGGGAGGGCCAATGGGGCAATTGTCCTCAGCCCTATGGTGTTGTTGTGGGTTGGGGTTGGCTGGATGCGGTGGGTGTTTGGGGTAAATTTGTTCCACTGAAGAGAGAAATGGATGGTACACACCCTGGCAGGTTCTCTGGGCATACCCTGTTCTCCATGGCAGCATACTCACCAAGACTCCGAAGGGCCGAGGCCACATGGGCCCAGCAGTCCTCACTGGAGCCTCTACCCCACCTTCCCTGCCCTGTGATCACACCTATGGAATTACATCCTGGGTGTCCCTCCCGTACTCCCCCCTCCACTTTATCGTCTCCCCGCTCCCTCTGTCTTCTAAGGAGTATCCTCACTACACCAAAGACAGAGCTCTTTTCTTCTAAGGAAAGACTGTCTCTTTCTCCTCCCTCTGTGCCACTCTGCCTCTCTGTCCATCTCTGTCTCTGTTATGTCTCTCAATCTCTCTGCCTCTCTTCCCATCTCTGTCTGTCTCTTTATCTCTCTCCCCCATCCATCTCTACACCTATGTCTCTCCATCTCTGTCACTACAGATTCAGCTCCATCTGCCTCTCTCTCCATCTCTCTCTCTCCACCTGTCTCGTATGCATGATCCCTCGCTCTCGCTCCCCCTCCTTGTTGGAAGGGAGTTATCTACTGAGGAAACAGTGGGGCAGGGGCGGGTCCTGTCGGGGGAGGGCTACACAGGAGGTGGAGGGCAGAAACACGTCCGAAGAATTCACACCGCCTGCCCCCAGAGCATTGCTCTCCATTCTAATCAGCGGCCCGTGACGGAGAACGGCCAAGCAGCCACCTCACCTTAAGGAGAGAGAGCAACAGTCGTAACATTCTTTTCAGTGTGTGAAGGTCACAGTCTGGGGCTCTCACCGGCCCAGATGTCCAGACTAGAATTCCAGGACCTCACGTTTGTGGACCCCGGAGTCCCCCAGGGGAGCCACGCTCCCCACCCATTCCCATAAGGCCTTCCCTTCAATCGCTCCCTGCTCCCCAAACCAGCCCAATGCCCCTCTTCCTAGGGAGCTTCCCAGAGCTTGTGAAACAATGGAACTGAAGACAAGATTTCCCTGGCCAAACTCTGTGCCGCCCAGGCATAACCACACACACATGCACACACGCACACAGACACGCAAGCTCCCCTTCTCATCACACGACGGACTGCACGGCGTGGCTGGCAGAGCCCCCGGGCCAGGCTGGTCAAAGAGCCCCCAGCGTCTCGGGAGGAGAGTTAGACGTGAGAACAGGTGTTACGGGGGCACGAGAAGCGACAGCTACTGCAAAACACATCTAAGGGCAGAACAGGGTGGGCGGCTGTCAACGAACAGAAGAAAACAGACGAGGCCAAATGAAACCAAACAGGATGGCAACACAGAATGAGGGGGCGGTGGGGGTGGGTAGGTATAAGCTACAGTACAAGGCCGTCTCTCCTCCTCTCTCTCCCCAACAAGACAAGCGCTGCTACGAAGAAAACGGATAGTTACCTGCATCCATTTCTGCAAAGAATGGAACAGCCAGTAAGGAAGAGAAGGAACCAGAAATTCAGTGTCTCAGAGTTGGACGTGGCAAGGTAACACGGAGAGAACGCATCATTGAGGAAAACGTCCTGCCGCTTCTACCTTGGCTAAGGGGGAGGGGCGGGGGAAAGGGGTGGAGGGGAGGACCTCCCCCCAGGAGCACAATGGGTCCCTCCATCAGTCTGTCTTTACCTTACTGAACTCCAAAGGAAATAAGATAGGGACTGGCTCATTGGAGAAGGAAGTCTAGAGGCAAGTGGAGTTGCGGAATCTCACGCATAGTGGTTATTACCAGCTAAGCTGAGCAACGCTGGCAGGGGAGGGGGCCAAGCGAAACACATGGGAGGGGGGCGCATCTGAAGGTGGCCCCGTAGAAAAACACACGCAGCTATGTCACTGGACGTAAAGTCGGGCGGAGACTCAGCAGTCAAATCCAAGTCATTGTCTGACCGGTAGTTAAAGCCCCTGCCCCTCCCAGGATAGATCCTCCCACCCACAGTGAGACCGATAGGCCCTGAAGTCCATGACCTACCCTGGCTCTCACACCAAAACCCATATAATGGGTTTGCTAAAATTACCACCAAGAGGCCAATGACCTACTTAAGGAGTCTCAGGCTCATTGGTCCTACTTTCCTGACCCCGGGCTTATCAGAGGAAGGATTTAAAATACACTAAAGGGAAGAAATGTAGCATCGCGAGCTGGAGGCTGCCTTCCACAGGGCAGGCGTACCTTCTGGGGACTCCTCCTGGACATAGGTGCCCGTCAGGTATCTGTGCACCAGGGCGGACTTGCCACTGGCCAAATTACCCACGATGCCCTGCAAGAGAAGAGAGGAACACAGGGTGTCTCAGTGGAGTTACACCCCTCGATCCTGCCCCTGCAAAGAAAAGGTGCATATGCTTGTGGGGGGTGTTGGGTGCGGTCCAGGGGAGCCTGACTTGTGGCGACCCCATATCAGGGTAGCCAGCAACTTCTTTTCCCCACAGACCACCAGGCCTTTCTTCTGCGCACCTCTGGGTAGATCTGGATTTCCAACTCGTCCCCGAGGGCCCCACAGGGATCCTGAAACAGAGTCACCTGAAGAATAATCCCAAGCAAGCCTCGGTGGAATGGCCACCCTGGAGCCCATGAGACAGCTCTGGGGGAAAAGGGGGAAATAAAAAATCTCACTGCCATCAAGTGCAGAACCCCACAGGACAGGACAAGATGGGGCCACTCCTCTGGGTTTCTGAGAAGGTGCCTTCTCTACATCTTGCCACTGGGCAGTCGCTGCTGGCGGGCATGAGCCACCAAGCTGGCCCTTCACCCAGGTCACCTCCGTGGACTGAAAGGGATTCTAAAACGCTTGGGGGGGCCCACTCTTGTGGGTCACCAAGAACCACACATGACCAGCCAAGGGCTCAAGTCAGAAAAAAAAAGGTTTTGGAAATGATGATGGCGACTTTTGTCTAGTATGCTTGATACAACTGAAGGATGGATCACTGGACAGTGTAAGATATGACAAAATAAAAATTTATAAATTATCAAGGGTTCATGAGGGAGGGGGAAGCGGGGAGGGAGAGGGGAAAATGAGGAGCTGATGCCAGGGGCTACGTAGAGAGCAAATGTTTTGAGAATGATGAAGGTAACAAATGTACAAATGTGCTTTATACAATTGATGTATGTATGGGTTGTGATAAGAGTGATATGAACTCCCAATAAAATGATTAAAAATAAAGAGCCCACCCCCAAAGTGTTTTTTTAAAAAGCCTCACATGAGGGGCAGCAGTGTTTGTGCAGATCCGGCGGCTGCCTCCTCTCAGAGGCCGAGCGGGTTGCTGGCTGCCCCTGGACAGGGGTGCAGAGCCAGTCCCATCGCCTGCCTCCTCTGCGTCCCTGCAGAGAACACTGGAGGACCCGGCCGTGCCTGCCCACGCACACTGTTGGCGTGCTGGACTAAAGGGCTGGGGGCTGGAGTCCACCCAGAGCAACCAGGAAGAAAGGCCTGGTGACCTGGTCTTGAAAACCAGCCACCCGTCCGTGCACTCTGACACATGAGGGGTGGCTAGCAGTCTGAGTAGAATGGTCACCTTAGGTGGGTTTCTTACCCCTTTTGGGGGTAGGGGTGGGGGGAGTTGTTGCCTTGGGTGTGACCCATCATGACGGATCTGGAGTCTGATTTCGGAGCCTCACAGCCTCCAGACAGCACCCTATCCACACACCCCAGTGTCTGAAGTGCTCCTCTTGTGAGGCGAGAAGCCTTCCCAGAACCGAGCCAGCGTCCCACCCCTCCCTGAGACGGGCTCCCAGGAAGCTCGGGTCTGCTCCAAGGCTGATGATCCTGAGGGGCAGGAGGGGCTGCGGCGTCAGTCATGTCGAAACCTGGGCGTCTGGAGCTGCAGCCCCCCGCCCGGTAAACTCAGCACCACCCCTGGGTGGTGGTCGGGGGGAGAGGGGGGCGTGGGAAGGAAGCATGGAGGGGAAGCTTCAAAGCTGGGAGCATTAATGAAGCTCCACCTCCTTCTCCACAGCCACCCGCCTGCCCACTGGACCCTCTCTGGATCCCTAGGCCACCCTACTCTGCTCTGCAGGCATCTGCCGACGTCACTCAAGGGATCCAGGGCGCCCGTTGGCTGTCGGCTGCATGCCCACTGGGAAGCCCAGCAGTTGGCCCAGTCGCACACATGCATCAGGCCAAGAGCCACTCGGAAGCATGCCTTCTCCCACCCAGGCTCCCACGACTCGACATCCCACCTCCCAGGCCGGCAGGATGAGACTCCCTCTGACCCTAGTGACCAGCTCCTTCGTGTCTCATCTGGCGGCAGACCGTGGAGCCAGAGAGAGGGACACAAGCTGAAACTGTGCTATAAGCTGTGAGGACATGACCCGGAGGGGGGCTGCTGGATCCTGGGCATCCTGGTGGGACTGGAAGCCTGATTCCTCCCCTGGGGCAGCACAGAAGATAGGCTTCCCAAACCCCGTCCTGGCAAGCCCCAGGGCACACAGTTTCACCCCAACCTGCGGGTGACCACACCCTGAAGTCGAGGGGCGGCCACTGGGGGGTGCAGGAGTACTGGTGGGGGGGAGAATAGAGGAGGAGGGCAGTGGCAGGAGGAGTAGAGGAGAGTCCTGGGGGCAGCCATGCCACAGGAACAGGAGCAGCGGGAGGAGTGTAGATGGAGGGGAGGTGGGGGCCGGAGCCGTGGTATAGGAGTTAGCACACTCGAGCTACAGGAGCAGGAGGGCAGTGCGAGCAGGAGGGGCAGAGCGTAGGCAGGATACTACAGTGTACTTGGGAGGCGCAGACATCACAGCAGGAGGTGCAGTCAAGTATACCGGGGGAAGAAGGGCAACAACAGTGCTTTCTTAGGGGCGCAGGAGCCTAGTAGGAACCATGCAATAGAAGCAGCACACGCTGGGCTTGTTTATGTCAAGATGGAATTAAAAAGCAACCAAGTTTCCGTAACTTTTTTTTGAAGTCCCTTATGTAGTAGGTACCACTATACAGTGAGTGACCCCCTGACCTCCCCACGGTGTGTAAGCAGGGGACACAGGCCGCCTGGCCCATCTTCAGGGAGGCTGCATCCCAGGAGAGAAGAGTAGCTGTGGCTTCTAAGGACCTCCTGACCTTGGAGGACACAGGGACACTGATGTCTTCTCCAGCACGTTCCACAGGACTCGCTGCAGCCCTCACATAAAGAGCCCATTCGAGCTGGCTATGATGTCACTCAGCGGCTGCCGCTGGGGCAGCAGGGGCCTGGGTGTCCAAGGCACTGACATTACAATGCCACCTGGCCCCAGGACTCATACCCAATGGAGAACAATTACAAGCCTATCGAAGCCCAGAGCCCACCCTGCAGGACAGTGGATGGCTCTCAACTAGATCCTAGAGACTCCTGGGCACAGAGGGGGATATGCTGGGGGAAGGGGACAGCAAGTTGCCTTTGCAGTGGAGACGCAAAAGGCTGGGGCAGAACCTGTGTCCCTGCCAGCCTCTTGCCCGTCCACCAGAGGCCAGAGGCTGTGCAAAGGCACCCATGGCTCGGAGGTGGGAACACTGCCCACCCACTTCATTCCCCAAGGGACAACCAGCTCACTCGGGGCCTGGAGCATCCATCTTAAAGGTGCTTAATTTGGGGCGCACAAAGCAATTCCCCAGAAAATGACAGGGAGCCTAGACACAGAATCACACACAGGTCTGCCTGAGACTGTGTGACAACGCAAGTCACTGCAGGGTCCCTGAGTTGTGGCCCTTTAAATGCCCAATGGGGACAGAACCCGAGGGCTGCACAGGAAAAAATGGCAACAGTTCATCTGCAGCCACAGTCCACAGAGTGGCCACTAGCCACCGGGGACCATCTCAAGTTTCCTGAACAAAAAATCTCCCTGCATCGAGTCCATCCCACTCACCGCGAGCCCACAGGGCAGAGAAGCACTGCGCTGTGGGTTTCAGAGACTGTCTGTCTTTAGCAGGACAGACAGCCAGCCTCACCTTTCTTTGTGAAGCAGCTAGAGGGGCTGAACCATGGACAATGCAGTTAGTAGCCCATCATGTCATCTGGGACTTTTCAGTGGACGGAAGAACTAACCTTTGAATGCAGGTCCTTCACGGCCGACATGAGGCAGCAGGGTATCCTGACGGTGAGTACTTATCTGACAGCACATCACAGCCAGAGGCGCACTGGGCGTGAGCGTGTACACACACACACACACACACACACACACGTTCATCTGACCCCATGTTACAGCCAGAGAACATCAAACACACACGAGCCTGGGCAAGAACAAAGGGGCTTCACAAAGGTCTGGAACAATTCCACGATCTTTCCTTCCTTTGCCTCACACACTTGTTGAAACCCCTTCGCATGTTTACGGAGTAACACGCGTGTTATGTACGACAGCGGTGTGCAGTGAGACAGCCTTCAGAAAGCTTGCGGGGAAACACGCTGGGAAGGGCATGGATTTCCTGTCAAGGGTCCTTCCAGTCTGGGGCTAGGCAGGGCCAGCAGTGGGTAGGAAGCCAAGGTACCACTGCAACAGACCCATCATGTTGCACATGAGCCACGTTCAAGCTTTAAGTGATTGAAAGAGCCTTTAAACATTTGTAACAAAAGCAAAACTTCTCTGTCGTAGCAGACTGGAATGGTAATGCTTTGTAATGGTCGGTTGTTTTGTGTGTGTTGGGGGGGTGTTTAAATGATGAATACCAAAGCTTGATGCCTCTTCATCCAAACCCCCCATGAGGTCATTCAAAGCACAAATAAACCCGTGTCTATGTGTGTTGCGGTGTTTGTAAGACCGAGAGGGAAAGAGAGAGAGGGGGTGGGGTGGGGGAAGTGATAAGAAAGGGGCAAAGAAATGCAGAGACAGACAGCGAATGTAAGAAAGAGAAAGACCACAAAACTCTTCCCGGCCTCCCGGCCCCCTTGCATACTCCAGCTATGTGGCCTCCACAGTCCTGCTCAGCTCCCCAGACCCAGTGCCAGCTGCACCTGACCCCACCTAGTGCGACATATAGGGACACACCCCTTCTAGGTCTTGAGACACGCTCAGGTCACCTGGGGTAGGCTCACATGAGCCAACCGCACAGACAGCATCCCCTCCCCTGGGGCCCAAAGGAACCACTCACCACTTTGAGTTCCGGGACGGACCGGCTTAACGTCCATTCCTGGCTGTTCACGAAGGCATCTGTAAAACAGGGGGCAGAAGCAGCGGTCAGTGCTGCGGAGTACCTAAGGGCCACACCCAAACGTCCCGTGTGCCATTTTTCACAGGATGAAGACATCGAAGCCTGTCTCCTCACCCCTGACCCCTCTCGGCGCACACAGGCAACATGATGGCCAGAGTTCTCCCAGCGGAGTCCTGGGCCCCCGAGGTGTGCAGACTCCAAGTCTGGCTCTGTCTTCTAAGCCATGAACACAGCCCTACCTGATGACTTTAACAGGCCTGTCATGTTCAACCTCCCCTTTGCGAGCTGTCCTGGGCCAGCACTTGTGGGGCTATCAAGGCCACTTCATGGGACCCATCTGAGCCTGAGCTCCCGAAGCCCAGATGTGCCGGAAGAGTCACTTCCCCAAATGATCCCATCGCCCAGAAATCAACAAAAGGGGCTAGCAAGGTTTTTGCGGGATGGTGGGAATCAGATTTGTCTTTTTCTGTGTGGTCCAAATCAGTTTGTTGGTTGTTTTTTGGTCGAGGGGAGGATGTCAATCACTGGACACTTTCTAGACCCCCAGGGTTTTCAAGTCTGGCTCAGTGAGACTGGCAGTAATAAAGCACGGCCACCCCGTTGGTGCCCACACAGAGCGACCCAAGACAAAGGACAACTGCTCGCCTAGGGGGCCAAGGCGGGACATCTTTGCCACTGCAGACAGCCTGTCTTTCTCCACTGGAGCAGCCGGATGGCTTGAACTGTGGACCTTTTCACCACGGCGTCACCAGGGCTCCCTCCAACGGCCCGAGTACGTGAGATTCGGTGGCACTGACAATCTTCGTGGCTCTACAGCCACTGTTGTGACGACTGGTTGCCATCAAGCTAATCGGAGCCCTGGTGGCAGAGTGGTTCCACATTCCATGGCTCAGCCGCAAGGCCAGCAGGCTGACACCAACCCCCTGCTGCTGAGGGAGAAAGAGGAGACCATCTACACCTGTCTCACTGGCCAGGAAACCCACAGGCGCGGTTCTGACCTGCTCTACAGAGTCACTCCGAGTCCTGGGAACCTGCTTGATAGCAGTGGGTCTGGTGTTTTGGTTTGGCGGAGGCAATGCCAACACACCACACCCCGGCCCGTGTGTGTGCTGAGTCACACTGAGTTTGCCAAGCTGCGCCCGTTCAGGAGAAGCTTGCCAGGTGTTCCTTGCACGGTACCCCAGGGTGGGCTCCGACAGTCCATCTTTTGGCTCCTAGGCTGGCACTTAGCCTGTGTGTACCGCCCAGGCCTCCTACACAGCCCTCAGCACCAGGCTTCTCCCTGTGACACTGGTGCTCACAGAAACACCAGAGCCACTTTGGAGCTCATGACGCTGAAGTCCGGGAAACTGAGCATGGCAGGCAGAGAGAGATGGGGCTCTGGAAACCCACTGGGCTGCAGCAGGGGCGCCATCTGCCACGTCCAATCCCTACGGACGTTCACAGCAAGGAATTCCAGCCAGAGCCAAGGAAGACACGCAGTCTCCGTCCAGCACACCCACTGAGGGTTCCTGCCTCTCTCGGGAGTTTTCGCTCCCTGTGGACCGCTCATGGGTCGAGGGGCTCCCCAGCACAGCTGACCCCCACAACCAGCTGTCCATGTCTCCTTTACCCATGATCACATCAGTGAGACCCTATGATCTATCCCACGGCCACACAGCAGTTCAGCCAAGGAAGGGGTAGGTAGGGATGGGAAAGACCTGGCCCACAGGCCCAGGAGAACAAACAACCTCCCATCCACAAGCCCACACCCAATGCACTTTCTGGAAGTGTCTGGGAAGGGACTTCCAGGATTTGGCCACATCTGCCTTCCTTCCAAGCCTAGAGGCACTGGCAGCAAGCTGGCCAAATCAAGCAGACAAGAGCACTGCTGATGTTGGAGTTCAGGGCTCCTCTGGGCACATGGCACAAGGGACGAGAAACGCAGGCCATGGCCACACTGGATGCTGCCAGCTGGGTGGGGACCAGGGTCAGCTCCACACATGCTCAGTTGGTGGGAAGCCCGCCAGGTATGAGCCAGGGGTGGGGAAATATATCAGCCAGGGGCGGGGAAATTAGAAGTCATCACCAGGAGCTGGTGTTAAAGGACATTTCAAAGCAAAAGTGTTGGCAGTGGGAAGCCCCGGAGAGCCAAAGACCATTGACGGGGTGAAGTGAGAGGGGTCGGTGAGGCTGCCCTCAGAGACCCCTGCTACTGAGGGACATTCACACAGGCCTCTGCCAGCCACAAGCCCTGCCACACCTCGACCCCAACAGCCACTGGGTTTGAACACGTGTGGAGGGCCTGTGTGCACACACCGACATACCAGTGTGCGCAGGTTGTGGCGCCAGCCAGGAGCAGAGCCACAGAACAGTGGCCCATTCAGGCACCCAGAAAGACAATCACCCCAGGCTCTGGTGTCCACATTTCTGAATCTGCTCTTCCCCGCTGCCAGCAGCCCGGGGGCTTCTCTGCTGTGGTCACTGAGGGTGTGTGGTCACCAGGGAGGACAGGGCGACAGGGAACCAGGTGTTGTCATCAGCAGCCCTGCCCTTGTCCCTACAGTGACCAGAGACTGAAGGCACGCCAAGAGAGGCGCAGGAGGGCTGTGTTCAGCCCCTAGGCAAAGGTTGCTGGTTGAAACCCACCCAGGGACTCAGCAAGACAGAGATCGGGCCATCTTGACGGCCCAGAGAGCTCCCGGAGGCAGCCCGTCCGTGCCACGGGCTGGTCATAGAGCAGACACAGCGGCACTAACAGCAACTATGTTTCTAACTTGAGGTTTCGCTCCCTGGGGGCCCCCATACCCTACGGATAAGGGTGGGAGCCAGGGCAGAGAAAGCGCATCGACACTCCGCGTGACATGACATGACGTGACGTGACGTGACGCACTGTGTCAGGCAAATCTGCCGCACGAGTCCTCTTTATGGTTCAGCAAATGCAAGGATGTGACTTTGAGGATTGAGGTGCACCTGACCCAAGCCATGACGTTTTCCATCCCGTCACATGCACGTGGAAGCTGGTCGCCGAACAAGGAAGCCTGAAGAAGAATCGTGCACCTGAGAGAGGGCGGTGGCGGCGAACAGTGACAGCGCATGGACTGCTCAAGGGCAAACCCATCTGTCTTTGAAGAAGTATAGCCCCAAATCTCCTGAGAGGCAGTGATGGGGAGGCTTTGTCTCCCGCACTTTGGACATGTTGTCAGGAAAAGCCAGTCTCTGAGGAAGGACACGGTGCTTGGTCAAGCAGAAGGGCAGTGAAAAAGATGGCAGCACTGGCCATGCTGGGTGGACACCGTGGCTGAAACAATAGGCTCAAACATAAGAACAGTTGTGGGGACAGCAGGGACAAACAGGGATTCTGCTGCCCATGCGGTCACTGTGAATGTGCAATTGACTTGATGGCCCCTGTTGACAACTCTGGGGAGGAATGAATTGAAATGACAACCCAAAGGGGGAGAGGGTGCTCTGGCCCCCACCACTGAGGGATGCTGAGCTTCCTCTCCCCAAGCCAGAGAGAGGAGGCAGCTCAAGAGTGGAAGCAGCTTAGGACAAGCACAAGTCTGCTGTCCTCCCAGGCCCAGGCTCTGGGCAGGGCCAGCAAACAGTAAAAAATAAAATAAAATAAACTCACTGCCAGGGAGTCGATGCCGAACCAAAGCGACGTTATAGGACAGGGCAGAACTGCCCCTGGGGGTTTCTGAGATTGTCCCTCTTTATGGGAGTAGAAGGCCCTGTCTTGCGCCCCCAGATCAGCTGGTGGTTCCAAACTGGTGACCAGTCCACTGGGTAGCCACCCACTACACCACCAGGCCTCCTCAGCAACCAGTGACTGGGGACAAACTATGTCAGTCAGTCACCAAAGTCCTCGGAAGAAAAGTTGCCCAGGGAGCTGGTGGCCTTCTGCTGTCCCTACAGGGATCAATGACAAGCTGGTCCACAGTGCTCAGGCCACGGAGAGCAGCAGCTGGGGCTTCACCTGAGCAGTGGGAGTGGACTTGGGGGTCCTAAGGATGGCTCCCTAGAGTGGTTCCATGCCACCTGCCAGACACGTGAGGCCCGGAGACCACACAGCCCGGTGACTCGGCTTCCCTGTTCCCAGAGGGGCCCGGACAAGTCATCCGCAACAAGCCCGGCCAGTGCTACAGAGGCTGAAGCCCTCGTTCCCCTGGGTGCATCCTCTGTGCACAGGCCTCTGCCCCTGGCCTCCTGCTCATCTGGCACACCTAGTCACAGGTGAGCATGCCCTCTCAACACTGTAGAGTGGATTCTGACTCAGAACAACCCGGGAGGGCAGGGCAGACCAGCTCCGGAGGTCCCGTCCATCTTCCCATCACGCTTGGCAAAAAAAAGGGACGGGGCAAAAAGGAAGCCCCTCGGTGACAGGCGCAGTGGCCACCATGGTGGGCTCCAAGATAACGGGGAGGCTGGCACAGGACCGACCAGGAGGTGCTTCAGTCTGCTCTACGTGGGGCCACTGCGAGTGGACACTGACTTGGGGTTTCATGGCTGTGATTCTTGACAGGAACAGACAGCCTCATTTATCTCCCACGGAACAGCTAGTGGGTTTGAACCCCTGACCTTTAGGTTAGCAGCCCAATGCTCAACCCACTGTGCCCTGCAAGACTCCCTGCACCTTCCCTGGGCCTCACAAGTTCAGCACTTCAGAATCCACACACCCAGGAAGTGCCTGGAAGGGTCTCACACCCCATCCCCCAGCAGTACTCCAAACTACCTTTCCCCTTGCTCAAGACGTGCTGCTACTAGATGTCGCAAGGGTGAACTGTCAACACCGGAAACTCTCAAGCAGTGTGAGAAGGAAAACAGAGATGGGAAGCTCGCCCGGTGCTCAGTCCCGTGGGCTCCCCCGCCTGCCACCCACTGCCCTGCTGGACATCCAAATGGGAGCTGGAAGCCTCCTCTGTCTCCCTGGGAGCAGCGGGTGGGATTGAACTGTCTACCTTGTGGTGATCTCAACTCACTGTCGTTGGGTTCATTCTGATTCATAGTAACACTATAGGACAGGGTAGAACTGTCCCTGTGGGTTTGTAACTCGACACTCTTTACTGGTCAAAACAAAAAAAAAAAGCCTCATCTTTCTCCCTGGGAGCAAGTGATGGATTCAAACCGCTGACCTTGTGAGCAGTTCTGATGTGCGATTCACTACTCCCCCGCCCCTGTTCCCTCTGGAACTCCCACTTTGCAGCTCAAAGGGGCCCGGAAGACGGCAGGTTCACAGGGGCACGTGACAGTACTGGAGCACGCTACAGAAACCAAGGGGTCCACACAGTGGGGCCCTGCCACCTCCAGCTGTTCTAGCCCAGCCAGAGATAGCGGAGCCCAGGGCTCCTGGAGGGAAGAAGACATACAGGAGACCCCCAGGGACACACCTGGACGCTGCAGCCTCTTACAAGGACGGTTTACTGGGCATCAGAGGGCGGGGGGCGGGTCTGTGGTAGAACCCTCGCCCTCCATACGAGACACAGGTCCAATTCCCAGCCAAAGTCCAGACACTGCTTGGCTGCCAGTCAGTAGGGGCTTATGTGTGCTACACTGCTGAACAAGTTTCCGTGGGGCTGGCCAAAGAGACTAGGTGAAAAGGCCTAGGAACTGGTGGCCCAAAACCAGCCAACGAAAAGTCTGTGTCGCCTTGTGGTCCGATCCACAGTGATTACAGGTCTGGTTCTGTGTGTGGAGGCCCCACGAGCTAGGGGCACACTCGGCTTGACAGCAGCTTGGAGGACCCATCGTGTGACCCGGCTCAGCTTCAGATCACGCCTCCCCGTCTCAGAACCGTCTACCAAAGTCTACCACAAGATCCATTAAGCCAGAGCTGAGAGTCCCCATCAGGCACGTGCTACCCACGCATCTGCTTGTCCCGCTCTAGCAGCTGGAGACCACAGTAAGGATACATACACAGCTGGTGTCTCCAAACACACACACAAACCCAGGCCCAGTGTGGCGCCAGGGACCACAGAATCCCATTCCGGAAAAGACCCATGACGGTATACGCAAGGGTAAAAGAGGAAGCTAAAATTGCAGGGCGGGTTTAAAAACAAAAATAAGACATATCTCAGGGATGGAGACATTTCTTTGGAAACCTTCAATTTCACCACGGTTATTTCCATCTTTTTAACCTCTGAAATTGGAGAGACATTTATTTTTAGCTCAGTGCATTCGCCAAGTCCTGGAGTCCACCACCAACCGGCAGCCCACACAGAGGAGTTGGAGGGGACCGTGGGCCCAGCTGCCGCACCCCTCTGGGCTGAGGAAGGAAACGGGACTAAAGCCACCCACTAAGTGCCCGGGGAAGGCCAGTCCTTGATGCTCCGCGTCCTCCCAACACGGGGCTTAGCAGCAGGTCACTGACAGGGCACCGGACGGATGGCTCCCTCTCTTATTTGGAAATCTCCGACTCTTCCTAGCTGGAATGCGGCTGAGTGCTCAGGATGCCAGCTCTGGCTGAAGCGTCCCTGGAAGCCCAGTCAGTTCTCCAGCAGCCTCGCAGCCCTGGTCTTACAAGAGGGCTTCCACCCCCACCTCTGCTGGCAGCACCCTCAAACCCTCCCTGGTCACATGGCGAGCAGTGTCACCATGCCTGGGTCCATCAGAGGGGCTGGCTAACTGCTCCCCGGAAGACAGTCGAGTCTAAGCTGACCCATAACAACCCTACAGGTCAGGGCAGGACTGACCCTGTGAGTTTGCAAGATGTAACTCTTCATGGGAGTAAGAGCCTCACCTTTCTCCCGAGGAGTCGTTGATGGTCTTGAATTGCTACCTTGTGCTTAGAAGCCCAGTGGTAACCACTGTGCCACCAGGCTCCTAGCGTGACCCTACAGAACAGGGTAGAACTGTCCCCATGGGTGTCAGGGGTTCTCACTCTTTACAGGAGTAGGAAGCCTCATCTTTGTCCACTGGGGTGTCTAATGGTTTCAACCATGATGCTCCATGGGTAAAATGTTGCCAAGCAACTGGCAGAAGAACTTGCGGAGATTAGCTAGTTTGTCACTTCTAGGGTACTGTATGGTTCTTTGGGGCACGTTTTTCTCAATGGTTTGATCTCTTCCCTACTATACATGTTGTTACACTGCCACAGGGGGCGGGGGGATGGCTGCAGCTGACAGGCACCCCATCCCAACAGAACTCGGCAAACACGACTCAGCCCTGTGCCATCTTCACACAACTGCTAGGTGTGAGCAGCCACTGGGTCCCTCCATCTCAACAAGGGCCTTCCGCGATGTCCTTCTCCAGGGACCGGTCCCTCCTAATAACATGTCCAAAGCACGTGCGACACTGTCGCACCACGGTCCCGTCTAAGCAGCATTCTGGCTGTGCTTTTCCCAGACAGGTTTGCTTGTGCTGCTGCCAGGCCGGGCTACAGCAACCCTCTCCTCCAGTGGTGTCATTCAGGGCGGGAGACCTTCTCTGGTCCACCATTTTCACTGTCGTGTGGGCACATGCATGCGTGGTGACCGGAAACATGTTGGCTTGGGCCAGGCGCCCCTGCCCCCTCAGAGCGCTATCTCTGCCACCCAAAGCTGAGGACACAGCGATCTGCATGATCAGCAGAGAAGAGCTGGAACAAAGAAGCCACTTGTTTCCTCCTCCAAACAGGAAGCTCACTGCCGACCCACAGCCTGGAGAGGAACAAAACTAACCACCCAGGCCAGCCCATCCCCTCTGCCCTGCAGCGTCCCCTTCTTCCTTCAGGAGGACCGGTGCTCTGTTAGCGATGTGCTCTGGAACTGACCGCTGGACAACCTCATTCCTGCCATCGCTTTCCTATGAAGCCGCTGGCATCCCTCGGTGACGAGAGAGAGGTGGGCACTGGGCTGTTAGCCCGAAAGGCCGCCCAAGGGGGACTCAGAAGGAGGGCTTTTTCTAACTCCCGCAGAGCCAGCTGCTGGACAGTCCCTCAGAGCGCGGGTCCGCTCAGGCACATACGGGGTCGCTGGGCGTGGGAACCAATGCCCCCACAATGGGGCTGCTGCTGCTGCTGTGTTTCGTTCGGAGACGCACCAGGCCTCAGCTCGGCCAGCACAAGGCTGCACGGCGTTGACGGGAGGGCTTCCCGTGAGCGGGAAACGGATGGTGCAGATGGAGAGCGCGACCGTATTCCCAGAGTCAGACAAGCAGGTGTTTTCCTTGTGCTGCACCCGGGGTGGATGCAAAC
Source organism: Tenrec ecaudatus (assembly GCF_050624435.1). Classification (NCBI taxonomy): domain Eukaryota; kingdom Metazoa; phylum Chordata; class Mammalia; order Afrosoricida; family Tenrecidae; genus Tenrec; species Tenrec ecaudatus. Next base: position 4,657,336 of record NC_134542.1, read on the forward strand.
CTCTAACACTTTGTGGGAGGAGAGATGACGCTGAAATACGTACACAGCGCTCCTGGGTTAGCGCAAATGCCAATGGAGGGGGACAAGCTAGAAGGCGCCACTGTCCACGATCCCGCTGGCCCCTCTTCTGTCCATCCTGCACGGAGTCTAATCGGACCTGACAGTTCCATTCCATCAAGAACTGTAAACAGTGCCAGCCAGATTTCTTAATCCACGGTGCAATTAATCTTTAAACAGGAGACGGCTTGATAATAGAGGACAACGCATCTAGACGATTACTGCAGGGCGAGGGATCAGAACTAACCCCTCCCTACCACCGAGTAATTCTGGTAAAAACAGCCGAGACCATGATGCCGGTGATGGTGATGATGAGATGATGGGGTCAGGGGTTTGAGGGCGGTGGGGACTCACCATCTCTTAGGCACAGAGTGAAGGCACGGGGAGGCCACCCAGCACTGGCCACAACCAGCCACTGCCACCCACAGGGTGACCCCACTCTTCATCTGAAATCACGGGGAGGTGGGGAGTAAGGTGGGTGGTAAATCGTTGGTGGGTGGGGTTTCTAGCTCTGAAAACATCACACCAGGACGAGCTACAGCTAATAAGGGACAAGCGACGAGCAACATTCAAGTCCATCCTCCAACCCAGGGAGACCACAGGGGAGTCTGGGACGGGGGAGGAAGTGGGGAGGGAGCTGTGACATTGCGGGAGCTGTGATCAAAGTCTCATGGAACATGTGTGTGCACTGCTGAGTGGAAACCCAACCTGCTCTGTCAACTTCCACCCAGATCACATAAGCAGCATGATCTCCCTTTCCCTCCCGGGAAATTCAAAGAATCTAAGGGCTACTGCTGGTGACTGTCTGGTTCCACATCACCTTCACATCCTCGGGTTCCTTGCAGAAGCCACGGTGCATTTCTGAGCGCCTTCTGGCCCTGGTGGCATAGTGGTTACACGCTGGCCTGTGATATGCATGATCAGCAGTTTGAAACCACGAGCCAATCCTCAAGAGAAAGACAGGGCTTTCTACTCCCATAAACCCACAAGGCCAGCATCAAGTCCTCAATGACAGTGAGTTTGGTTTGTACGTCTGTCCCCAGCCCTGCTGGCATAGTGATTGTGTGTCGGGCTGCTAACTTCGAGGTCAGTAGTTTGAAACTACAAGTTGCTCCTTGGGAGATTTCTATTCTCATGAAGAGTGACAGTCTCAGAAACCCATAGGGTTTCTCTGCACTTCTCTGAAGTGCAGTCTTTCCCCCTAGTCCACCACGTTAACCCTGCTGGAGTTGAAATGCCGGCTCATGCGCGTCCACCAGCATAGCCACTCGGGACAAAACGCTGGTCAGACCCAGACTTCCGAGGCCCATTGGTCCCTCCCCACTATTGTGATGCCCTTCTACCCAGGACCACCACCTGCTGGGGGCCAAGCCTCCTGTTTCTTGGCCCCTGCCCCCTCCTCCGAGAGTCAGTAGGGTAGCTCAGAGAGCCTGGTCCTCTGTCCTGCTTCGGAGAAGTCGTCAGCTAAGAAGACCTTCGACGTAGTGTGTGATCAAGTGGCATTCACTTCATGGTGACGATGCAGGACGGGGCGGGCCTACCCCAGGCTGTAAGTCTTTATGGGCACAGACAGACTCATCCTTCTCTCAATGAGAGGCTGGTGTGTTTGAACCACCCACCTTTTAGTTAGCAGACTACTGCTTAACCATGATGCCACCAGGGCTCCTCCAACCTTAATGCAGATGCAAGCAAATCCGATCCAATTCCAACTGGCGCCTTCTCCCTGCAGACTGACTGGCTCCACGGGGACAAAGCAGTCACCCACGTTGCCTTCGTCCGACTCATTCCCAAGGGACAAGCTCCCTTGGAGAACTTGCCTGTTTTTATTTTTGTTTTTCCCCACTCAAAATATGTCCACAGCCCTCACACAGGAAATGGGCAGTGACCTCATGGCGCCACAACCAATCCTGTCTGTGAGGGTTTTATTGGGGTTTTTTAAAAATCATCTTATTGGGGCTCTTATAGCTGTTATAACATTCCATACATCCACTATATCAAACACACTTGTACATCTGTGGCCATCATTTCTGAAACATTTTCTTTCCACTTGAGCCCCTGGTATCAGCTCCTCTTTTTTTCCCCCTCCCATCCTTGTGAATCCTTGATCAATTATAGATTGTTATTACTAGCTCATATCTTACACGAGGGAGGTCTTAATGGCAGCAGATCTAATCAACAACCATCCAGGAGAAGCTGCCCTGAGCCAGCTCACAGATGTGTGTGTGTGTCTGTCTGTCTGTCTGTCTGTCTCTGCCAGGCATCTGAGCTCTTGCATATGAGCCTGCAATACTGCTGCAAAGTGCCAAAGCTGAGCGGTAGACCGCCTCCTTCTTCACCGGTCCACAGTACGTCCTTGTCCCCAGCATCCCTGGCTTCCAGGGCAGGGCAGGGTCATAAGCAGGGCTCCTGGGTGGTACAACTGATGCAGTGCTCGGCCACTCATCAAAAGGTCAAAGGTTTGAGTCTGTCCGGGAGAAAGGTCTGGGGATCTATTTCTGGAAACTCATCAGGTGACACCCGTGGGTGCAGTTCTGCTGTGACATACAGGCCCACCCGGGCACGCCTCAGAAGAAAGACCTGGCAACCGGCCACTGCAAGCACAAACGCGGCGGTGCTTACAGAGCCCAGTGTGCTGGGCACACGCGGTTCTCTGCCCACTAGAGGAGCCTGGCACCTGCTGTGGCTGCAGCACGTCCGTCCTGGCCATCTGTACAAAGCGAGGCTCTGCTCAGAGTCAAACACCACTGGACAACAGCTGGTGTTTCCCCCAGAGGGACTGGGAAACAAACCCCAGTGTACCTGCCCCACTGTCACACAGGCAACAGAGGAACCCTCCCCCTGGTTCCTGGCCCCATCTGGGCTCTCAGTCCCAAGTCGGGGGCTCACTGAACAGCCAGCTGCCACCCACCACAACCTGTGTCTGATGGGAGGTCCCAGCTTGTCACACATGGAGGGAAACTGGTGACTGGTTATGGTGAGGTCTAACCAGAGACAGAAAACCAAAATAATGAAATAAAACCCACTGCCGTGGGGTCAATTTCAACTCTCAGTGACCCCAACAGGGCAGGGGAGAACTGTCCCTGTGGGCTACTGTCACTGCAACTCTTGACAGGAGTCCAAAAGCCTCCTTTCTTCTTCCACAGAACAGATGATGGTATTGAACTGCTGGCCTTGAGGTCAGCACCCAGCATGTAGCCACTGTGCCCCCAGGGCTTCTAGCCCAGAGACGGCCACTGTGGTCCCTGGGGCAGCGCTCCTGGGAGGACAGCTCTGGGGCTGCTGTCCAGCCCTGCGAGCACGCACAGGTCCAAGGGAGCAACTATGGCCGTAACTCTCTGTACCCCACAGCAGGGTCCCTAGAAAGGGGTACCCCCCAGGAGGGCCCCTGTTCTCAGACTCCCCTCACCCCTGGCCTAGAATAAGCTGAAGGAGGAGTACAAACTCTTGGTAACCATCCTGCCTCCCCCACTCCACCAAGTGCTCCTTGTCGGAGCTCCTCAGGCCCCAGGCCCTTAGCCAAGAAACAGCCTGTGAGTTGTCCCCAAGGCTCATGGGTCTGAAATAGCAGCGCACACTGGGCTGAGCCCAGGCCAGCCCCATGTGGGTGTGACTATATTCGGGACGCCTGCAGAAAACGCTGGTTTAGACTGAATCCTGGGAGGAAAACGGCAATGACTTCACCCCAAGAAGCAGCAAAGCAGCTGACACAGGACACCCATAAACTGACTCCTGGCCACCGGGGGACCCTGACACCTCCCCTCCCCCAACCCTCTGCAGCATGTCCAGGCCGGCTGCAGAGAAGGTCCCGTCTTGGGCTCCATGCAGAGGAGCTAAGAACAGACCTAGCTTCCTGGTGGCCGCTTTCGGCTCAAAAGGGAAAGGGTACTGTTTCCAAAGCACACCAGCTGCTTGTTCCCCATAGGTCTGCCTCTGGGTAGGTCTGTGGGCTAGAGGCTGAGGGTAGATGTGGGGATAGGGGCGAGGGTGAGGTGTGGGGGCTGGGAACCCAGGGAGGACATGAGAACTGAGGATAAAGGCTGAAATACAGAGACCTGAGGCCCAAGGGTGCCATGTGTTGGCTGGGGGTCAAGGGCAGGGCATGGGACCTGAAGACAAAAGGTGGGGTGCAGGGGAGGAGGCTGAAGGTCTGGTGCAGGGGGCAGTGATCAAGAATGGGGAAGAGGGGGGGTTAAGCTCAGGGCAGAGGACTGGCATAGGAGCTGGAGGCTGAGGGTGGGGTACAAGGGTGGGGGGCCCTTGGCCAGTGCCTGCTCCAGGAACCCCCGAAGCTTCCACCTTTAAAGGGTGTGGTGGAGGGCAGGGGTCAAAGGCCCTTCTTTCCTCCCTAAGGCCTAAGAAATGTGTGCCCCACCCTCTGAAGTTGAAGGTGAAGGTAGTACCTCCCCAACCCTCTGAAAGCCTGCTCCCTGGCCCAGGGTGGGGCAGTGAGAGCTGAAAGGACAGCACCCATGAGCCCCCAGCAGGAAGCAGCAACAGTACTGACCAGGCCAGGCCTGGGCACCCATCACCCCATCTTCTCGGTTTCCCGGCCAGCACTGGACCAGGAGCAGCAGTCAGAGGACTGTGCACCTGCGGGGGCGGCCCCGGGGTCATCCTGACTCAGCCAGGAGCAGACCGGGCTTCCCCACAGCCCTTGCTAGGCTCTGCCCGGTGGGGTGCCTGGTGGGTTTGAACCGGTAGCCTTTAGGTCACCAGCTGTGATAGTTAAGGTTTATTGTGCCAACCTGGCTGCATGTGGGATTAATTGAAGGGCGGAGAGATAAATGGCTCAGAGAGCCTCACCTGTCTTGCCTCTTGCTCTCTGATGGTGGGACCAGTGGTAGCTGCCTAAGGCTCACATCCTGCAAGATATCCCCGAGGAAGCCACATGGACCTATTCTGATGCAGCCCTGGGTGCTGGAGAAGCTGTGTGGAGACCCCTGCCAATGCTGAGATGCTTACACACTCACTGATTCAGCTTTCCTCCTGTATTAGGCATCAATGCATGTGTTTTGTGAGTCTGAGGACTTTGTAGATTGTTGTTAGACATATGGGCTAATGTCGGACTTACGGGTTTGGACTGGACTGGGTTGGGATGCTTAATGTATACTTAGCCTTTACATAAAACTCTCTTATAAAATATGAGTATCTATGAAGTTTGTTTCTCTAGTCTACCCAGACTAACACACAGCCGAATGCTTAACCTTGGTGCCACCCAAGCCCACTGTCACCTAGTCCATTACAATTCCTAGAAACTTCCCCAGAGCATCTCAAAGGCTGTCTTCCTTAGAGAAGCAGAAGGCCTGTCCTCCTCTTGAGGAGCAGTGGGCGGGCTGGAACCAGCAATCTTCAGGTTACCAGCCGAGCACTTAACCACCATGCTGCCTTCAATTCTGACTCAGAGCAACCCCAGGGATCAGACTCAACTGTCGCACAGGGTTTCGAGGCCAACACCGCTACAGAAGCAGGCAGCCTCGACTTTCTCCTGAAGAACGACGGGTGGGTTTGAACTGCTGCCTTTCGGGTTAGCAGACAAGTATTGCACCACCAGGGATCCTAACACTCCATCCTTCCCTCCCTCCCTCCTCCTCTCCGGTCCCTTCCATCTGTCATGGAGTCCGTTCTGATTCACAGCCAAAATCTACTGGACACAGTTCCCGGGAACGCCATCTTTAGAGGAGTAGATGGCCTCGTCTTGCTTCCTGTAGAGCAGTAGGTGGGTTTGAACCACTGACCTTAGAGTGAGCAGCTCAATGCCTCCCAAAACCACTGCCAGGTTCCTGGGTGCGCCACTCAACAAAAGCAAACCAAACTCACTGCCAGGGAGCCAACTCAGACTCACGCCCACCCTGTAGGGCAGAGCTGCCCCTGTGGGTTTCCAAGACTGTAGATCTTTCTGGGAGTAGAAAGTCTCTGCTTTCTTCCCCCGGAGCAGCTGCTGGCTTTGAACTGCTCACTTTGCCATGAGCAGCCCAGCAGGAAACCACTATGACAAGAGTGGTCCCATACACGACACTCACTGGCTGCCGTGGGGTCAATGCTGAGACCTTGTGGTGACTGTTCAGGAAGCAGACAGCACCGCCCTTCTCCCGAGGAGCTGTTGGCACTTTCAAACTGCTGGGCGTGAGGAGCAAAGTCCAACATGTGACCAATACACCACCAGGACTCCTAACACTAGACACAGTGAGACTGCAAATATCACCAACATGGGAGGTGAAGGACGCAGCCTGGTGACCCGGCTCTGAGAAGCACCACCCACTGCCCACCCCAAGCCCTGGTAGAGGGATCTCAAGGTGTTCTCGTTCTCTCGTTCTCTCTCTCTCTCTCTCTCTCTCTCTCTCTCTCTCTCTCTCTCTCTCTCTCTCTCTCTCATGCAGGAGGTTTCACCAAGATTCCAGCTCTATACAGTTCTGAAAAGCACAACTTGGAACATTCTGGAAGGGGCTCCACCATTTCCACAGGTTGGAGGAGGTAGAGGGATCCCCCCCCCCAACCCAGAGATGGAGGCAAGGGAGCCCTCAGAGCCCCTCTGTATGACACACCTGCTACCCAGGGAATGGCTGCTCCTTGCCTGCTTCCCAGTGGGGTCCACAGAGGGTCCAACAAGCCTGGGGTTCCAGGGAGCCAAAGGTACCCCAGACTCTGCCCCTTAGCAAGACACTGAGAACTCAGAGTCCAAGTCCTGCAGGAGGGGCTGGCTCTGGGCACACCTGTAAAGGGCAGACAGAGCAGGGCAGCCCCTTGCTCCTGTGCGCAGGAGCTCAGCCTATGGACTGGGGGCACAGGAGTGTAGCATGGAGGGTGGCAGGGTGGGCACTCACAGCAGGCAGCCAGGCTCAGTGGGGGCCTGGCCTCCCCACCCCACCTCCTTCAGAAAGGGAAACAACAGATCCCCATTAATCCTCCGGCCAGTGAGACCATCCACCCAGGAATCAAATACATGAACACGCAAACTGCCCTCCCTGACTGCCACCGGATTAGCCTCAGATGACCTCAGAGGGCCATCTTCTCCTTGTCAGGTCAGCGTGGCTCACCCAGGGGTCCCTCCCTCCCCAGGATGCCCCAGTTCATCAGCAGTGATACCCTGCGCCAGCAACTGTTTTATCTGAATGGCATGTCCCAAATAAAGGATGCACCTGTCTCTTCATCGTCGTCCCCAGGAGCACCCTGGTGTATTCCTTCCAACATCAGGACCCCAGGAAGGCTCCCCGAAGGCCTGAGATATGAGGTGACACTGCCCTGCTTCCTGAGTGAATGCAACTTACTGCACGGGGCCAAGGCAAAACAATGAACCTGAACGTAGACGCCAATGGCTTCTCCCCCTCCCTCTGGTGGCAGTTTGGTGGAGAATCCCAGGCAGGAGCCCTAGTGGTGCAGCAATTAAGGTGCTCGCAAGAGGTCCGTGGTCTAAACCCACCAGTCACTGCTCGGGAGAAGCTGAGGCGGTGGGCCCATGTGCCTTAGAGTAAGCCTGCTCCAAGACCTTGTCTGGACTGTGATCTTGAAGGGGGATGCCCATGGCTCTCCTCTCTGACCACTGACACCACTCACGGACCCAACTAACGTACCAAACCCAAACTCACCACCGTCGAATGGGTCTCAGCTTACAGCAACCCCAGGCGGGCTGTCACTATAGCCACATCTTTCTACAGAACCAAGAAAGCTAAACCAGGCTGCTTGTCCAGGGAGACCCCAGCTCCCCAGAACACTTGCCTGTGCTCTAAAGAGCAGGGAAAAGACCAGCCAGGAGCCCAGTACGGTCCCCGACCCTGTCAGCGCCTGTTCCTCTGCTGTGTAAGCCAGCGGGCTGGGGCACAAGGGAGGCTGAGCATGTCGGAAATAAGCAGCAGACTGAAGCTGAGCACCGTGGACACACACACGATGGAACGCTGACAGCCCTCAGCTCTTCGCACGGGTCCATCCAAGGACAGAGCCATCGCTGCTGGTTTTGTCACCCTTCTAAGCCTGTCTAGTAAAGCAGAGGCCTGGCCATCTGTCCCCATCAAGACGGGAGCCCAGGCCCCCCTCAGGAGTGGCCCTGCTCGAATACACGGGTGTCAGGAGTCAGAACCGGCTCCATGGGGTCCAACAGCAACACCCACTCCCGCCCAATTAAAGCACCAATGAACAAAAAGAAGTGTGTGACCATCCACCTGGTGGCTCTGATGGGGGAAGACCTGGCAGTCTGACCCCACAAAGGTCCCAGCCCAGGAAACCCTTCATGGCAGTTCTGGGTCACAAGGGTCGCTGTGAGCCAAAACCACTTCTAACGACGAGGCAAACTCACTCATTCACTGCCACCAGTTTCTAGCTCAGGGCAACCCCACAGGACAGGATGGGACGGAACCGCTCCCTACGTTTTCCAGGGCTGCCACTGTTAGGAGGACTGATCACCCTCCGTTTTCTCTGTGGAGCAGCTGGCGCGTTCGAACAGCTGACCTCGCCATTAGCTGCCTGACCCACAGTGCCACCAGTTCCCCTCCACTTAAGGCAGGGGTTCTTAACCTGTGGGTCATGACCCCTTTGGGGGGAAAACAACCCTTTCACATGGGTCACCCGATTCTAAGAGTAGCAAAATGACAGTGATGAAGTAGCAACAAAAACAATTTGATGGTTGGGGTCACCACAACATGAGGAGCTGTGTGAAAGGGTCAGGAAGGTTGGGAACCACTGACTTAAGGAATAAGTGGTGGAGACACAAGAAATCGCACCAACTCGTTGATTCTTTACCTGCTGAAACCTGAGTCAACACTGGAGATGCCAAGTCTCCCTCCAGCCTTCACTCTTGCCTCACCGAAAGGAGGCTCAAAGCCTCCAGATACCCCCTCTACCCCTCCCCCACACAAAAAACCCATCAAGTCAATTCTGATGCATAGCGACCCCATAGGACAGGATAGAAGATGGGTTTCCCATCACTCTTGATGGGGGCAGAAAGCCTCGTCTTTCTCTGGAGGAGTGGGTGGTTTCAAACTGCCGACCTTGCACGGTTAGAAGTCCTATGGGTATTCCCTGCACTGCCAGGGTTCCTCCCAGAATTGTGAAAGTCACTTCCCACTAGGACACTCCACCCCTGCCCAGGACAACAAGGAGGGGCTCACTTCAGGAGCGAGACCGGCTCCAGACGGCAGGCAGAGGCAACCCACAGAACCCCACAGACAGTGAAAAGAACTCAGAGGCTACAAAGTCACATACTCTGGGATTGGGGGGGTTGGGGGGGGTGTGAGAGGACAGGAGATCTTTCAGTCTTTGGCTGCTTTGTCTTATTTTTTTAAAGCGAAAACCTTTTATCCGAGCGACCACTGTAAAAGTTGTCCAGTTAAACTGAGCATGCCGAAGGACCAGACAAGGCCTTCGGGGACATAGGAAAGCCACCTCCATCCGCAGCCCCGCCAAGACCAGTCAGCTCGGTGCGACCTCAGGTCGGGCAGGCACTATCCACCTCGGGGTTTTTGGTCTCCCTGATCATAACTTGTCGCTCTAGACTAGAAGGAGGACATAGCCATCTAAACTGTTGACTGGCCGGTGCCCACAGTGTCTGACCACCCCTGGGATGACTGACGGGCCTGGTGGTAGGGTAGCAGGGGAGACACACAAGATGCCCTTTGATGTCTGGCTCAGACACAGGACCATCCTTTCCCACCGACCTGCAGACAGCCAGCTGTTTGGTGGGAGTGGTCCTGGTCGGGAGGGGAGTGCCGGTTTGACCCAAACACTGGTTCTTGAGCAACAATGGCATAACCTGGTCCGTCCCCCAGCTCCCCTGTCCTTCCCACCAGATGAGGGCACGTCCCTGGATTATCTGGGCTCAAGTGATAAGAAGGGGCCAGGCTGTCCCTTCTACAGCTTTCGCTGGTATTCATGGTACTGAGTCAAAGAAGAGGACCTGTCTTGTCCTGGGAAGGGTACAGCTACCTCCTTCCCTTTTTCTTCCCTTCTCTCGCCCCACCCCGCCCCTCTGTCCCATGCTTCATCCAATCTGATCATATAATGCTAGGATTGAACATCAATGATGGAAACGAGGGATTCTACAAAAGCAGGAACCCAGAGATCATCTGAGAATTAAAACATCCAAGGAAGAGAACTGCACTCAGTCTTCAAAAATGAACTTGGGGGGCATCTGGCCAATGGTATCTCCACAGGTGGAGAGAGAGTGACATCTGGGTGTGAATACCCCCATGGAGGTGTCTTAGGAAAGGCAGCACCTCTACAGCTGTCACCTGTGCCCTTGGCCTCACTGACACCCACCAGACACCCCCTCAGGACTCACAGCAGGACTGCGGGATGGGGGGGGCAGGACCACCCCAGGGGGTCTCCTGGGCTGTAACCCTGATGGAAGCAGGCAGTCTAGGAGCAAGCCCCTAGCCCTTTGCTTGGTGCTGGAGCACTTCAGCCCCTAGAACACCAGAGTCACATCACAGTGGGCGCCAATTGGGCCTGAAGACAAAAACAAAGCCTTTGTGGGCAGCTGGGGCTTCCCTCACAAGGAGGCCAGGGCCCTCAAGCCCCGCCCCTTGTAATCTGTTGGCCTTAATAGCGATTCTGGTTGGTGGTAAGTACGGCCAGTATGGGCATAGGCAGCTGGTGGCCCTGCTTAAACACAGTCCGTTCCCAGCAAATCCCCTGCTGGTCCTTTCACTTGGCATGGTAGCTCTTCTCATTCCTTGTTTGTTTCAAATTGTAATCACAGGGGAAACCCCATACATTGTAGTCTAAAGGAGAGTTTCTTTTCAAAACAAAACAAAGGTATCTTCTGCCCAAAGTATATTTAAATAAATAAAAAAGAAACAACCCACTGTTGAAATGTTACCATCTTTTCTGTTGTTAAATGGTTATTGTTGCTATTGGCCATAGAGATCTGGATAAAACTCACTGCCAGCGAGTCAATACTGACTCACAGTGACTCCATGGGACCAGGCAGAACCGCCCCTGTGAGTTTACAAGGCTGCAACTCTTTATGGGAGTAGAAAGCCCCATCTTTCTCCCTAAGAGCCATCTCTGGCGGTTTTGAAATGCTGAACTTGGGGGCCACAGTACAACTCTTAATCACTACGCTAACAGGGCTCCTTAGATCTGGATGGAAAACACAAATAAACCCACAGGTGTTGATTTTAGAAACCCCAAGAACTTTGGTGAAGACTCCCCCTCCCTCTCTGCTTGGTAAGCTCCTATTCAATCGACAAGATCCAGCTCATTTAAGCCCTTTGTGAAGCTCTCCTGAAAGCCTGCCTCACTCAGAGACTCTTGCTCTTCCTTTCCACATCCCCCGGTCTTCTGGTTAATCACAGTCTAAGCAGCGAGCCCCTGCTCTCAGCCCTGCAGCAAGAAGAGGAGCCAGTCGTGTGGCTCTCAAGGCAGGAGGGAACCCCAGAGGACGAGAATGGGTGCCTGTGAGATGAGATGATGATGGCTCACGAGGGTGAGTGCCCCCCCCGGGGAGTCCCCCATGAAGCTGACTCATGAGAAGCTCTGACTCCATCTCCCCCAGCAGACCCTGATGGCTGGGGTCAGGGACTGTGCTAGCTGGAGTACAGAGCCCACCAGACACCAGCAGCGCATGACTCGGAGAAAAAGAACTGCACTCACACAAGACCCGCACCAGCACGTTTCCCAACAGAAAGCATGCCTTCGGAGTGTCACCTCAGAGCTGGCGGCTGCAGATCCAGGAGTTGAAACGCCACACTGCGTTGGTCCCCTCGGCCTTCCGGCCCAGCTTGTCCAGGCGAAGGAAGCCGGGCAGTGCCTCTGGGCACACTGTGACTCTGCTGTAAGCACAAGGATGTGCAGCCAGCTGGGCCTTCGAAGGTTTCCTGGCTCCCTTGGACCGGTGTCCTCAACTGCTACCTGGAGCCATTTCCAAACAGCCAGTAAACACCACCTAGGAATTGGCCTTGTGTCCGGCACCAAAGCCCAGGATGTCCTGGTGAGACGCTCCTCTCTCTAGGCGCCTTTCCAAGGACACCCAGGGATTATTTTCAGCAGAGGAATCGAGTTTCCGGCTAACACGGAGATATCATTTTGGTCATTGTCTTCTGCCACCGTTTCCTCGATTTCTGAAGCGAAGGGATTTTGTTGTACTGTTTTTCCCTTTAAGCTACAAAACTATGCATCTATCCCCTCTGCTGATGCAGGATACAAAGCAGGGCATCAGAAACGGATGTGTGCATCTACACGAGGGGTAAATGACTCATGACCTCAGTCAGGGCTGTGAGTGACTCCCTATTAAAAGAACCAATCCTACCCGGCAAAGGCAGGACTGGGTGGGGGGGGGTGGGTTGCAGTTATGCGTCGGGCTGCGATCTGCATGGTCAGCAGTTCAAACACCATCAGCAACACTGAGGGAGAAAGACCCTGGGCCTTCTTTCTACTCTGGTCAACACGTACAGTGTCGGACACCCACTGAGAGTCGCTATGAGTCAGCACTGGCTCCAGGAGCAGAAGTCCCACCTAGCAAAATCCAGAGCACAGCAACCGCAGTGACATCCCAGGCAACCCTACAGGACAGGGCAGAACTGCCCTTCCAGGTTTCCCAGAGAGGGAATCTTCATGGGGACAGAAAGTCTCATCTTTCTCCCGTGGAGCAATGGAGGGGTTCAAACTGCTGGCCTTGTGCTTAAAGCACCCCAACTTGCATGGAGCTCATTAGGCCTTCTGAGCTCCCTGTCACCAGCAAAGAACCCCTACAGGCACATGAAGCTCTGAACAGTGGGGTTGGCTTCCCCACTGCCATGGGGGCAGGGCGACTGGTCTGGCTGGGCCGCAGTGAGCAGCCACCAAAGATGACCCTCCACCATGCAATGGATTATTTATCCTTTGCCCTTTCCAGGTATTAAAGTATATTGTGGCAATTGATACAGTCCTGAGACACAAACAGGGCAGGTAACAGGACACTACTCTGGACCTGACCCTGCAGAAGTAGAGAGGGACCTATGGGAAAACTTCTACTGGCTCGTGGTGTCCCCGGGTAGAACAGGTGGGTAATGCAGCAGCTTGGAACCAAATGAGGAGAGGCTGGAATCCAGCCAGAATGAAGTGCCTCGGCAGCAAGGCCTGGCAATCTGTTTCTGAAGAACAACCACATCCATCCGTCCTTGAAAACCCTGTGGAGCAGTCCCGGGGTGGCCCATCTAAGACTGGCAGGTGGGACACCTGTGCACCTGAGGTTAGCTGCCCTGGACTCGGGGGGTGGGGGGTGCAGGAATTAAGAGCACCAAGGCCAGGCCCTCGCTCTTTGATGCAAAGGTAGGCTGAGTGTTTCAGTGCTTCCTCCAGAATGCCTGGACTCCGAGTTTCAGAAAACAGGCATGTGTCCACATCCTGGACTGTTGCAGCCTCACAGCCTCACTTCCCCAATGCTGGCAGAACCGCCGTTCCCTGCGGCTGGGCCTGCAACCCCCGTCATGAAGCATCTCCATGATTCTTTTCAAGTCTTTACCCACCAGCCTAATAAACTCCAGAAACCAAATTCACTTCACCATGGGCTCGATGCCCACTCACAGAGACCCTGTAGCATGGGGCACACCTGCCTCGGTGGGTTTCTGAGACCGTTACTCTTTACGGGAGAGCCTCATCTTTCTCCTGGTAGCGTCTGGGGGTTTCAAACAGCTGACCTTGTGGTTAGCGCCCAACCCATAACCACTGCACCACCAGGGCTCCCAGGATCTGCTCCACTAGCTTTAAAAAGCTACAGAGGCCCCAGCAAAGACCAGCCTGTCCCAGGGGGCAAAGGGGTCCCAGCCCCCTCCACACAGCATGAACTTAAAGCGCTCATATCTATTTAAAAGCACCCTGCATCACTGATGAGCTCGGAGCGCTCACACGTTCCTGGCCAGCATCAAAAAGCAGCCTGGGACCCTTTTCATGGGGTAGGAAGGGAAGATGGAACGAACAGCTCGCGGACTATCCCACAAGTTTCTGAAGCACCCCTGGGTACCCATGGCGGGTGTTCCCACCAAGTTCTAATTCTGATAGCCAATCGGCTGACAAAGGAAGCTTCATTCAGAGAGGTGGACGTCGGGCTATTGGGCTGACAAAACCGGACTGGGACTGCCCGGTAGACCTTCTTCTAATCAACATTCCCCCTACTGAGTGGAGTGTGTGGGAGTGTGGGGGCGTTGTGGTGTCTCAACTTTGCTGCAGAATCTGAGGGTGGAATTCTACAACACGCTCCATTTGTTCTCCCTGAAATCCAAACATCTGAGTTCTGCAAACCCACTTGACCCCGAGGGGACACGAACCCTGGCACTTCGGCTTCTGAAGTTTACCTCCTAGTTCAAAAAATTCTTTAGCACAAACTCTGATTAAGTATCACTTCAATCCTGACAAAGTATGGCATGGGAAGCAAGCATGGACCCGTGCAAGGTGGGAGGTGACAGCAAGAGTTATCCCGCTGCCTCCAGTTACTGGCGGCGTGGCACAGCTGTGGATAACCACGCCACGCATTTAGAGATGCCGCCTGCTTCCCGACAAGCAGCTGCTGCTACTCAGACACCATCAGGTCACTTCCGACCGAATAACTGTTACTCAATAGCAGAGGGAACACACACCACCTAGTCCTGTATCATCCTCACAACCGGTCTTGTTTCAACCCATGGTTGCAGCCGGTGTGTCAATCCACCTGGTCCAGGATCTTCCTCTTTTCCACTTCCCTTTACCTGACACCACAGTCTTAGGGGGCATGATGAGTTATGTGGCGGACTGAAAACCGCCTGGGTACCAGTTCTACCAGCCACTCTGCGGGAGAACACGGAGGCTGTCCACCCCTAGAAAGAGTTATAGCTCTATCCTGTCCTGGAGGGTTGCGATGAGTCAGAATCGACTCACTGGCAGTGAGGCTGGTCTGGGGGGTTGTGGTTGCTTGCACTTTATTAAACATGATGTTCCTTTCTAGGAACTGGTCACTCCCAGTCACAGATCACAAGCCCAAAGTACATGAGACGAAGTCTCCCCATCTATGCTTCTTCCAGATGGATGGCAGGCTAGAAAGCCCCATGGTTCTTCCAGATGGATGGCAGGCTAGAAAGTCCCATGGGATGGTTCTACTTTGTCATGGGGTGGGAGTAGGGGGTTTGCTTTGAGTTGGGATTGAGAACAGTGGCAAAGGGGTGGCTTTGTCACAGGTGGCATGAAGCGCTTTCTCTGGCAAGCATCGGAACTTCAGGACAAAGCCAGAGGATAATACAAACCATTTCTATCAGGTCTCTACTCAGGGCCAGTAATTCTGCACTGAGCAGGATGGGCGTCAGGGGCACACAAGCTGGGCACACTTTGATAACCATGACACTGACCACTACTGCCGGCCTCCCTTGATACTGTGCCAGCACCCACCCACCATGTCCACCTCAAACCGCCACACTCCTTCACTTGACCAGAGGGGCGATGCCCGAGCCTCAGAGGCTTTTAGCTTGGGCATCAAGCGCACACAGTAAAATGCTTTTATTCTAAGGATGCGTCTGAGTGCTGCGTGCTCGCCCCTGCAGGGATGCCTGTCTGGGGCCCAGGCAGTTAATTACTGTTTTCTCCCAGGCCGCGATAACAGAGACAAGCCTGCTATTAGCGGCAGAGCGAGGCCGGAGCCTGCCAGCCGGAACTTCCTCTGGACCCCAGATGGCAGCGCCAGCTTCCTGCAGGCAGTTCTCGGGCAGTTCCCTAGTATGGTCAGAGTCTGTGGGAAGGGGAGGGGAAAGGGAGCCCTGGTGGCGTAGTGTTTACACACTGGGCTGCTATCCACAAGGTCAGCAGTTTGAAGCCACCAGCATCTCCGAGGGAGAAAGATGAGGCGCCTTCTACTCCTGTAAAGAAGAATCACGGTCTCAGGAACTGTCAGGGACAGTTCCGCCCAGCCCTATAGGGTCTCCCTGAGTGAGTTTGAATTTGGCGTACTGCAATCTGGAGTCTTACAGCTCGTCAGCACTACGGGGAGGTGAAGGTGGGGGTGGGGTGTGTGTGAAAAGAATGCAGCCTGCAACTGATGTCACACCTTCGCTCTTTAAAAAGCTGGCCGCGTGATCATCATTATACACCCAACCGCTTGACTGCAAACAGAACCCCCTGGATCATGACAAGTCCAGTAAAAGACCTGGGGTCTCCAGCTTACCGTGAAGATGCCTACACCAAGGGCAGAGACAGAGAGGCCTATCAACCCAGGGGGGGGGGGGCAGTTGGCTGGCAGTGGGAAACTTCTAATCAGAGGCCTTTAGCTTCATTTCAGGTCCCTTTATCTCAAGCCATGAGCACTTTAATTAGCATCAGTGGTGTTAATAATGACTTGTTCAGTGAGAGCCAGGTGACAAGTGAGACTTCCCTCCCTCCCTATCGCACTTAAGTCTCAGGCTAGAACTACACCCCACCCCCTTTCCAATCCCATCACGATGAAGACTGCCTGGGAGAGAGATGGGGCTGTGCTCTGCAGTTCCAGGAGGATCCTGATCCCTGGGTGCTGCCCACAGGTTAAATGAATCTGGCCGAAGAACATAACACACCTGTGGCCCAGGAACCTGGGCCCAGTATGCAGTCCCAGGCAAAAGCTGCTAGATCCTAGCAGCTAGAACCTACAGAGAAGCCTGGGCTTGGGCTGTACTTTTCAGCACTGTTGGCTGCTCTGCCGACTCTGCCAGACTAGCTTTCCCAGTAAGCAGAGAGCCCTTGGTGGGTGGAGGTGAGTGGGTGGAGGGGTTGGGGGGGGGGGGGCTCCAGTCAGGCCATTTCAGGCTGCAGCTGGGTTGTCTTGGCCAGAAAGCCAGGAAGTGTGAGAGTGGGTCCTCTGTGGGTAACATCTCAAAGGCCACCAAGTGTCCCTGGCCAGTTTAGACACTCAAAACGCTGCAGTTAACGGGAAAACAGGCCATGATCAGCTTGGCTAAGGCCACACCCTGGAAAACCTACAACCTGAAGGGCACTAGACGTGAAGGCAGGAGAGCCGAGCAATTCATCAGGAGGGAAAACAGGTAAGAGTCCCACTAGCTACCTGAGCGCTCCGCTGGTCTCACGGCCTGGCACCTGGCACCTTACAGGTACCACAGCAAGTGCTATGGCTTCCCACCAGCAAGCTGTACCAACACTTAGGCGGGCAGGGGGAGGCGCCTCTTGGACAGGTGCTTACTCTCCTTTGGGCTGGCTCATCCTAGCTTAGAGAGCCCGGCTTCCAAGGGGCTCACCACACCCAGCATAGTTCTTGTGTGGAAGCCGCCACCTGCTGGCTTAGAGGGGGGAGGATATGTTATTGGGGAGGGGGGCAGGTAGGGCAAAGCAAGGGTTTGATGACTCAGGTGGCAGCGTGCTGTGCTCGGCCTCCATTCCCTCCCGCCCTGGGCCGCCGGCCCTGCCCACCTCTGCGCGGTGAGCCGTCCATGCTCTCGGCGCTGGACGAGTGTGCGTCGGCCGGGCTGCGCCGCAGGCTGCTGAAGTAGCCGCGGGGCCGCGAGGCGCCGCCGCGCGGGGACCGCCCTCCGCCAGGGCCGCCGTCCCTGCGCGCGAAGATGCCGCTGAAGAAGCGCAGCAGCCGGCGCTCCGGGGCCGCTCCCGGGCCCGCGGCGCGCACGCGCTGCAGCCGCTGCAGGTCGCTGTTGTCCAGCGTGCGGTGCTTGCTCTGGCGACGCTGCCAGCGCTCCAGCTCCGAGAGCGCGGCGCCCTGGCTCAGCACCTCGCCCACGTCCAGGGTGTTGCGCTTCTCGGTGGCCAGCGGCGCCGTCGCCCCGGGCCCGGCCTCGCCCTCGGCGCCCGGCGCGCAGCCCAGGCTCCCCGAACTGCTGTGGCGCCGCGCGCCGCCCGCCGCCGGCTCCCGCGGGGGCTCCGGGCCGCTGCGCTGTCGGAAGCTGAGGCTGCGTTGCAGGGGTGCGGTCCGCGGGGACTCCCCGTCGGGGCGGCCCGGCTCCCAGGCAGGGGGACCGCCGGCGCCGGCCTCGGCGGGTTCAGGACGGCACAGCCGTAGCCGCCCGCGCTCCAGCTGACCGGTGCTGCGCGTGCGGAAGGTGCGGGCGGCCCAGGCGCGGGCCCGGCCGGCCTCGTTCTCTCCGGCCTCGGGCGCCAGCCGCCCGGGAGCGTCCGGGGAGCGCGCCGTCCGTGGCCTCGGGGCCGGGAGCCGGTCGGGGCCGGCGGCGGCCAGTAGGTCCTTGCGGACCATAGTCACGGAGATGCGGTAGACAGTCTTCTTGGGGGGCCGCGCCTCGGCCGGCTCGCCGCCGCCGTCCAGCAGGTACATGTCGCCGGGGGCCCCGGGTGGCGCGGGGTGGCAGCATCCAGCGCGCTCGGGGGCTGCGCGCGCGGGGAGGGGCCCGGTGCCGCTCTCAGTGCGGGGGGACTACGGTCCTGGCGCCCGGAGCACAGCCCGAGTGCAGGGGCCCAGGGAGCCGAGCCATGGGCCGGGCGTGCGCTCAGGCGCGGGACCGCGGGGTACCGCAGGTGCGGCGCGCAGGGCCCGGGGCAGTCCCCGGAGCCCGCGGCCTCATTGTTGGCGGCGCAATCCTGCCGGCGGCGGGGTCTGGGCGCACGCGGTGGCAGCGGGGTTCTCCCTGGCCAGCAGTGCGGGCTGTGCGGTGGCCGCGGGCGGCAGCGGCGAAGGTGGCGGGCGGCGGGGGAAAATGGAAATGCGCGCCGGGGCGGGGCGGCAGGGCCGACGTGCTGCGCCCCGGTCGCGCGCACACAAGCGACCGGCCGGTCCCGGGAGCGCGGCGGCGGCGGCGAGCGCGGCGGGCGAGCGCGGCGAAGCGCCGGCCTGGATCCTCCAGGAGCGGAGCCTCGGGCCCGCCCAGCAGAGCGACCAACCCTCAGTCAGAGAGCAAAATCCAGCTGGGGGCGGAGCCGCCCTCACCTGCTGCGGTTTTAAGTGAGGCTGGCTCCTACATGCAACAGCTCACACAAAGAACCCAGCTCCAACTCTCACCTGCTCCGTGCACAGCCGAGCATAACTGTGTGATCTGTAGGTGACATTTCCTCAGAAGAGCACCAGGCCTTTCTCCGGAGGCACCCCTGGGTGGACTTGATCCTCCAACCTTTCCATTAGCAGTGGAGCAATCAAACCATGTACAAACGCCACCCCCACCCCCCGCAGGGCTCACACTCACTAGAGGGTGGCTGTGGGTGCATGACCTAGGAGTCATCTGAATTTCCTAAATGAATAAAAACAGAAGGTGAGACCTAACTCATCTTGGACAGTATGCATGATCCGGGCATTCAGATATGGAACAAGTTATGGGCTCACTGCCCCTCTGACTCTTAGCAGCCCTACAGGGAGAGGGTTTCTGAGACTCTAGATCAAGTAAGACAACCAGGCAGCCTCATCTTTCTGCCTGGAGTGGAAGGTCTGACTTTGAACCGCTGACCTTGCAATTAGCAACCCATCACTCAAACACACAAGAGTTACATTTGTTATTTAAAGTGGAGTTTCTCTTCCATTGGACTCTAATTTTAAAAGGTCTGTGTGGGGTAGGGGGGGGGGAGAATAAAAATAAATTAAATCAATCAATCAATAAAAAGATGAGTGGTGGTGTATGCATTGTTGAATGGAACACTAACTCGTTTTGTAAACTTCTGCCCACACTACAACCTTGAAGAGCAAGCGGCTCCCACTCTGTCTGGTCCTATCAGGTGCAGTGGTGCACCGGTGATCAGCACCAGTTATTCAGGATGCTCACAGGGTGGATCTAGGTTTGTGATTGTGTCAACATCTCAAAAGGGAAACAATGTAGCAAATGCCACGCCTAGGAATCCTGCCAGAAGCTCCTACCTCCTTCCCCAAGCCTGAGGGCAAATACCAGTGGTGGCTCCAGAGGCTGTTTTGAGGGCGGATGCTGGTGACAAAGTGGGGCCGGGCCAGGTAGGCGTCACTGTCCAGCATGTGCCCTCTGCTGTCTCTTTTAACAAATGCCTCCTGTGCTCGAGGCAAAGGGGCGCAAAGATGGGTCTCACAGGCTCTCTACTGTAAGACAAGAGAATCTGGGTTTGTAGCAGTCAGGTGAAATATTCTGGTCGTAGGATACACATCGGAAAGACTACTTACTTGATAAGTGCGGCTTATTTGGGGCCCAAACCCCCTGCCATCAAGTTGATTCTACTCAGTACGGACCGGATACAGCATTTCCTAAGTTGTGGGTCTTAAGGGAGCAGACAGCCTCCTCTTTCTGCAGAGGAGTGGCTAGCAGCTTTAAATGACAAACCTGGCTGAACGGGTGGGGGGGGGGCTGGTTGTGTGTGAGTGAGTGATACAGGTGTACCTCATTTTACTGCATCTCACAGGCTGCAGGTGTGGGGCCACCCCATGTTAAGCATGGCTACCAGGGCCTGCTTTTCACAACAGCAGGTGTCCACGTCCTGTCTGTGCCCCACCTGGGAATCTCTCCCAACACTTCAGGCTCTTTCATCAGGCTAACACACACATCACAGAGAACAGCACGGTGGGCAGGTGGCTTTTCTAGGTGGCTCAGGGAAACCCACAGACTTGTGCAACTTGCTTACTTCGCTGCAAGGTCGGCCTGAGACTTGTTGACTAACGCCAATCCGTCTCTGCAACAGATGGTCTGTCTGAAGACAGAACTAGGGTATACTTCAAAAAGACCAGCCAAAATAAGACAATGCCACAGGAGGGGGCTGTTGGAGACAGGTGAGAGCAAAGGTGTGGACGTGTCCGGGTCCTCACGGCTTAAGCCACCTTGTGGGTGAACAGCCTCTGTGTGACCTTGGTTTCCAGGTGACACCTTCTCACCCTCCATAGCCAGTGGTGATGTCCACTGTGTGCCCTGCAGTTCCCGCCCACCTGCTGTGACGGAGGGAGTTCATTCCCTGGTGTTCACAGGCTGACTGCCAGACTTTTCTTCCTCGTCTGTTTCTGTCTGAGCACTCTACTGAACCGTGCTCAGCATCACAGCAACGCAGAAGCCTCCACGGGCAGAGAGATGGCGGGGCACTGAGCTCGGGTCTCCACTGCGCACCCGTACAGAGCCATGTGTCTCAGCACTACCTGGTAGCACTCTCGGTAAATGTTCACCTCTCGGTTCGCATTCTTCATTTATTCATCACGTCATTAGGGGGAGGCCACTGTTCCGTTTTGCAGGTGCTTTGGTGGTGTGGCGGTAAGGGAGACGTCAGCAGCTTGAAACCACCTGCAGCTCCTTCAGAGAAAGAGGGGGTGTGCTACTCCCACAAAGAGTGGCAGTCTCAGAAACCAACAGGGACAGTCCTACTCTACAGGGTCACAATGCGATAGCATCAATTTGATGGCAGTGAGTTTGGTTTGATTTGGGTCCAATTTGGCTGAGGAAAAGACAGAACTCTACTCTGGTCACGAGTGACAGGCTCAGAAATCCACAGGGGCAGTTCTCCCCTGTCCAAAAGGGTCGCCAGGAGTCGGAATCACCTCACTGGCAGTCCCTTTGGCTTTGGATCATGTTTTGCAAAGACAAGTCTGGGGTTGGTTTCTGTCCTCAAAGAGCTCTTGGGCTCCAGAAAATGACTGTCGTTTGGTCCCCCCGGAAGTGTCTTCCCCTGTCTGAACCATAATCTCTCTGTGGACCACAACGTAGGTATCCCAATTAGGCCCGTTCCCACTCCAGTAAGCCCACCTGTACCTAGGATGTTTTGACCAGCCACCTACCATGCATGGTGACAGTTGTCCTTGATTCCCTCCCACCATGTCCTTCCTAACTTGTCAGCAGGTCCTTGGACACTGTTATGAGCCCCTGCCACTGGTCTCCCCATCTGGGTCATACTCCTTGGTCTTTGGGTCCCCTTTGTCCTAAGACTATTAGAAACATTCTCTTGAAAAAATAAAGGGGGCACAAAGAGGAAAAAATAATCAGTGATAATTCATCAGCCGGACGTGGGGCCAGCTTTCTCTTTAATAAGGGGGGAGGCTGAGGTTTGCCAAAGGTCCACCCCTTTTCAGCTGCAGCCCTGTGGCACCTTCCATGGCTGCTGAGTCTTTAGTGGGGAAGCAAAATGCCACAAAGGGCCAATTTCTGCTGTAGGTGAGGGCGGGCCTGAACCCGGGAGCCCCAACAGCTCAGGGTGAGGTGCCATTTCTGTATTGGGAGCATGACAACTTCTGGCTGCGAAGTTGGAGGCTAATATGCAATGGGCCAGCCTCACAAGAAGGCATTTAAATCTGTATTGCTGCTTAAAACGGCTCCAGTTTCCCAGAGCCTTTGTCTGCAATCCGCCCCGGGTTTTGTGCCGTGCCCTACGAGGCTGTAAACTGCAGAGTAGAAGAATCCACAGTCTTAGCTGCTGAGGGACCTGCCAGGAAGCCCCTATGGGCCCCTGTGAGGAGGAGTTCGCCATCTCTGGGTGCTCGCACCTACCAGGGGCTGCAGGTCTGTCCACTCCACACCGACTGTGGCGAGACCACACTGGCCTGACCTTCGGGAATAGAAAGGCTGCTCTCGGGGCACCGTCCCCCCCTATGGCCCCAGAGACATGGCCTCTCCTGATGCAACGAGGCCACAAGCTCTGAACAGAATCTGTCACTCCACAATCTAATCCCCCACTTACAAAGCCAGACCTGCCTAAAACAGGACCACCACCCAAGGCCTTGCTTTAACTGTGGCCGGTATAACCGAGCCCAGGATGCCATCCGCATTTCTCCCAACACCCCCAGGCTGTGGAACACCTCCCTCCCTCCCCCGATTTCGGCCGGTAAAACAAGCCAGCCCTGTTTTTGAGCACGCAGAAATTGGAGCCCCTGGGCAGCCTGGCATGGCCTCGGCTCTGCCGAGTTCCTACTACTGGCAGTGGGATCCAAGACTGCAGAGGTGGGCCCAGACCGCGGGCCTGGTGCTCCACCGGGCCGGGTCACCACCCTCCCACTCCCCCGGCCACCCCCCTTTGACCAGCCTCCCAGACTGCCCTACCCTGGGCCATTTCTAGTTGCTGACAAATTTAAACACCCTCCCGGAGAAGTGGGTATCGCAAGCGTCCCCAGAGCTGATAAGCCTTATTTAAAGGAAGCCAGTGGTCGTCAGCAGAGCCATCTGCTCCCCAAGCAGGTCCCCCAACGTGCCAGCGAGTAATCACGTTTGCTGCTTCTCAGCAAACCCTCCTCGGATGGCAACAGAAGCCAGCCAACCAGCACTCTCCGCGGCCTGGGCACGCCCCCCAGGAGCCACAAAGAGCCCCTCCCCCAGCCCCGGGCACGTTCAAGGCTGCTTTCAGGAGGCAAGTCGCTGGCAGGCAGAGAGGCAGGAAACAAAAGGGAAGGCAGCGTGCTTGTCTAGCGAGGGCCGTTTTCCCGCTCAGCCCCAGAGAGTCTCGTGTCAGTTCTTATGGGGTGCTGAGAGCCCCGACAGTTTATCTTCCTTCCCCGGTGTCTCTCTCTATGCAGGGGCACCCCCAACCCAGCTTACCAGGGGCAGAATTCTACCCATCTTGAAGATGCGGACATCTGGTGCCAATCAGAAGGGAAGGGGCTCTGCCTGTGAAGGTGGTAATGGTGATAGGTGCCGGTGGTGATGGTGGTAGTGGTGGGTCAGTAAGGTTGATGGAGGTGGTACAGGAGCAGGCGAAGGTGGTGGTGGAGGAGAACCAGGAGGAAGGAGGGGAAACTATAACCCAATTCAGGCACACAAAAGCACAACACACCCTGATCCTGCTCCAGCCCCAGGCTCAGGCTCATTATGGCTCACACCCGGGGTCAGCAAACCTCGGAGATGGAAAAGCCCATTCTGTCCATCACACCAATTTGATAATCATCTGAGAGCCATGAGTATATTTCTATAAGCAAATGAAGTCACCGTGATCTGAATACTGCCCCTTAAGTCTTTCCATTTACTTCAGAGCCGCATAGATGTACTGAAAGAGCCGCAGATGGCTCTCAAGCCACAGTTTGCTGACCATGCACCCTAACACGGTGCTCCTCAGAGATTTCATTAATTTTGCAGGTGGGTTCCAGGCCTGTCTTCCTAGCACATGCTCCCCTGAACTTACCCTGCAGCAGGGTAACAGGCAAGCTTCTACGGCCATCGTGCCCTGGCTGCACGGATGCCCATTTGTCCATTTCCCAGGGAGCAAACCAGGGTCTCCATGTGGAAGGGGGTACTTCTACCTTGGGAATGTCACTGCCCCTCAGTGTCCTTGTTGCTGGGTGCTCTCAGGTTGATTCCAGCCATGAGCCCTCCCCTTGCCCCCAGAGCTGCCCCAAGTGTTTCCAAGATGGCAAATCTTTACAGAAGCAGACAAACACATCGTTCTCCAAAGGAATGGCTGGTGGATTTGAACCACGGACCTTTTAGGTAGCAGCTAAGCACGTAACTGCTGTGCCAAGGACCAGAGACCCCACACACAGCTGGCGACTGTTTGCAAGTATCTAAAGCCAAACCCATAGCAACCCTCGGGACAGGGTAGGATAGGACTGCTCCCCTGTGGGTTTCTGAGACTGTAACTGTGCAGGAGGAGAAAGTCCCGTCTTCTCCCGAGGAGCAGCTAGTGGTTTCGAACTTCTGACCGCCTAAGGTTCGTATGAATTGACCTCCACTCCACGGTAGGGAGTTGGTTTGGTTTTTGGGAGGCCAAACTGAGGCTTCCCATCCACAAAGGTTGGCCAAGTAGATGCAAGACTTGATTTTAAAACAATGAGGTGATGGTGGCAGTTGTACGATTTCAGTGCTTCTGCTCTGCCCGGCAGGGTTGCAGAAATGCCTTAGTGGGTTTCTTGCAACAGTGACTGAAGATCATGTTCCAGTTCAATCTGTTAGCCACCGAGCTACAGTGAGTCTGAAAACCAGGCAAGGCTGCTGGTGGGAACTGCCTGAGTGGCAGTGGGTTTGGCTTTGTGTTCTAACCTAGAGTGCTCATGTTCCAGCCTCTTTCTAGGGGACAACATGTCCTCCATTGGCAATGGCACCTGTGTCATTCCACCCCACCCCCACCCCCCACAGGTGGTGACCCTACTGGTGTTTGAGGTCCAAACAGTCCCTGGGAGGTAGGTAAGATCTGACTGGTGGACAAAACTCCCTATTTTCCCTTTAAGCCAAAGACCAAACTCACTGCCACGGAGTCGATTCTGACTCACAGCGACCCTGCAGGACGGTAGAATTGTCCCTGTTGGGGTTTTGAGACTGTAACTCTTTATGGGAGTAGACAGCCTCGTCTTTCTTCAGTAGAGCGACAGCAGGTTTCAAACTGCTTATCTGGCAGCTGGCAGCCCAACACTTAACTATTGTGCCTCAAAGGCTTCTGGAAATCTGCACTCACTCTGAGAGGATGGAAAGGACCCCTCCGGAAAAACCAAACCCACTGCCACGGAGTTGACTTCAACTCACTGCAACCCTGTAGGAGAGGGTTGCACCGTGCCTGTGAGTTCCAGACACTGTCAGACTTGTGGCAGTAGAAAACCCAGCGCTCTCTCCCCCAAGGAGCAGCTAATGGTTTGGAACAGCAATGCCTCACCACTAGCAAGCTCACCATCACAATCACCTTTCACTTTCTGTGCAGGTAGCTTTTAAATCATGGAAGAGGCCTTTGCTCACAGTCACCAAAACCCAACCCGAGTCCACTCTAGTTCATGTTGTCAGGTGCCTGTGGCAGTGACCTCATCTCCAGTCAACTTGAGCAAAGGGGTGGAATCTAGCCTGCCAACCAGGTCAAAACTTTAGAGGAGTGACAGAGATGAATAGCTCACTGGAGACCAGACCCAGTCTCTTTGCCTTCCCTTTCCTGCTGTGGAGACACTCTGTGAGTTGGAGCTGCTTTAAGATGCTTCCACTGCCACTGGATCCACAAGACCTTCTACCCCCTGGCCTGTGATCTTCCTGCATTCGGCATCATTGCATGTGTTGCATGAGTCTGGAGAGGAAATTATGGACAAGTATTGGACATATGGGCTACTATCGAACTTATGAGCTATTATTGGACTCAGGGACTTGACCTGGACTGGGACACTCTATTATATAAAGCCCTTTCCTTTTACACACGAATGTCTCTGGATTTGTTTCTCTAGTCAACCCAGACTACCAGTGCCGTCGAGTCGGTTCAGACTCACAACAGATGGATGTACAGTAGCATGAACCCTGCCAGGTCCCATGCCGTCTGCACGTCCATTTGAGCTTCTGTTTGTGCCCACTGTGGCAGCCATCATGTCCATCTACCTTGCCAAGGGTCCTTCCTCCTCGTTGCTGCCCCTTGACTTCACCGAGCATGAGGTCCTTCTCCAAGGACTCATTTCTCCTGACAACAAAACCAGAGTATGTGAGATGAAGTCTCTCCACCCTTGCCTCTAAGGAGCATTCTGGCCATACTTCTCCCAAGACAGATTGGTTTGTCCTGTTAACTGCCCAGGGTCCTTTCAATAGTCTTCTCCAGCACCACCATTCAAATGCATTGATTCCTCTCCAGTCTTTCTTATTCAATGTCCAACTCTCCCGGGCATGGGGGAACACCATGGCTTGGGTCAGACACACCTTAGTCCTCAAAGTAACCTCCTTGCTTTTCGACACTTCAAAGAGGTCTTGTGCAGCAGACTGACCCAATGCATCCCCATAATCTTGCACCAAGTGAGCCTCAGTAAGGACCTAGCGTACCTGGTTGGACTTACCTACACGCTCTTTAGTGCATGGTTAAGAACAGGCCTCGTTCAGAGCCCAGGGATGTCCATGCCGATGACACAGGTGCCAGCCACTCAGCGGCACACAGCACAGCAGGGCACACTGACAGACGGGGGCGGCTGCCATCCGCAGCAGCTGTGATCCAGGCCACTCCCAAGTGCTGGGCACTGTGCCGCAGTGATGGTCAGAGCCAGGGCCTCTGTGCGATGCCGCTGCCCCCTCCCACCTGGCCTCGCACTTCATCTCTCCGAGCAGCTGTGGCTGGGGATGACAAGGACTTCATTAAGGCGACACAGATGCCGCACCTGTCCCTAGTGTCACAGGAAGGACACGCGGGTGGTTGCGTGGAGACAAACCCAGGCGCGTGTGGGGCTCCCCAAGTCCACTCAGGGAGGTGGCCAGGCTGAGCTGGGAGCATGTCCTGCAGGAGGGGACTCAGAGGACTCAGCCACGCTGACAGACATCACTGCGGGGACACGGAGATGAGGCTGGCACAATTCCGAAACATGCCATGGCGGCCAGCCACCTAAGTCCCTGCGCCCCACCCCACGCAGAGGTGGCCCAAACATGGCTTGGACGCTGTACTGTGTCTATGGCCACGGCTCACTGAACTGTGTGATCACAGGAATTACCTATAATTGAAACTCTGCTCTTTAAAGAACCCAGGGCCATGACAAAGTGCATCTGGGCGCTCCGTCGCAGGACAGCGGCAAGGCTCCGTCTCCAGAGACTGTGTGTCTCTGCCACTGCGGCTTCTGCACCCGTGTGAGATGTGCTGGGGCTGCTATCTGGGAGTCTTTCATCTGTGCCCAGGGGACGTGGAGATGAGATACATTTTTCTCTAAAATGTGCCACTAAGGACCATTCAAAGCATGTGGCCAAGTCCCTGCCTTTATTAAGCGGCTCAACCCCTGCCTTGGTGCCCCTAGCGTGAGGATAAGTACACAGGCTGCCGGCGAGAGGAGGAATCTGGGTCACCAGGATGGGTCCCCATGCAGCAAAGTGGAACCGAACATCAGCGCCTTCTTACCTCCTGCGACCAAGGCCCCCCACCCCCAAGAGGCAGTGCACAGGCTGGGAGCTGGGGAGCAGGTGGATGCTGGGGTGCTGTCAGAAGCCCAGCCCACCCGCCAGTGCCACACTTCTTCACGGAGCTGCGGCCACCTGCTCTCCTGGCCTCCTTCCCAGATCAACCACCAACTCCTGGCTCTGAGATGTGAAGGGGGTGGAAGGCTGATCAGTAATCAATAACCCGTGGACCAAACACCTCACAGCATTCCCCAAGACCAGACCACCCACATCTGGTAAAGGTGGGCTATAACCCATGGCCCTCGAGTAGACTGTGGACTCACGGCAACCCACCCTGCAGGGCAGGGCAGACCTGACCCACAGGTCTTCCAGTGGCTGTCACCCACTCAAAATCAGGCTGCCTCCTCTTTCTCCGCCAGAGTAGTTGATGTGTTCGGACCCCTCAACGTTCGGCAGAGTGAGAACTCACTGAAAGAGTGGGCTATAAAGCAAAAACAAAAAAACTCGCTGCCAGGGAACTGATGCTGACCCATGGTGACCCTGTAGGACAGGGTAGAACTGCTCCTGTGGGTTTCCAAGGCTGTCACTCTTCACAGGAGTAGAAAGCCTCCTCTTTCTCCCGAGGAGAGGCTGGAGGGTTTGAACTGCTGACTTGGCAGTGAGCTGCCTGCCTGATACTAATCCACTATGCCACCAGGGCTCCTGAGAGAGCGAGTTAGTAACTGCTCACGTTCCCAGCTCTGGGCATGTGAGGGGGCCAGAAATCATCAGAAAACACTCTTGATGTTGACCATACACTAGAGGAGGGAGAGCGGGCGGGAAGGAGGAAGAGGTGGAGGGGAAGAAAGGGAGAAGACGGGGAGGGAGGGGGCAGAGGAGCTGCCTTCTAGTCCACTTCAACTCACAACAGCCCTGACTGAGGACAGTTGTGTCCGGAGGGTCTTCAGTGGCTGTTTTTTAAAATGAGATCACCAGCCCTTTTTTTCCCCTGTGCTTCTGGATAGGTTTGAACCTCCAGCCTTTCAGCTGAGCAGCTGAGCTCGTATGTACCACGTAGAGACGCCCCTGTACTTTAAGGGTTCTGGATGAAGAGGTAAGAGCCCCTACCTGCTTTATGGTGGCTCACCTGGCTGTGCCCTCGCCATCGTGGTGGGCTCTGACCCCCTGCTCCGCGCCCACGAAAGACAAGAACCATCTTCACAGGTTCCCTGAGGTCCCTGGCCCTGCAGCTGCACAGAGGGGCAGGGGATGGCAGGCTCGAGGCCTGGGTGGAAGGGGAGAGGCTATGGGACCTGGGACAAGAGACCTCCCACCCCTGCGACCACTTCTCTGGTACAAAATAAAGGGAGGAGTTCTAGCCACCATGACCACCATCGCCCCAGGCCAACCTCAGACACAGTGCTTGGTTCCAGACCACCACAATAAAGCAGATACCAAGATCAAGTGCATCCCCAGCTGTGTCTGTCTGTTTCCCAGTGAATCAAAAACCCACCCTGGCCTTCACTGTTTGTCAACGATGGGTGCGCTGACAGAGAAAAAGCAAACTCACAGCCTCAAGTCGAAGCCAACTCACAGCAGCCCAGCAGGAGAGCCAGCGGTCCCGATGGGTTTCCAAGACTCACCCTTTTCGAGTAGAAAGCCCGCCCTTTCTCCGGAGAAGCGGCTGGTCATTTCAAACTGCTGACCCTGGGACTGGCAGGCCCAGCGTGTAACTCCTATGACAACAATAGCATGCTGAAGATGCCCGGGACATTCTGGGAATGACCAAAATGTGACAGAGTGGGCGCATGCTGCTGGGAAACCGGTGCCAACAGACTTGCTGGGTGCGGTGACCTCAGACTTCCACTTGTGGGGAGTGCAGGGTCTAAGGAGTGTGGAGAGCAAAGTGCGTAAACCAAGGCTGCCCACCTGCCACCTCACGTGGCGTGTTGGCGGAGCCGGGGGCATCTGTGAAGGGCTGGCATCTGTGCATGCGGCGGGGCTGCTGCAGCCCAGCGTCCTCCTCACCCACGGCGACCCGTGTCACACAGCAGGGCTGCCTCCCAGGGCTTCCGCAGACGTCACCAGCAGCCTGCCGCATGGGAGGGACCACTGTGGGGATGCCAAAAATGTGGCAGCGGTGCTTCACAGCGCAACACCAATCTGTCCGGGAATACACATTTCTTTCCCCTTGCAAAAACTTTTTTTCCTCATTAATTAGTTTATTGGGGGGAGGGGGGGGTTATTGGGGGGAGGGGGGTCTCTTACAAATCTTGTAATAATCTATCATTCAATTGTATTAAGCACACTTGTACATAAATCAATACCTCTTTTAAAAAGATCTTTTTAAAGTGCATCAAGTCTAAACATGTCTTACCAACAGTAAAGTCTGCTGGTCAGATGAAACCACAAGAGGATTTGGAGACGCACCAGGGAACCAGGGTGCAGCCACCTTCTGCTGCTCCGGGAACATGGGCACACAGTGGGTGATCCCATGGGAGGGAAAAACCAGGGCCACAGGGGGGAAATGGTTTCTCATGCTCCTCTGCAAAACTGGGATACACACCCTCCACACACATACAGACACAACACATGCACACAGACACAGACATAGACACATACATACACACATACACAACACAAGAAAGTGAGCCGATTACAATGTCATCACCACACATTCACAGACCTCTGAAACAAAAACTCCAAACTCACGACTCTGGGATCAAGTCTGATCCCTAGCACCCTGTAGGATAGTGCTTCTCAACCTGTGGGTCGCGACCCCTGGGGGGGGGTGTCAAACAACCCTTTCACCAGGGTCACCTAATTCATAACTAGCAAAATGGCAGTTATGAAGTAGCAACGAAAATCATTTTATGGTTGGGGGGGTCACCACCACATGAGGGACTGTCTGAAAGGGCTGTGGCGTGGGGAAGGTTGAGCCCCACTGCAAGTGGTGGACGAAAGGAGAACTGCCCTTGTGCGTTTCCAAGACTGCCAGCTGCCTCCTGGGGAAGAAAGCCCTCCTCGCAGACCTCTTGCTACTGCTGTTAGGTAGTATCGGGCCAGTTCTGACTCCTGGTGACCCGAGGTGGAACAGCCCGAAACAGCACCAGTGCGGCGCCATCCTCATCCTGGTTCCAGTGCTGGAGCCCACTGACACAGCCACTGTCCGTCCATCGCGTCAAGGACCTTCCTCGTGGTTGCTGCCCCTCCACTTTGCCAAGCGTGGTGCCTTGTCCAGGGGCTGGTCTCTCCTGACAACATGTCCAAATCATCACTGAGGACACCTTGTCCCTCTAAGGAGCACTCTGGAGCACGGATTCCAAAGGCAGATCTACTTGTCCTCTTGGCAGTCCGTGGGGTGCTCGCCATTCTTCACCGGCACCACAATTCAAGCGCATCCATGTTTCTTCAGTCTTCTGTAACCCATGTCCAACTTCCTCAGGCCCAGGTGGTGATTGAAAATGCTATAGCTTAGGTCAGGTGCACCTTGGTCCTCAAAGTTGGATCCTTGCTCTTCTACCCTTGAACTAGGCCTTGTGCAGTGAAGTACATCATTTTGCCTCTGAACTGCTGCTTCCAGAAGCACTGATCGTGGATTTGAGCAAGATGAAATCCTCACAACTTCAATCTTTTCTCCATTGTCACAAGGTTGCCTGTCAGTCCAGCTGTGAGGATCTGGTTTGTCAGAAGGTTGCGATCCTTTGGCTTGGCTTAACACAGACCCCTAGAGACTGAAAAAGAGGCGGGTTTTTCCTCCTCACCCACTTCTGGAAGGCGCCTGTTAGCAACACCCTCCTGGCCCAGGACACCTGTTGCTACAAGTTGCCAGTAAGGACCAGCTCAGCATGGAGCTACAGGCTGCCCAGACCACGCCACTCTGCAGAGCAGAGGCCTGGCAGTCAGCTCCCATCAAGATCTCACCCCAGGAACCTGTAAGGGGCAGTTCTCTGGGCCACCTGGGGTCACTCTGAGTCAAACCAGCCCGAGGACCCCTCAGAAAATCAACCATCTTTATGGAAAAGGGTTGTTGGACCTTTCTCTCTCAACACTGCTATAGTGCCCACCTGCAGGCTGACACTTGAGCAGCACAAATCGTGGGACGCCAGGGGCACTGCCACCTCCAGTCCTGCCACTGTCTCCAAGGGGGACGGGCAGGCTAGCACCTATTTCCTGGCCAAGCTGCACACCCTATGCATGGCTCCCTGCCTGCTGCTCAGAGACCACGCTGCTTTCTGGCTCCTCTCCCGGGCACTAGGCTCCCCTGCTCAGTATCCATTCCTGTGCTGACACAGCCCCGCCGAGCCCGGGGCCTGCAGCTTCGTCTCCACCAGCCAGGCCCCAGTCTTGTCTGTCTTGCAGGTGCACTGTGGTACCCAGGTGCTGCCTCAGGTGAGCTATAGGGGGTGGGGATGGAAGGTGTCCTTCAGTCATCTCGCTGAGGATGGGGGAGGTCTGCCACTTGGGGCCCCCGACCACCCTCCAAAAGTTTATCTAGGGCAGCTCTCATCGGTGGGGAGAGACTGATAGAAGAGAGTGAGTCACTTCTTCCCCTGGCCACAAAACGCTCAGCTGCAGCTGATCTTGGGTGGCCCCCATGAGCCCCTCCCTCTGTGGAAAACAGGAAAACGGGCTTAGCTTAGTGCTCACTGGGGGGTGGGGCACAAGAGAGCAGGCTTCCAGAGTGTAACAGCAGGGAGCAGCCCCCCTCCCCCAGTGCAGTTCCAGCTCAGGAAATGAGATGTTGTCTGGAACACCCTTGGCACAGGGGGACCCCCGGGGCTGGATCTCCCCTGCCCACTCCAGCTGACCTTGGCCACACCCCACTAACAAAGGTCTCCTCCGCCCTGTCTTAAGGTGTGTGTGGGGGGGGGGGGGAGAACGACGGACCAGAATATTAGCTGTTCAGGTGTGTGTCCAATCTGCTTGTGTGGACTCTCATTCCCACCTGAGTTCGATTCACTGACCTGGTATGTGCTTCTCAAGGTGCCATGCACTGGAATCGGGAGCTTCAAACACAGGCCCTGGGACAAAGCTGAGTGGAATTGATGGGTCAGTGGATGAGTGGATGGATGGAGAGATGGATAGATGGAGGAGGGGGCTGGGTGAGTAAGTAGTAGATGGATGGTGGATGAGTAAATGGATGGGTGACTAAACTGATGGGAGAAGGGATGGATGAATGATAGGTGGAGGAGTACATGGATGGATAGATGGGTAACGGGATGATGGATGGATGGATGGATGAAAAGATGGGTGGATGGATGGAAGATGGATAAACAGATGGATAGATGGATGGAAGGGTAGATAAAAAGATAGGTGGATAAACAGATGGGTGGAGAGATGGAGAGGATAACACGTGGAGAGTCTGCTAAATCGGAACTCGGGGTCCGATGTTGGCTACGTGAAAAACAGGAAGTGCATGGTCCAGAGCAGCTGCTGTGAGCGCTGTGGACTTGGGAAGCGCTGTGTCAACGGGATCAAGCGAAGCTGGCCGCTGGAAGGTCCTCTGTGCGGGTGGGGGTGGGGGAAGGTGAGCTCACGTCAGTGGAAGCGGTGGAGAAAGGGCCCTCAGGAAAGGCAGCTCCAGAAACTGCGGCCGCGGGCTCTGAGGTGTGTGGAGGAAGCACCTGCTCAAGCGCCCAGGGCTCTGCTGTGAGCTTTTCTGTCCCAACAGAGAGCTAGCCTCAGCTTCAGGAAAGCCCATGGGGCCTGCGCCGGCCCCTCTGGCTTGGGTTCCGAGGGACTGGGCCCCTCACACCCCTAAGTGACCATGGTGGCTTGGAGCTGTGATGCACTTTCCTTGTCTACAGCAAAGCTGGGGGGAAGGGGGTGTCCCTGTCCCGGAAAAGAGCCGTGTGATCTAAGTGGAGCTGAACGGAGTCGCCATCTCTGTTGCTGGTCCTCACCGGTGGCCATCAGAACCAGGGCCCTGGGGCCAGAGGGAAGGGCGTGTAGCAGGGGCATGCGGGACATGGATTCGTGGCTCACTGGGGACCCCTTGCCTGCTCTTGTCATCACCAATCAATAGCCAGGTGCTTACTCTGTGGCAGTTACATAATTACCTGTCAACTTGAGTGAAGGGGTGGAGTCTAGCCTGTCAATCAGGTATAGCTCACTGGAGGCCAGACCCAGTCTCTGCCTTCCCTTTCCTGCTGTTGAGACAGAGAGCTGGAGGAGACACGTGGAGAAGACTGGTGCCAGCACTAAAATGCTTCCACTGCCGCTGGATCCACAAGACCTTCTACCTAGTGGCCTGTGTTCTTCCTGCACTCGGCATCACTGCATGGCTGCACGAGTCTGAGGAAGAATTTATGGGCTAGTATCTGACATCAGACTTATGGACTTGATCTGGACTAGGCTGGGATGTTTTCTCAATATACAATTACTCTTTGATAGAAAGTTCTCTCTTATACATATATGAGTATCCCTGGATCAGTTTCCCTAGTCAAGCTGAACTAGTGCATATTCCAACCCTGATACCCTTCACCAGGGACCCGCTGGAAAAGAGCTCAGAAATCCATATAGCACCCCCATGCCAAAATATAACACACAGGTTCATATAATGCTCAGAGTGCACTGGAGAGTCACCTCAAGTGGACTGTGAGGTTTGAGGTGCCCATATGCCTCGAGTACATATACACTCAGTGGATCACAAGGACCCGAAACGTGCTCACATACAGATGGGATTGTAGATGGGTCTCCACAAAAGAAGGACTCCCTTTGCGAAAGGGGAAGGAGCCCTAGCGCATGGTGGTGGGACAGGCATGGGCAGCAGTTCAGACCCACCAGCCACCCCACGGAGAAAGCTGAGGCTTTCTGATCCCCCACAGAGTTGCAGGCTCAGAAACCACAGGACCTTGTCCCTCGGGGGCTGCACATCAGAAGTGACTCCACGACAGAGAGCTCCCTAGTTGGGGGGGAGGGGGTTCCTGATGGGGAGAATGACTGATGAGCTCAGCTCAGGATCAGGTGCCGCAGAAGAAAGGCCTGACAAATCAGCCCCCCAAGACCAGCCACTGAAAAGCCCATAGAGCACAGGCTGTGGTTTCTGAGTCAACCCGCAGACCGCCCTACACACCTTCCTTCTGCGACCCCACAGCAGCGGCCCCACAACTCAACAGTTCCCGAATGATCTGACGGGGGGTGGGTGGGGAGGTTGATGATGGGGCATGGGACTGCCAGCGTGGACATGGGAAGTGAGGGATCTAATGCTGGTGGAATCAGGGGTGGATAGGGTCTCCAAAGGGAGGCAGGCCTGAGGGCAGAGCTGTACTGGGACCTTCAGAGCTCTGCAAGGACTTCAGGTCCTCACACTGAAGTCTTGCAGCCACAACTTGAGAGACCGCTGCCTCCTGCTTGCCATCCCTCCCGGGTTTCCCACTCCTCGGTGTGCGCCCATCACGAGGGGCACCCCAGTGTGCGTGCCGGCAGGATGAAGCACCCTGAGAATAGACATGCAGCTAGCAACCCTCTGCCGCCTAGCTTCTGTGCCCATAATTAATTCCCTGTTCTTCATCTCAGCGTGAATAAACTGCCAGCTTATGTCTGCTTTGAAATCTAGGCTGACCTTGTACCAAGTGCAAAACGTGTCTGTTCACACACAACTCAGAAAGGGGGGTGGGAGCTCACTCTCCACACAGTAATGCATCTGCTTGATTCACGACCGAGCTGCTTGGAAATGTAGGGGTTCATCATCAAGCCCCCTTTCCTTCCAAGCTCCTGGGGAAATCCCGGTGGCAGGCCAGAAACGTGGAACCCCACCACTGAAGCCTGATAACCCGCCACTAGGTCCCGCTGCAGGCGCCAGAGGAAGGAAGACATTGGGGGGGGGAGGGGAAAGAGGTGCGAGAAGGTAGATCAGTATTCTTGAGGCCACCTCCCCAATTGAGAGCAGAGCAGAGACTAGCAGTGGGGACACAGGAATCAAGCGCCACACAGTCACTCGGGAAGAACAAAGGAAAGGAAGGCAGGGCCTTTACAAAGTCCTGGAGGGGTAACTAGAAGGATGCCCACTTGAGGACTGGCCGGGGTCACGGTGGACAGGACGGACTACTGACTCATGCTAGCTGCTCTGAGTCACTTTCAACCCATCCCAGTACCTCCTCTGACCCCTCGCGCATCTGTAATGGCAGCCCCATTCCGTGCATCTTCTGAGCGCCTCTTGAATTCCGGTTGTTCCCTGCAACCGTGTTTGAATCCTCTGCAAACCAAGAGCTCCGAATTGTGGTAACGGCAAGAACTGCTGGCAACGCCACGGCCCCGCCAGAACGGCACTGCATGAAGGACAGCCAGTGTGCTCCTTCGAAACGAGGGGGTCCAGACACTATACCTCACAGGTGGCCAGGAGGGACCAGTCCCTGGAGAAGGACCCCTCAAGGACTGGACTGGCAGCCGCTGCAGCCATGAGCTCCCACTTAAGGACAACTGTGAGGATGGCCCAGGGCTGGGCGGTGTCTCCTGCTGCACGTGGTGTCACTACGAGTCGGAATCGATTCGGCAACACCGAACCAACAACCAAAGTCCCCTCTCGCACCCTACATGCATTGGTTAAGAAACCTCCACTTGGGTGAGCCGCTGGCAACTTCTGGTCTCCGAATGCTGGGGCAGGGACGAGCCTATTCATGCTTTTCTTGTCGCCATGCAACTGGCGTGCTCCGTGATCGAGAGACACTGTGTTGATTCACACAGTCACTTATGAGCACAGTCCTCGGGAAGCCTGTTGGGCTATTGTAGTTTCTCGGCTAAGCAGGTCCAGCTGTCCAGGAAATACCACGGCAGTGAACACATCGGGAGCAGACGGACCAGGGCAAGGAGACTGTCAGAGGCTGCACATGCTACACAGAGAGCAGGGTGGGGCTCGGGAGAAACCCAAACCCACAACACATCGCATCAGCCACAGGGTTATAAATAAAATCCCTCAGCCACCTTTTATCACCTGATCAGAGCACGGGGTGAAGTCGACAGCTAAGGAACGCAGATCGCAATCGCCTCGAACGCACTGCAAACATTTTTTTCCTCTGTGGGCTCTTTATCTATCCTTGCTGAAATTACCATGTATTGCTCTGAGTCCGAAAGGCTATTTTTAATGTTTGGACTTAAAACGAGGTCAGCATTCCTGCCTAATTTGTGGAACTGTGAGCATTTGGGAGAATGGGATGGACTAGAACAGAGTGCATGGGCCTGGAGTCTGGACCCGTTTTTCCTGCGGCAGTGGAGGAAGGAAAGGGGCTGGTCACTACAGCAGCAGGGTGGTCACTTCCGCCGGGGGCTCCAAAGCAAACTCACTGCCATTAGAATGGAGGCCGACTCATAGCAACCCTATCGGACGGGGTAGAACTGGCCCTGTGGATTTCAGAGGCTGTAATTCTTCCTGGGTGTAGAACAGCCTCATCTTTCACACACACACAGATGAGTAGCTTTGAACTACTGACCTTGTGGCTAGCAGCCCAGAGCGTAACCACTAAGCCTGCCACCAGGGTTCCTTTCTGCCTGAGGTTGGAGAAGGATAGCGAATCCCCTGTGGACTGCCAGGAAAATGAAGAAGTCTGTCTCGGAAGAAGGACAGCCAGAATGATCCTTAGTAGTGAGGATGGCGAGATTTCATTTCACATACTTTGGACATGTGGACACCATGCTTGGTAGAGGTCAGCGGCAAAGAGGGAGACCCCCAAGGAGATGGATTGGCACAAGAACTGCAACAAGGTGTCCACATAGAGAGCAACGAAAGTTTCTCTAGCCTCTTGATGGGGGTGGGGAGAAGCTAAACTCACTGGTCTGTAATCTGCAAAAAAACACACCCTTTTCTACTCAGAAAAACTGGTGCGTTTTTCCACTTTGAGTGTTCTGTGTGCTATTTTCCAGGGATTCTTCAGAGCTGGGACGTGAGCGGGGGGGGGGGGGGGGGGGGGGAGACAATGACAGGAGGGAGGGGAGTTCATTTACAGGAGCCCCCAGGCCCTTGGAAGGCTGGGCTGCCTACCGCAAGCACAGCTTCCTTACCACCGGATGCTCAGTGCAGATATCTGCCGCCCAGAGCACACCCAAGCAACAGCCACTGTGTGGATGGACAGATGGA